>NC_066365.1:70355949-70680671 GCF_013377495.2 Cygnus atratus | reverse complement strand
TAAAATCAGGAAAGTTAAAAATAAAAAATAATAAAAAAAAGAAATTAAAAATAAATAAATAAAATTAAGAAGTACAATTGAAAAGAAAGAACTAACTCCTATTTTATTTCCTACCATTACCCCGGCACCCCATCACGGCCAGGCAAAGTTCCCAGCGGTGATGCAGCCGCCGGGCCAGCCCCGCTCCCCGCACACCCCCCGGTCCGATCCGGATCCCGCTCCGGTTCCCGCTCCGAATCCCGCTCCGGATCCCGCTCCGGATGGCGGTCCGGCAGGCCGGGGCGAGGCGAGCTCCTTACCCAGCGGCAAGCCCTTGTTCAGCAAGTGCGAACTTCCCATTGAAGCGCTGCGCCCGGGCGGGCGGCGGCGGCGGGGCGGAGGAGGAGGAGATGGAGGAAGAGGAGGGGGAGGAAGAGGCCGCGGGGGGGGCACGGCCGGGCCGGGGCCGAGGCCGGTGCCGGGGCTGGGGCTGGGCCGGGGGCAGGCGGGCGCCGCCGCGGCATATGGCGGCCGCTGCCTGGGCGCCCCTCGGCTCCGCCGCCTCGGCGCGCGCGCGCCCGCCCGCCCGCGCGCATGCCCGCCCGCGCCCGCGCGCACCGCCCCCTGCGCCCGCCGCGCGCACGCGCACGGCTTCGCCGCCTCCGAGCCGGCGGAGGCTCGGGGCTGGCTGGCTGGCTCGCCGCCGCCGCCGCCGCCGCCTCGATCTCTTGGTGCACAGAGGGTGGAGGGGATGGGAAGAGAGCGGGGCGGGCAGGGGGATTTGGAGGGCAGCCCTCAGCCCTGGTGGTGCTTTGAAACTTTTGTAGTGGGAGATACCTGCTGCTGTTCAATGTTAATACTGCCTTCAATATCAACACTGCGTCCAATGTTAACACTGCGTTTAATATTATCACTGTGTCCAACGTTAACACTGTTCAACATTACCACTGTGTTCAACCTTAAGCCTGCGTTCAGTACTAACACTGCATCCAACGTTAACACTGCTTTCAATATTAACACTGTGTTAATGCTCACTGCGACCCCCCAGATTCCCCAAACATCAGCCCTTCTCTCAGTTTGTTATTTTCTGTGGCTTTTCCCCCCTCACAAGTGATTACAGACCACAACCCGCTCATCCTGCCAGGCTCCGCACCACCTCGCCCCAGGCCTGCTTGCTCACCCCGCACAGGGCCATAGCAGGAGCCTAAGTGATAACAGTTCCTTTTTTCACATAGTACTGGGGGAAAATGGTAAATGGGCAGAAAACAAAATAAAACAAAACACTTGATATGGTGCGCACTTAAGGAGACGTTGGGTGCTGTCTATAAGCATTGAGGCACTGGAGGAAAGGATCTGGACGCTCCAGAGTCCCATAGCACAGGGTCTGCTGGTTATCCCCAGCGATCGATGTGCCCTTCCCTGGCCCTGTGGAAGTCAGAAATCCAGCATCTTGCTCCTGTCATCTGAAGCAGGATGGGGATGGAGACTGGGGTCAGGGCACGAGTTAGTGGGGCCACCTGGCCCAGTCATACACACACACACCACGCTCACTGCAGGCTTGTGGCTCATGTCACCAGCTGCACAACTAAAGTGCTGCAGCATGGCAGCACCCCAGCTCTCCAACAGTCCCAGCAGAACCTAAAATGGTGTTTTTTGGCTCATTTCAGTCTTTAAGGGCAGACCCGGGGCTCCCCATACACTCATCTCACCCCTTGATGCGCCTCACAACAAACAGGGTTCCCCCGGAATGTAACCTCATGAGTCACCCTATTCATTTTAGAAACTTATTATTAGTTATTAATTATTATTGATGGCTCCTTTTAGGACATTATTAGTAATTATTAATAACAATGATTATTTATGGATCGTTTTAGGAAAATATTAATAACTATTAATAATTTTTCTCGACTGCTCATTTTAGGAAATTATTCTTAATATTTATTATTGATGGATCGTTTAATGAAATTATTAAAGAATAATTATTAATAATAACCATCGATGGGTCACTTCAGGAACTTATGACTCCCGCTTACCACCACTGATGGCGGCGGGGCCCCTTCCCGCCCCGCCCCGCCCCGCCCCGCCCGCCACAGGGACCCGCGAGCCGCCAAAACGGCGGCGGCGGCGGCCGCCAACCAAAGTGTGCGCGGCACCGCCCGGCTCGGGCGGGCTGGGCCCGGCCCGGGGAAGGAGGAAGGCTCAGCCTGGGGGGGGGGGGGGGGGGGCGGGCTGGGTTTGGGGACCCCCCCCTCTGTAAGCTAAGCCCCTGTTTTCAGGAAACGCTGCTTTTAGCTTACAGATGGCCCTTGGCGACTCGGCCCCGGCTGGGCTCTCCCCTTCGTCCTCTGGGTTACCCAGCAGGATGGGGAGGTGGCTCCCAGGACGTGGTGGTGCAGCCTCTGACCGGCCTCCATCTCCTCCTGCCTCCACGGGAAGGGGCACGGGCATCGAGAAAAAAAACCCTCAAACAGCCCCCAGTTCTTACACTTCCCTAGGACAGCAGCTAGCCGAGCGCCTCGTGGGGGGGTTGCGTGAATAAACTCGGCTTTAACCGCTTTAAAGTGGCTAACCGCTTTATTGACGTTTATAGGTGTTAGCAAATAGGGAAATGTATACGTATCAAAGCTCTGGGGAGAAAATGGGGATTTATTTTTATTTTTTTTTTCTTCACTGCCATGTGGCAACGTATCAGCAGGAGCAGGCATTAGGGATAGAGCGTGCTCAGACAGCAAGCACAGTGTCTGTGAACAGCAATATGGACATGGAAGCATCTCGGGGAGAAAAAAATTAATAGCGAAAATGAAAATTCAGAAAGGAAATCTGAGCTGAGCTACGTTTTTTTATATAGAAACGTAAACAGACACAGGCAATGAGACCATTTCCTCGGTGGGGTTATGCGACTGGGCAAATGTTTAGTTCTGAAGTGGAGCTGCTGCTCTGAGGAGGGAGGGGAGTGTGGTACAAAATATTATGACAAGGGGAGTGCTCTAAGTGAGGATAAGTTGGCATGATGAACAGATGGAGTATTCAATAACAGGAGGTTATTAATACTGCAGTTTGGTATTCTCTACGCTACTTCATGAAGGGACTCATATGCTTGCTCTTTTTCTTTTCTGATTGTATGCAGACTTAACAAATACGCAGGCTGTAGGTAGTGACGTGCTTACTCCCCTCCCTGTGCACGCGTGCACGCATCACAAATTCATGTTTCCTGGGAAAAGACCAAGGGCCGGGTCCTCGGCTGATTGTAACTGGCCAACTGTGTTTCTTTCAATAGCAGCGAGCTGATTTGCACCTGCTAAAGGAGAGAGGTTATCTGACCCTGTCTCCCAAGTCGCAAGGTCTCTCCACCCTGCTCTTTGACAGCTGCCACAAGGCACCTGCTCTAGGGAAGGAGCTGGGAAGACTCTCAGGGTGGAAAAGAAAACAAAATAACTGAGGAGGGACTCAAGTTTAACTGCAGAACGCAATGCGATGCTGTTTCTGTGCAAGAAAATCAAGCTTGCTTTCACCCAGAGTTCGGGGCTTTCTTTTCCTTCCCCTCTATGTGGCTTTCAGTGGCCTAGTTTTAGACCGGGTATGAGAAAATCCAGGAGCAAACCAGCTGACTCCAGCCAGGCCTTCAGCTACCCCCATCCATTTTATTTCCTATGTCTTCAGGCTCGCCTCTGGGTCACAAAACATTCGGTCCTCTTCACATCTTTTGGGTTATGATTTGTGCAGCTACAATATAAGTAAATATTCCCCAGAATGTAACAATTCCCAACCTTTTATCACAATTTGGCGCTGATGTCAGTATAACTTAAAAAAAAAAAAAAACAAAAAAACATAACATTACACTGCAGAGAGTCTTCTCTGTTTTGCACCAAGAATTATGGCATTTTTCAAAGCCCCCAAACTGTTTCCTGCCTTCTTAAGAGTCAGCTGGAGGCACACGTGCTGAAGTGTAAATACATTGCTTTAAGTGTATCTGTTAACAGCCATATGTATAATTTAAGTACAAGTTTTATTCCCCTCAGAATCTCTAATCAGAAGGGCATGACCTTGGGCTTTCACAAATCAGATACATTAGGGTAGGATATCTTTAGCAGATGTGACTTTGAAGATACTGAAAGAGGAAGTTTTACTGTTGTATCATCTAAGCATGAGCCAAGATACTTGCTGAATTCTTTTTAAAGTGAATAATGCAATTTGACAGTATTCCTACATCTAGATACTGCGATTGTGTACTTACAAATTTTCCTTATTTTGCCATAGCTGTGTGTGCTGGCTCATTCATGTGTGTTTTTCCCTCATTATCAAACATGCATCGTTCATAGGAACGCTCGTTGTAGCAGTTTTTAAAGCCGTCATTTTAAAACCTTTGTGCACTTTTTAATCAAAATGTAAGATTCTGTTTCAAAGGAATATCTTAGCTTTTGTCAATAGTAAATCTCGCAGATGCTATTAGGAGATCCTGAAAGGGATTTATGTCAGAAGAAAAGAATGGCTGAATAAAGCAGGCTCAACATTTCAACTTTATCCTAAAAATAGATCTTGAAAATGTGTAATCAAAATAAGTCAATGCAATTTATTTCAAATCTGGAAGGAAGACTTTGGATTTAAATACTTCCTTCTTTCACTGAGATCCTGAAAAGCATTTGTTAATAAAACACACACATACAGATCAGTCTACTTTCATTTTGCAATTGCATATAATTAGAGCTTTTTTTTTTTTTTAATGTATTACTTCCTCTGTGTAACTCCCCACTGTAGGAAGTTAATGCTTTCTGGTAGATGTGAACGAGAAAGGCCATTTTGGAGAACCATTTTCAGCAGGTTCTGAGGGGAAAATGGAAAAAAAGAATAATTGACAAAAGGGAGACATTTAATCTTTAAGAAATGGTGGTCATCGCAAGCATGAAATAAAATAGAGGACCTTCATCTACTGTAGAAAAGAAGGTTTACCAAAGGATCAAAGCAGTAGATTAAAGTTCCACTTAATGAACAAGAAGTTCAGCTGTGTCAAACATTCAAAGTCATTTCTGAAATGCCAAATGCGCACTGCTCCTTTCTCAAAATGGAATGGCTACACTAGCTCTATACTGGAAATAACAGCCACACAAAAGTGAAAAAGCTCACAGTGTGCTGAATGAAAGGAAGAATAAATTCCCTTCAAACCAGTGAACACAAAAAACCTCTCTCCTCTGATGTTATCTGTATTAAGTGACTAAGGGATTTTCTTCTTGATCTCACCCTCTTCATATAAGTGCTAAAACCACAAGAACCAGGGTGGAATTAAATCCTCTGCATTTTCTGGTTATCATGAAATAAGAAGTATCATTTTCCATCTAGTCAAGAGGAGTTAACAGACCGTTTCCAGGAAGGTCGGCGTTCTGGCTGAAGAGAAAAAGAAGATAGAGATGAACAGCAGAAGAAACCTATCGAGAACCATTAGTGGATGTCAGCCATTGTCCATCTGTTCACAGTGGAAGCAGTCCAGACCTGAAGGAACAACTGCAACCTGCCCCATATGGCTCGCTCCCTTCTGCGCTGCCAGGGCTGCTTTGGGGATTTGACATTGTACGAGGTAAAGGAGAAGCAGCACAATCTGTGTTCCCAGGAACGAAGAGCCAATTAACAAGAAAGAACAAACAGTGTTTGTAACCCAGGGGGAGGCTTTCTCCTTCTCACCTGTCTGAAATCTTGGAGCCCGTTCAAATTGTGTAAGTTGCAGAGACGCTGTGCTGAGGCTCCTCGTCCCAGGGAAGTCCTTAAAAAGCTAACTGTGGCTACTAACAAAATCCTGCGGGCAGCGGAGAGCTCCTCAATCAGCGAGTGAGAGCACTAATCCAGCTGTCTCCAAAGGTGTTCAAACAGGCGTTTGGGAAGAATACATTACACAAAAAGTTCCATTAAAAATTCTAATACAACGTCCTTTCAACATAATGAACGAGAATAGCAACATTCTGCGTTTGCTTTTACAGAACTGGATTGTAGCAAGCTACAGCTGAGCAGTAATTTGCTTCTTAAGTTTTAAATCAGTGGGCCTGGTCATGAAGCAAGGTGTTATTTTCTGTATGATGAAGGGCAGCAGGCTCAGACTCACACAGGGCAGTTACGACATCTGATTTCCTCTTTCTAATGAAAAATAGATACTCTTTGTGACGCTGCGCTCCGTACGCCAAGACGCAGCAAGTGAAGTGGCAGACAGACATACATATCAAAGCCAACTGCAGGGATCAAAAACCTGCAAGTTTGTAATACATTCAATAACCTGTTTGGTCATAGTCATTTCACAGGTAATACAGAGAATAATTAACTCTCCGGTGGCCAAGCAGCACCAGCATAAGCAGCACCAGCATAATGTCCTGAATGAACTTCTTGTCGGGATACGTCTTCAGTTTTGTTACAGTCTTTGCTACAGCCACAAAACTCAGTGGATACACAAATACAAATTCAGAAGCGATGCGCAGGAGCTGCATTCACTGCACCCAAGGACATACCAATGCCACCGCCACTTCCAGAAGACAGCAGAGAGATGCTCAGGAGTTTCATCTCTACTCTGCTCTAGCTCTGAAGCCATGAGCAGTTAACTAATGTTACTCCAAACCCGAGGCAATTTTCTGCTCAGAAGTGGGATTTACTATTTTGGGCCTGGCACGATGCTAAAGCAGCAGCACTTGGCACCTTTAAAAATGCTGTGCACTCCTACCTGCTTGCACTGGCAGTAAGGTAGTGGTCCCTGTGCTGTAATGCGATTTGCACTCTGGTAGGCTCTGCCGTCTCTTTAGTTCCCTCACAACACACTTAAGACCTTATTTTTGTAGAAGTTATACAACTAGGAGCCAGAAAAAAAGCTGTAGTTGGATCAGAGATAATTTTAAAGTTGCTAAACAATTACTTCCACACTTACAAATTCATTCATTAAGTGGCATAGAGAATATCATGGTTCTGTGTTTGAAACGTATCACAAAACTGAGGACTCCACCAAAAATTATAAAAAAGTGTATGAAATCAAAGTAACAGCTCACTAAGTATTCATCTGGAGACTCGTCTCCCAAACTAACCAAGAGGATAACACATCTGAAAAACTAGGAAGGATGCTAAAGGATGCAAAAAACAAACCGGTGTTAAGTAAAGTCGCTTTGCTGCCATGTGCCGTGAACACAACCACGCACGAGGATTACAGACATCTGTGACATTGAAGTGAACCCTCTTGCTTTGTCAAATTCACTTGGGATGATTACAAGTTATCAGTCTTGAATTTCATCCTCTTCCAAACTGAACACTTCCAGCTTTGTGCCCGTATGAAATACTGCACTGCCAGCACTCTGCTATCACCCACCACTAAGATAAGAGAACGGTTCATTAGTGAGTAAAAAGTGACCTCTAGTGAAGCATCGCTCCAGAGCCTGAAACACACGGCAGCTCCCAGCAGTGCCTTCCCTTCCTCTGGCTGATCATGTCCATATACAATTAAAATCTGATAATACCACAAAGTAACAGTCGTCAGCATTTGTGCACAGACACCTTCAGTATCTGCACGTTGCGCAGCAGCTATAACAAGTGGCAGAAAACCCTTGGCTCGCCAAAAAAAATGAACTCATTTGTTTGAATGTAAAATCTACCTACGGATAACTATTAAAGAATTGAATGGGCTATGATAAAAAGTGTAAGCTCTAACTGGATCATTTTTGACTCGCTTTAATTTCATTTTAAAAGTAGTATATCCAGAAATTTGTAATAAAATTAGAAAAGCATCCTATTAAATGTGTAAAAAACAGCAGCAATCTCCACAAACAGCCCTTTGTACTCTAAGAAACCAGAAAAATTAGAATGGAGAAAACAGCAGCAAGTAAGAGCCAGGCAGTGAAAATCAATTCCATAGTTACAACATATGGAACAATACAGAGGCAAGGCAATCCGTAACAGGGAATGGTTGATGATTTTGGAACAGTAAAAAGAAACTAGCAAGATTTCATGACTAAAATACGTACCCCATTGGCCACGGAAACACATTTTATATGTGGTGCGTCTCCATAAATCTAGCAGCAAACTAATATTTTTATACCCCTCCTAATATCTGTATAGTTACCTAACAAAGATTTTACAGGCAGTATTAAAAGTAAAGTTATTTACCTTTTTTCTTTTACTGAACCAAAATACTGATTTTTGTGCAATTTTTTTCACTTACCCATGCTTAAGATTTAAATCTCAACAGCTGACAAGTAAGCTGCAAGAAATCCTTATCAGTATGCAAGGGCTGAGATACAACTCGAATCCTAAAAGACATCAGTTTAGGTGGCAATTTACACAGTAATAAGGTAACCACGTACTTTGAAAAAGCTCCCTTTGTATTACTGAATAATGCAAAGAGAGAAAACGCCTGTTATCCTAACAAAAACATGACTTGATCACACCACTTGTCTTTGTATAATACACAACTTTAGTGTACGAGTTGATTCAGGTAGGTGACAATCAGTATCAACAGATTTACCGCTACTTGAGTTTACATTTATTGCCAAATACTGCGACTTATAGGCTAAGGCAGCGCTTCAGCACCGCACATGATGGTATTATGTTAAGATCTCTGGGTAAACGTGCCAAAAGCCTTACCCCGTTACAAGAAGAAAATGCTGTGGAGGGACACATCTCATGAAAGCGTTTGCCAAACCCTTGTCTTGGGAGTGGTTCAGCTCTTCCTTGTGGTCAAAGGGTATCTGATAGATGTTGTGTTGGATTTGTACCATAGCCTGTCACAGCTCTGGTCTTACAAGGGTGTTTTTGGGAACTCCACCACCTCACAGCGACCGCTACAGATTATGAAGATGGTTACTGTTGGGCCAGGCAGGTGCAGGAAGGCTGCTGTGCGGATGTGCTGGCAGCGCTCACGACTCGTGCAGACACTGAAAAGCCCACAAAGAGTTCACCCTGCTCTACAAACAGAAGGCATTAAAATAAAGACAAGAACTTTCTACAGTAGTTTTACAACGTAAGCTTCCGACAACAGAAGGCTACGCAGAACAGCACTGGGAACACTACGTCAGCTTCAGTTAATGCCATGTTGCTTATCTTACTCTTTTCAGGTTTTTTCATTTCTTTTGTCGAGACAATTATTCAGTCTCTTAACGTATGCTGTCTTCTTTTTTATGAAACAGGGTATCTAATATTCCTTTGGTGTAATGAATTATTTCTCACTACACTGACATGCCACGTGAACCTCCAGGTCACAAGAAACACATTTAACGATTAAACATCGGCAACACCGATGCAATCAAAAATCCAAAAGATTTTGTTTCATCACCTAATTCTAGGAAACATCTTATGGCATATAAACACTCAAGCTACTTTTCCCTTGCTCCAATTTCCCATGTTTTACTTGGGTCCTATCTGTCCCTAAGACTAGTAGAAGAGGCACTGATATTAGAATCAGCTTTTATTAATTTGCATTATTTTATGCATCTGAAGGAGTGATCACAGTACAGGCTTGTACATCACTGTGGGAAGAGGAAAGTTCAGCAGACGTAGACAAAAAGGGAAATACTACCACGTCTTTGCAAACAGATTGGGTTCTTAATTGAAATGATTTGATATGCCTTATGAGCAGTGCAAGATATAGCACAGATGTAGAAGTCACCTTGGAAAAATGTACTTTAAGTTAACTACTGGAGGCCAGAGAGAACTGAGCCGCAATAATAAATAAATGTCTATAGATAACGTATAAATAATTAATCAAATTTTCCTGAAGGACCTGGAAACAAATGGGAATACTTTGTGTATGGCTGTACCGTGCTGATCTCTAAGTAACGTGGCTTCTGAGACCCATGACCCAGAAAGGTTAAAGTTGGTGTCTTTCCCAGAGGCTGCACCTACGTGATTAACATTACAGAGGCACCCACATCAGAGAACTATCACAAGAGAGGAATGAACATAATTCATGTAGATAACAAATAGTCTAATGAAAAAAAAATAAACGAAACAACCCACACTACCTTGGTTCAATTAGAGTGTTTTGAATGTTTTCCCTTTCAAGCACCACAACTGTAAATTCAACACAATATCAAGTGCTGAGCAGAAAAGGAGGAGTTTTTGTTTGCTGAGGTCTTACAATCGCAATCAGAGTTGTGTTCTCAGTCTGTTTCCGGACCACTCCTAACAAGAGATTTCCAATTGTCCTAAAATCTATGGATGTTTTGAGATGTAGACAGATGTCTGCGAGGCCACAGGCTGAGGTCATCAAACTCATCTCATTTGTGACCTAAGCCTAGTCTCTTGGCAGTCTTAAATAAAAAAAGGGGGGTGGGGAGGAGAGAGGGGAAGGACAGAGAGACACCAATGAAATTGTTTGCTAATTTACCTAGAAAACCATTCTCATTAACTTTTAATTTAATAAAACACATTTTTGTAGCATACACATCCAACGTGATGCATATTGAGCAGAAATACATCTGGTCATCTATCATTACTGCTCCTTGCAGTGCAATTATTCTTTCTGGCACTATTAGAAGTCAACTGTCTATTATTTCCTGAACATCTAACCAAAGTTTTCAAGGACTCATCTTTAAATCTCATTTCAGAGACAGTTTCACTGTACTAAATGGGTGAAATGGCTTAAATTTATACATATTTTACATAAATCTTTATCATTGAACAGTTCAGTTTCTCAGCTCTTTAACCATCCAAGGAAAAAAGTGGCACGCTGATGCTGACATCATTTCTACTGCTGAAGGGGAGATAAAATTGGGTCTCTCGAAGCTGGAGGCAAAATACTACAATGGATAACAAATATTCCTTGTGTATACATCACTGGCATGTCTGTCCCTGTTGGGCGCTGAGTGTATGTCGTGGGGCACAGAATGGATTCAGAAGAGATTTTTTTTTGTTCGAATCAGTTCATGTGCATATGCAGTATTCAAACAAGCTTGTTTTACAATCACTGCTACCTGCTCGCTGACCCCAGCAGTGCCTCCCAGCTTAAAACAGCCATCAAACCCCCAAAACACTACCAAGTATGCAAATATATATATATACGTATACTCATTGCACAAGAGTTTCTATTAAAAAAGGCAAAGATACATTGACAGTAAATTTTCTGTACTTTTTCCCCTTTGGTGGCTGCAGGGTAGTCTGAATTTTTACATATAACCCATTGTTATGATCACCACTGTTACTGTTCTGCTCTCAGAGAAAGGAAAAAAAAGAGAGAAAAGGAGAAAAAGGTTTTGTACAGGAGCATTAAGAGTTCCACTTGCCCTGTGGCGAATGGGGAAAATATGTCAATGTGAATTATTGTACTGTCTCCATGGATCAAGATTTCTCTTAGTGCTTTCAAAATTCCACTAACAGAAACAATTGCTAAGAGCATTTGCTACTTAGCCTGCTATGCTGGAATTGAATAAGACTGTAGGATCAACTAATGCTAAAATATTATCTTTTATATTGATTTTCTCCCCCTACATTAACTCAGGAAAGAAACAGCTAAATAATTTTAGCCAGAAAGAATGACACATCACTCTCACAAGGACGTTCAAAGAACGTAAATAATCAGGATAATTACAAAAAATAGAATTTTGAGCAGCTCACACTACCGGGTATGTAAGAACATCACAGTATAATTTTACCTCTTTCTGATCCAAACAAGTTGTACTACATATTCCCCTTGGTACACACGGAGTTACGCTGCAGAATGCAATATGTCTTTTCTACAGGAACCAGGAACACCCACACAGATGCATTAGAAAGAATAATTCTAATTTTGTGCAGCTTCGCATGCACGTTCATGTTCGAGCTAAACACTAATAGAGATCCCACGTTCATTTCCTCTACTAGAATGCTACTCCATGAGTATTTGTTAAAGGCCGGTTTGTATCTCTTCTGTAGTAGCAGATTATGGTCTCAATAAAGTCTGACTGTAGAAACTGATGGGCCATTGTACAAACATCTATCTCCAAACTAGATCTGGCAAACGAGAGCGCAGAATGAGTGACTGATGAAATCCGGACACTGCAAACAGGCACATTACTGATTATTTCTACCAAATAGCAAATCCTTCTCATTAGCAAATAATCATCTTGATTTTTATTCCTCACCAGGATTCATAAACACCCAACACCTAAGGTAACCATGAAGGCATGAGATATTAGAGCTTTGCAGGATGCCCGAGTTAGCACTACACGATGTTCTGGCCAAAAAATTAGTGCTATACAAAACTGATAAAAACAAACACATATTAAAAGGATTAGGAGTCAGTTAGCTGACAGACCCTAGGACATATTTGTCAATGAAAATCTCTGTGAATTGAGATGTTTCTAATGGGTATCTGTCATCATCTTCACGAACAATGCGGGCACGGAAAATCTTGGCCAAAATGACTGTGAACATCACAAAACCAATAATAGTTGTCTGTAAAAAATAATAGCAACAGTCCAATCACACAGGCATTTTGGAACATGGATAAAGGAGGATCGCACCAACAAAACATGCTTTGATAAATCCAAAACGGAAAGCTTTGCCATTAGAAAAGACTTCTGTCACACTGACAGCACAGGGGACTAGAGCCTAAAAAGTGGCAATTCTAGATGTGCCACTCAACTCCAAGTTGCACACCAAGACAGGAGGAGATCACGTTTCCCTTGAAATAGTTAAATGCAAGTGTGGGGAAAATTTTGCCATTGTGGATGGGATTACTGAGAAAAACAGTTAAACACTGCTGCCAGCTCTGGCATCCGTGGTTTGTATGTTGGAAAGGGTGCAAAAATAGAAGTCAATGCAGGAGAAAAATGTCTTAAAGAATGTAGTGTATTCAGATTACCAACAAAAAATTGAAAGATATATGATTACCTTTGTAGAAAGAAATACCAGGCACCAAAAGACTGTATTTTCTAGGTTGTTGTGGATTTTTTGTTGTATTTTTTGTTTGTTTGTTTTGGTGGGTGTTGTTGACTACACTACCAAGGGTTATGTTGGTGTCTTCACCTCCTCCTGAGTACTTCAAAGGCGTTCATGAAAGATCAACATCAGCACAATAAAATCTTGGGGGCTGAGCTATATCAGGGATCTACGCAATACAAAGAAGTTCAAGGTAACCAAGAAATTCCCTTCCAGCTCTATGCCCTGCAGAGCTGCAGCTCCAAAAACTCACCCCTAACTGTTGGCTATCCCTGTAGGCACGAACAGAACAGACGATCTCAGTCTTTCATTGGGCGTCATCTATCAATATAAATCTTACCCCATTCCTGACATCTATTAACAAGAAGCAATTATTACCGAGAAGTTCTGATGAAGAAGAATGTCTATACTATATAGTATCATGAAAGAAATAAATTTGAGAAGAGAGCCCACAGTGGCCCCTCTGAAAGCAGTAAAGACAGTAGATCAACAGATTTCAACTGGACTTCAGCAATAAGTCCCATGCAGAACCCACACCACTGAACTCAAGGACTTTTAGCAAGAAATTAATAACAAGTTGGCTTTATTGTCATTAAATAACTCAGAGACTTGGGCTCTTATGCTACCTAGTGCACAGCAACAGGGATGTTTGGAGCCCCGCAATGAAGACACTGTGCCAGGTCAGCCAGCCATGCTTGAAGCACGGGTCTGCAATGACCTCAAGTTCATACTACCCAGGGTATGTCGCTGGCAGAGGTGTTTCCAGTGACAGATGATGAGATGGCAATGCGTACTGCTTACATACCAATGCTACTTGCCGTCCTGCTTGGGTTTAGCTCAGTTAGCACTTCCTTAAGCACCTCCTCTATCATGCACGGCAAGACTATTCTTGTATCTGACAAGTAGAACTGGATGTTGCCCATCAATTTTTGGTATTTAAGTTGCTGACATCTCAATTGATGACACAGCACAGTCCTTTCTGTTCGGTTTGCAAAAACATTGCGTAAGATGGAGCCTACAGGAAATCTGTTGGCAAGTGCTTTTGTAAGGGAACTGAGGAGTCTCGTAACTGGGAGAAATTAGATGGATTAAAGCACAAGCCAAGATTTAGGAAAAGTACAATCAATTCCCGACTTTGTCACCAGCCTCCCATCATCTTTGTCATCCTAAATCACTTCCCTTCTATGTATCCAGGTTCTTCATCTTTAAAATATGTATTCACTTATTAAACACTCAAGTTTGCTGCGAGAGCTAATCCATAAAATATTTAGACCTCCCATTACAACTGAGGAGTCACCGTCGGTAGATGCATCTAATGAGACCAAGGACAGGTATACGTTCAACCCTGGTATAGACATTAGTTGTGTCAGCAATATGTCACCGTCCCAGTTTCAAAAGGGTATGCAAAGCTTAGATTGTGTTACCCTTCAAGAAAAACCTTAAAGCACGACCTGTAAGAAGTAATATATATATGTAATAATATATAATAATATATAATTATATATATATATATATTTATATTATTTATTTATATATTTATAATATTATAATATTTATAAATATATAATATATTATATTATATATATATATATTATATTATATTATATATATTATATTATATTATATATATTATATATATAAATATATAATTAATTAAATATATAATATATAAATATATAATATATTTATAAAATATATTATAATATTTATAATATTATATATTATTTATATATTTATTTATATTTTATATATATATATATATATATATAATTATATATATAATAATATATAATATGTAAGAAGTATATAGCCTGCAGCTTGCACTCCTGCTCTGTCGCATGCACCACCGTCTCCCAACATCCAATTAATTGAAATTCCTACTGCCAGCAACAAACTATACTAGAAATTTGCAGGCCTGTAAAATTGTATTTGTTTTATTAAAACTACTGTGTTTGGGAAATATCACCTAGAGCAGCCTCACACGGAATCGTGTGCATATTTTAATATACTTCTTGGTATTGCCTACTAGTGCTGACCATTTTAATGTTACGTGAAAAGTGAAGTTAAGGAGAGAGGAGTGGTCCTTTGTAAGGTCCAGACAAGAAAATCCTGGCAGGTCCAGGTTAGGAAAAAGCTTACTGTCATTCTAACACAAAAAAAGCTGTATGATAAAAAGCCATTTGGGAGACAAAACCATAAAAATGATGACAGAATCCTGTTGGGTAAACCCTTGAAAGATCACTGAAACAGTCATAAATTAGTCATTTGGAGACATGAGTATGAAAAGTAGAAATTAAGACCAATAAAAATCATATTCATCTGTCAATGAAATATTTCCATGACCAAAGAAGTTGTTGTTGTTGGAATCAGAAAGGACTGCCAATGCCAGTCCGGCTTACGTTTATTTTTTTAGTGATAGGTATATCTATGTTGCATAAAAGAATTAGGGTGTGTAAGACAGGATTGCTTTCACAAGATGCAAACGATTGGCTACCTCAGCTCCTTGCTTTTAGCAGCCTGTGTAACCCCACTCCTATCACAACTGCGCTCCTTAATACCACATGGAGGTTCCTCCATCTCCCTGGATTCTCCTCTCACCCTGAATTTTGGCTTCATCCAGTGGAGAGGTGCACAAGTTTCTGCTCGAGTTGCTGACGTCGCATCACCCGGCCTCGTGTGCATGGATCCTGGCACCCCGGCCCCAGCTCCCCGTTACACCCCCAGCGCTGCCACTAATTGCGAAACCACTTCTTGAAGAACAAAATCTTTTTCTGGACCCCATGAAGAAAACGCGCTCATAACTTGAGAACCGTAGGAATTATGGCACATGAAGTAAGTGTGAAATATGTATTGCTCCACAGTTTACACAATCAATTAAGCCTGAAAACAGCATTTTTCTGTACTTAATTTTCCAAATAAATTGGAATATTTTATTTTTCTTTACGGACCAAGCCGTGATGCTGTTGAAATCAATGACAGTTTGCCGTTAAAGTGAATGAGACCCCAATGTGGTAAGACTGAAGTTTCAAGTTAAACTTGTAACTCGTTACTGCGCAAAATAACAATTAATGCAAGCTAATTTCTGCTTCCCAGAGCTCTAAATTATGAACATGAAACAAAGATCGCTGTTATTCAGACAGTAGTTTTCAGGTGGTTACAATGAAAGACCAGAGGGATTCAATTAAGCATTTAATAAACTGTAGAGGACAGCACAGTTCAGTGTGCCAAAATAAACTTCAGCTCACAGCTGTATTAGAAAAGTGAAAGATTTTCAGTAAAATAAATCCATATTTAATTAGCATGCTTGCTATAGCTGAAGGAATAACATATGCCATCACAAAGTAAATGTTTAAATCAGGACTGTACACTATCTTGGACGTTGCCTGCTTTACGTTTAACCATACCCATAGCTTTTTCTGATTTTTAGAAAAACACAGACAGTAGAAGCAATTTTTTATCACCCTGTCTCCAGGTACACCACCCAACCCACTGCACGTTAGCCATAGGCAAGATGATAAGAAAACCGAACACCAGCTAGACAGGTATTTGTGGGATGTGAAGCCGCAGGAGCAGAACGGCATCTGCATTAACACCCGACGGGGCAGCATACAAAGTTGAAGGGGCAATTTTTGCAGCTGAGAAACCCTTTCCAGGAAGCCCTCTGAGCTCGAGCACATTGTTCACACCATGGACCTGCCCACCGACTTACCTCCTGCCCTTATCCCAGCTTTTCACAAGGGTTAGCTAAGCAGGATCTTCCCTGAGCGTTAAAAGGGCTTCCAAGAGGACGGTGCTAGTAAGTTGATTGGGGGCATAAAATCTTCACTGGCTTTGTCCTATGCTCCTTACTCTCCTTTAGCATAGGCAGAATCAGTGCTAACGCCTTCTCAGTGAAGACCCAAGTGAGTATGATTCAGAAATAAGTGCAAACTTTGAAATCTGAAGATACTGGTTATAGTCAAAAGCTACAGCTCCAACCTAGTATCGTTGGGTGCCTTCATCTGCTGATGCCAGATGAACAGGATCTTCTAATTCGATTGAGCCCTGCAACCCTCCACTAGTTGCCAGCCTCAGGGTAGAGCACACCCCACTGAGCCCCATTAGAGACAAGTTCCAGGTCCTTAACACTGCTCTCGCGCTGGCAGGAACCTCTTCTTGCCCTTGACATCCCTTTCAAGTCTCAACTTGAGCTTGGATTTTCCTCAAACCATCCCTGCGTGCCAGGGCAGGATTTCCAAATTCCTCCTTTGCAGCCTCTCCCTTCTTCCACCCATACCTTGCCCTTTTGCACTGGCGCAGCCCCTGCTGATACATCTGCTTGTCCTCCCGAGCCGTCCTCCAGGAGGACGCTGTCCTCAGGGTCCTGCCAGCTCCTTGGGCCACCAACGCAGCCTCTCACGTGACCCCCACCTTCCAAAATCCCAAATCCTCCACTCTTGCCCCACGTTTCATTGCTACCTCCCTATTACCTCCTCCCATTTCCAAGCTCACCGGAGGCTGCAGGATGACTCCTTCGCAGTTCCAATTTACATAAATTGTTTTCCGAGCAATCCAGCCTCATCGCTTGCTTCCATGTTTCATTCAGGAAAAAGTTGTGTTTTTTTTTTTTTTTTTTAAACAAAACCTAACTTAAGAAACATTACGATCTATTATGGGACTTAGATGACAGCTTAGTAGCATCTAAAGCCCTACTGGGAGTGAAATTACAGCTCACATGACGAGCACGGCTTCTACAATTTAATTCAACTGTTGCCTAAGCCTCTCCTTCAGTTCTTATCTGTGCTAAACAATATGAGCAATGGTATGACTGTTCAGAAAGCAATAGCCATTTAGTTATTTTTAGGTGAAGAAAATGCAACTTGAGCAATTAAAAAAAAATAGCCAATACCCCAATTACCCTCTTCTGGCAGCCACACAAGTATCATCCTTTGGCATAGTCTGTAAATGTGGTTATAGACCAAGTTATATAAATGGCGTTTTAGTAGTAGATACACAAGCACAACTAAGTAAATACATCACACTTAAAATTCAACGATGGAACCTTTTTCTTTCTTGCATTCATCACTACTGAAAAGAGAGCACAGGGTTGTGGGTTTTCTCTGTTTTGCTTTGTTTTTTATATAAATAGTAACCTGACTTCAGGTGATCTAAGTGCAAACCTCATCATTTAAATATGGCTCAATCTGCTAAATGTTCCTATCAAAGGAAGATAATTTAAAACTCCAGCAAGTATAACTGATGACAAACTGATTTTTATTTTCCTACAGAGTTTGCTTGGGTTAAATAAAATTCTAATAGCTTTCATATTTTATTTAATAGCAAATAAACGACACTAGAGATGAAAAATGTGGCCAGATTATCAAATATTTGTTCATAAATAATACATGGAAATATTACTATACTGATGACAGTTATTAAATTGATGGCCTTTTCATTCCTAATCACTAATTTCAGATCATTTTTTAAAAGTACATTTCACGTAAGTGTTTTTGATGCTCATTACCTCAAACCACGTGGACCAAATCACAGGAGTGATTTTCTGGGATAAATCACTGAACTGAGTACAGGGAAAAAAAAAAAGAAAAACAGATGGCAACATGCCAAGGCACTTTTGTACCTGAAATCAGCATACCTGCAGTTTTTAACATTTTAACGTTGACTTATTCTGATTTCTCTCCCTGTGAAGACGTTGCAAGCGGCGCGATGTAGGGGCGCTGCACAGCCACGACTGCCACATTCAGGCGGCTGCTTTGAGACAGAATTTGTTCCTGGGGGTAACCTCTACCAGCCTGCACTCACCCTCAAATCCTCCCCAGTATTTCCTATGGCATCAGCAATACATAGGCTAGGGCAGGTTTGGGTTTTTTATCACGCACCTGGCTATAGCAATGAGTGGATTTCAAACTGGCACTGACTACACTACCTGAAATAGTTCTTTATTAGCTACTAGGAAAAAAATGAGTCGATTTTTGATAGAAATAAAGGATTTTAGTGAAAACCTTTTCATATGGTGTTGAAATACAACTAAATTAAACATAGGGTGTGTGCTCCTCTTGACTTCAATGTTTAATATGGCCTAACTGCAAATTTTGGCAATTCTGTGCGATAGTACAGAGGGAAAATAAAAATGTCTTGCTGAAAGTAACATTTCTACATCCTACTTCTGACAGAGGCAGATGCAAGAGATCTGTTGGATCCTGACGGTGTTACTGAGCTGACTCCATGTGGATTGGTCTCTTGCATTACCAGACTGAAAGACAAAATCTGAAAATTCTGCTGACAGCTTCTTGTAACACAGATTTATGTTTTCTACTTATTCTGTAATTTGATCACAATTGGAAAAAAAAAGGAAAACAACTGTGTTTATTTACGTAACAAATTCATGAGTTACAATCAGACATGGCAGTACCTTAGAAGACACGCACAGATATCCCTATACTCACCATCACAATGAACAAAACACTCCAGTCCTCTCTCAAAAACACCCTTCGGGCTTTGGAGCCTACCCTAAAGATAACTAAATCTGGTTGATTTAGTTGGAAAAAAATAAAGTTGACCAGAAAAGGAGCAAGCCCCAGAGCTCAGGACCATGACCTCCTCCCACGTCTCTTCTCCATCCCAGAATCACACAATGTTAGGGGCTGGAAGGGACCTTGAAAGATCATCTGGTCCGATCCCCCTGTCGGAGCAGGAACACCTAGATCAGGTCACACAGGAACGTGTCCAGGAGGCACTATCATGCTCCCAGCCGGCACGGAGAAGCTGCCAGCCCCCCAAAAACCACCTCCTCGGGACGTCCTGCGTTACGTACCGCCGCCGTTCAACCTGCGTGACCAAAGTTGGCATCTCCTGGAAAACAACCACCTACGTTTCCATCCTCCCGTTTATAATACACACTTGGCAATGGGACTTTCAGTAATTTCTGCCTTAACATCACAAATATTTTGACACCAAGGGTTGCAAAGAAGATGAACAGATTTCACGTCAGCGCAGACCGGTATGAAAACAATATACCCTGAGGTTATCGAATTTACTTGCATTATCTGTCTGCTTCTCAACAAGGAAATTTCTCCCTGTGAATAGCCATTTTATGTCCCAGCCAAAGGGAAGGGTAATACAGCTGTGTCATTTGATTAAAGAAAATCTCCAGGAAGTAAATATTTGCTCTCTGCTGAGTACCTGGCAGGTTTGCAGCTAAAAGGGGAATTAAAGTGGGAGTGAGCTACGTAGAAGGTATAACCAGGAATGTAACAATTACTTACATAGAGAATTATTACTGTAATACGGCATAAGGCACAGAATGACAGAATATAGCGTTCCCAAAAGCAAGGGCAAAAGAAGAGGACCCCTAAAAGCTGTATAATCTAAGAATAAAGGAAAATAAAGCCCCAAAGTGTTCCTCATGCTGCAGGTGTGAAATAAACATAGAGCAGCAAGGGCCAAGTGATATCTCAAAAATCTCTCGTGGGAAGAGGCAGCTCTCCTATAAAATAAAAGCCCTGCTGAAAATAAAATATTGGACTGGAAGACAACATGCCACATCCAGTATCTAAGTCCATATAGCAGATAGAGGGAAATAGAAGGCTACAAAAAAAAAATATATATATGCATATGTTTATGCATGTGATGCACCGAAAACCAAAATGGGTGTTTGGGTACTAAAACACCAATTCAATAGATGCAGATTGGCCATCTCTTGAAATGTTTAAACAGGAGTTTATCATTCTTGTATGAGACAGAAGCATTACGTTTTAATTGCAAGCCTTTATGGCCATGTAACAAAATACTTCTAATAACTGAAAGCACAAATGTGATGATTAAAATATAGTCAATCTTACTAAGTCGTGCTCTAGTCAAATACAGGGAAGTAATTCTTTTCCTAAATTATTTACTAAAGACATTTGCAAGAGGCGATGTGCCTGTAATCGCCACTTCAATCTTCGTTTCCTTCCTCGGCTTAACCAAGGGAAGATCAAGAAGCTGAGCTGACAGCGCACACAAAAGGAACAAAACAGTGTTTGCAAAACAAATACCGCATTTCTGCCTCCCCAAGTCTTACTGATGATTAGCTCTGTGTCATTTGAAGAAATGCAATTCAACAGATCTTTCAACACATTCCTTATTAGCTTCTGCTGTAAGAAGTGGAATATGCTCTGTAACAAAGAGGTTTTGGTGCAGAACTACTTGTGCTGATGCAATGCAAAATGTAGGTGAAAAATCAAAATGCAAATAATCTGGCAAAAGATACAATGAAATATTTTAATACATATGTAAAACATTCAAAGCCTGGATCCTTCCAGGCCAGAATGCCAGTTTTTCCCAGACCAGGGAACATGAGAAGTATGCAATGCACAAAAATATTATTTCCATTTGCACCACCCACACATGGTAAGAGACTGAGGAACACTGAGCGATATTCAAACGGAAGAGTTCAACTGGAAGAAGTACCAGGACATACGGATGTCAGTACTTTTTCCTAGAAAGGCATAAGAATTAGATAGAATTCCTCATTACACACCCTACCCAAAACTACCAGATGTCTACCTGTTTCACCTTATGATGTCTTTAATGCTACTTGCACTAGTTACATTTTTCTTTCTTCTAATGGCCTACGCGGTCCGTCAATAAAAAATAATTTAAAAAAAAATCAAGAAATGGTCATAAAAAGTATCTGAAGAAAAGTAGCACTTGGCATCAGAGAGAAAATTTACTGCACTAAATGAAAAAGATGAAGGTCAGAAAATTAAAAAAAGAATAGAAACAGATGGGAGAAACAGCATCAACAGAATATGAATAACTTAGGTATTTTAAAATACTTATTAGAAATTTAAAAATAAATATTGAATATGCATGTGATTAAATTATAAAAAATGGAGGTTTTCCATGTTATATACAAAAATAAAATACAATCACTGCAGGTTGTACATATTCCAAACTATTTTGACATAACATGTCTTTATGTGAAAAAATAATAAGTCCAATAATGAAAAGACAATCCCGGTTTCTTTGCCAGATGTAAGAGTTCTAAAGATGCAGAGTGGTTTTGCCGTGAATTTTTGTTTCTTGCATCTGCAAGAGGTAGGAGAAGCAAAACCCAATGTGAGTCGTGCGGCTCCATGACCATCACGTCCCCACCAGAGCTACCCAACTGGGGGCACCGAGCTCAGTGACGAGACCAGACTTGAGTTAGCTTTGCCGAGAGTATAGAAAGCAAATACTTGGGCTTTCAAATCATGGAAGACCCGTAAACTCTTCAGAGAGCAACCAGTGAATAATCTGGCTCATTGCTTTCTGCATCTATTCTGGGGGCTTTCCAAGCGGTGGCAGCCCTCGGAAAGCTCTGGTCCTGCAGGGCATCCCAGCCCTGCTCTGCGTCCAGCCCTCCAAATAAAAATGTGGCAAGGAGGCAGCATTTTCAAATGGTCCTTTCTATGAAAGCACAGTTACTCGGGTGCTTTGTGGGCCCTCTTCCACGAACAGGGTTGTTAGGCTTCTTTGCCACAGCACAAGCAGGCCTGGGGAGGGAGAGCTGGTTGTTCTTCCAGACACCCCTTTATTTTCCTTTGTTTCTTTTTTTCCCCTTTATTTCAGTACTGACCAAGCAGCTGGAATCATCTTTCTTTCTGTTGCGAGAACAAAAGAAAGACTGGAAATTGGCACTTTAGGTACTGTCTGATGCAAGTGGAATAAACAAAATCCATTTAGTTTTTTTTTGTAGTTGAGTTCAGCAACTGCAAGAAACCAGATGACCTTCAGGACGAATCCCAAGGTGTACTTACAAATAACCAAGTTTCTGCAGGTTTTTGTTCTACTTGTGCAGTTGCCACCCTCTCCATACTATCTGTCTGTAACACGGAGGCTTTCTTCTGACCAGCTGAGTCTAACACAGGGGACAGACTGTTGTTTTTGAGGGGATGATGACGAACAATTTGGACATCCTGGCAAATGAGATAAATGTCCTGGCACTCCTGCTTTATTTGATATAGGGGGAAAATACAGTAAAAACAAATTATTGCTGCTATTCCTCTTTCGTCCTCTTATTTTAATCTTCTTGGTAAGAAGAAATTCCCTTAAAAGTAGATGCTATCCTATTTTATTCATTTAATGTGAAAAAAGGCTAATTTATATGTTAAAGCCACTATAACCATGCACAAATACATTAACTGTATTTGCAAATAAACGTAATTATTATCATTACTCCTGAGTCCTGGTGTTGGTTCTGTTTAGAGTGATGTAACAGTAGGTAGTTCATCCCAAACCAGCATTACACCATTTATACATTTTTATTATACTAGTTCTACCTAAGTTCTACAGAATGTTTTTGTACCAGTAACAATACAGTTACAAGATTTACAACTGAAAAACCATACATAAATTTTGCTCTCTGTCAATATTGTCTTACAAGGAGAAACGTTGTATATAAAATAAAATATATTTGAGAAGTCACATTACGGAGTTCTGCTTTCAAGCTAGTATTAAGGTACAAGTAAAACATACTCGCTTTTCACTAAGATTGCAAAGTGCCAAACTCCACTAAAACCAACCTCTGTGTAAAATATTTTGAACTCTACTAGAGACTGAAATCTGTATTTACTAACGATAAAACTTCACAGCTTCAGCGATTTCTTGCAGCAAATGTATGCAAAACTCAACCACTAGATTGCTAAAAGAGAAAAAATTACCAGCAAACTACTGACTTTGCGTGCAGTTGGAAAGGCAGCGAAGCTGGGTAGGCTTCATCTGAGATGCATCATTTTTACACTTCACAAATAATTTATGTCTCATATGCACACAAATGGGGTGATTCCATTTTTGAGCCCAAGCTCATCCAATAAAAATGTGCTTTTGCAGGTTTTTGGAAGGTAGACACACACGTAAATATACACATACATAACGCACTAATTTTACATTTAAGACACCTAAAGCTCCCACATATAGCGGAAGGCACTTTTACTGCAATGGAAGCCAAAATTAACTTGGAAACCCACGTTTATTGCTGGAAAATCAACCAGATGAGCAATAGGACATCTTAAAACTTTTCCAAACAACCTATTGTTATCTTTTTATTCCAGTAACATTGTGAAAGCGCCAGATGAAATCACAGCCCCATAATGTGAGCTCAGCACGAGGACTCGAGATGAGGCAGATAAGGCAGACGGAGGAGGCCCGGGTGGCTGACAGGACTTTGCTGACCTCACCGAATTCATCACCGGCCAGCTGTGCGATACGAAGTCAGGCAGTTTCCTACGCCAGCCTGGTTAGGAACCTGAGCCCTCGGCTGGTACCCGCAGACAGCCCTACCTGGCATCTCCTGGGAGCACAGAATTCCTCCTCCTTCTCTTCTGCTTCCACAAGTATAAACGGTGCAAAGAAAAATTTCATCTCAGTAAAAGGCAAGAGGTTCCCTTTACATAAAATGAAGGGACCCAAATATCTGACTTCTACTTTTAGAAACCACTGATAAGGCTATTTTTCATTTTTTTCTTCATGCCTTTCCCCACGCATCTGTAAACTAAACAGCAATGCCATTTCTCTTGCATTTCTTACCCATAGCCCTTTAATCACCCCTTAATTTGTGCACCACTCGCACAATAATTGACAGAGGTCATTGCAATGTCATTGTCAACCACACCAGGTAAAGACCAAACAGTAGCAAGAAAAAATTTCAAAGTTCTTCCAGTTCAGGTAGTTTTGGTTGACTTTTTCCTGGTAGTTCTAGGTAGCCCTATTACGAATCACAGCAACCTCGGTGCTGATGTTCCTAATACCAGCTTGAGAAGGGGAGGCTATGGAAGAGCCTTTGCACAAGAAGCCCACTGAGTTGGCTTGCAAGGGACGAGCGCAAGCAGACCTCAGGTACGTGACCGCACAGCCAAAAAACACTGCAGAAATTCAGCCTCGCTCCTGCAGTTGGCAAACAGAAAGTGTAATATGCTTCCCTCTGTTAGTTTCTAGGCCTGTGTATATCTGGAGAGGGAGAAAGTGCAAAATTAAGTTGCTAAAATATAATTTACATCAGTAAAAAAGAAAAACGGGAGAAATAATGCCTTTCGTTTTACTAAACATGAATTTATCAGCAGCCTGACCAAAGCAAACAGAAAAGGATGGCAGCATGTAACGATGCACATTAAAGATTTAGGAAGCGTCTTTTATGCACAAAGTCCATCAAAACCAGACCCCAAGATGTCAGTGCCACTGCCTACTTAGCGCCATAACAACAAAGAGCAGCAGAGCTACGCCTCAGAAGCCCAAAGCTTCTGGTTCCCCTTTGGTAATTTGTGAGAGCACACTTCAGCTGATGGAAACCGATAATGGCTCTGCCGAGCTGCATTAGGAAGCCCTAAGTACATCAGCCCCTCCTATAGCTGAGGAGAAAACAAGAACACATTACGCTTCCAGCTCCAAATGAAGAAAATCTCCTGACTTCGAGTATGGTAAAAAATATCGCCACGTACTGTCATTTTTTTCCTTGCCTTCAATTAATTTTCTCTCTGTCACATCCAGATAAATGCTGGCAATCTTTGCTGCTCAAGTCTATAAGCTGTTTTTCACTTTTGGTATTACAAAGTCTATATAATGTGTGAGAAAGAATATGATTTAAGGGTAGTGTAATACTTTAAAAATGTATTAATATATAATAACTTCTCCTATTGAATCCAAGACATTTTTTAAATTAAAAATACATCAAATAAAAATCTCTGGGACTCTTGTCCAAAACGACTCAAGCCACACAATAAATCCATTCTAAACCTATCTTTGTTGTTGACAGACTGATGAAATGACTCTGTCACATGCATATAGAGTTGTACATTTCAGCCTTTCAAGGAACAAACGTTGAAAATGAACTTCCTACGTAATTTTGAGAAACTGCAGCTCTGCACATCTAAATGGAAAATGTAACTAAATACATGAAAATTAAGCTTATTAAGTATCAAGTGATTAAGTGCAGAAATTAAAGTTGTGAAAGCATCTAAGGGGAAGATAAATTATTTGTTAAAAGCCCAACGGCATAACTGCATACTCCAAAATGTTTTGCACTTGTGCTTCTTGTCCTGCATTGAACACTTTTCTCCTGGGAATCCTCACTCCCTACAGGTGTACAATACCTACGCTCACTAAAAACACAAGAACTGCTGTCCTGGCTCAGACCAAAGAAGCTGGTGGCACACCATCCTGTCTTTGGCCATGTTCAAAATGCTCTGAGCATCCACAATGCTCTTCCAAACGTGCAGTAATTCACAGCTCGGGGCTGTCCAAAGCAGAGCCAGCGGGGTTTACCGATGGCAGCGGAGATCATTTCTGCTCATCCAGCTCGTGCAAGGGCAGCCCAGAGCTCCACGTCCCCTCCGAGCTGGATCTGCCTTGACTTCAAGCCCTGCCATAGATCTTCGGTCACCATTTCCACTCTGTTCTCTCTCCAAGCTCTCCCATTACCAAATGATACTGCAGAAGCACCAGGAGAAAAAGCAGGATGCATTTACTGCAGCTAGACCCTAAAATGTTAGCCAGATTCTTCAAGCAGTGCACTTTTTAAGTGCACTATTTAAGTGAGGATAAATTATCTTGGACTAGCAAGAAGTGGTTAGTGCTGAAAATATGTACAATTAGGCCAGAAATTTAGAAATATAAAAAGTTTAAGCTTTATCTGGGAATCTGGAGGACAGACTGGGAGGTGCTTTAATTGCACAGATGGAGCACATTTGAGGCCAAGAAATCAAGTTATAACTCATTTTAAAAGTTGAATTATTTGCCTCTTACAAGCCTTCCACAAGAGTCTGTATTTTTTTTCTTTTTATTATTACCCACGTGAACAAGAGGTTAAATAATGGCAAAATGAATTGAGCTTAAAACAATTTTCTCGAGCAGAACTGTAAGCAGATAAAAATCATATAACCCAAAAGGCTGACTTTAATAATTTTCTGCTCTTGAGCTTAAAACAGGCAAAGAACCACAGCACAAGACAACAATCTCTCTACCTGGCAGTAACACGCCTATAAAAACAAAGACTGTTCTCTTCCAAAATTTTCTGGCTCTGTCACAGTACATACCCAAAGAGAAAGAAGGTCTGCCTAAAGATGTCTGCGCAGATTGCATGGTTTCTTATTTGATTTACAAAGTATTCAAAAAGATTTAACAGGTCACAACAGCTGGAGGTAAGGATGGTTGAAAGGTGGTTTTTAACCCCGAGAGAGGTTTTTGTTCATTTTGACCTGAGCCCGTTCATCTTTTAGGGCCTCGCCTCCTCACCCTGCAACCCCAGAGCCAGAAGGGCATTAGGGGAAGGCTGCCCACCTCCGAGAAGGATGAGCGCAGGACGGAAAAACCCTAAAAATGCAGTGTTCATGTGACAGGTGGTTTCAGAGCAAGCCTTTAACATCCAAGTTGGTTCAAAGGAAATGTTTCGGAGGTTGAAGTTCTGAGATGATGCAGTCCATCACCCCGGCTCCCAGCACCTACCGCTCTGGCGTTCGAGTGCTGTAGAGGACACGTCCCTGGGGACTCCTTTTAGTGCCATGTACCTGATATCCGAGAACGCGTCCAGTCCCTATTTCAGTCCATCAGCCGGGCACAAGTTGCCTTCTCAACCTCCCACAGCAGAGAGATCTGGAGGTCTACCACGTGCTGCGTAACTCATTTATTTCATCTGTTTTACGCTGATCTCCCACCGGATCCATTAAATTGCCCCCTGCTTTTAACACCGAAGGATTTGATGGAACAAGAGCCCTGCCCAGCGGTGTATTCACTGAGGCTTGTAAAGGGTCTCCATAAAAATGGCAGATTAAAAGTCAACATTTGGGTCTGAGAAATTAAAGCTTTTAAGAGGGGCTGCTGCACACATGGGACTCACAAAGCCACACACCCCAAACTCAGCACGGCTTTCATTAAGCAGACAGGATCCATCCCCGGAGAACCGCTCCGTATTTTTTCCAAGAAAAACTCTGTGCTTGCACGTTGCCCTTCGATTCAACGACAATTCAAATAACAACACATTTTTCCTAGCCAAGTGTGGGAAGCGTGTCTGCGTGCATCGCTTTCCCCCAAGTATTTGCTGGTACACTACTCCTCGAAATGCTCTTTATAGGGAACACAGCTCAGATATTTTCATACCCGCTAGCGATGGATAACTGTGGAAATGCACATAAATTTAACAAGAGTACAGCACAGTTTGCTATTTTTAAAGTTGGAATATTTTATGCTGGGGTCTTTTACCACATTAAAACACAATGAAAGCTCAGCAGCTAATTATCTGAGAGGTAACAAAACTTTTAAACTACACACAGATGTTGAGCCGTACTAAAAGGACAATTATTTTGCCAAAATCACTGCCAAATTAAAGTTCCTATTTGGAAACTTTCACACACTTGTGTTTGGTGCAGCTGCAGCTGTTTAATTGCACATAAATTTTGTTTGCCCCTTTCCGATTGTTATTCAAATGACATTAAAGTGCAATTACAGCAGAACGACAATAACCAGTCCGTTAAAAGTTCAAGTTGTAGAAGATCTGTTTTAATTTAAATTCAATAAAGTATTAGAATGGTAAAATAAATGCATCTCTGTGTATGCACATAAATGCTCTTTTTCTTTACACACACGTCTGTGGGGATGCAGTACACACATCTACCCTACGGACATCAGGTGTGATTTTCAGCCACGGACACTAATTGTGAGCACAGAGGCTGGTGCTCATCTGCAGACGGGCTCGCAGTGTTAGGCTATCTGTAGAGAAAAATGGGCATTTTGGGGGAGAAACTCACTTGATGAGAGACCTCCAGGCTGAACGAGATGAAGGGCCACTTCCACTTCACTCCGCTTCCACCGACGTTCGCGACGAGCGCATCAGATATACCCCTTGTAGGCACCGAGAGGTGGCCAGATCCCTACACCAAGCTAGAGTGAGCCCAAGTCTGCAAGGGTCTGATCTCAGCGGGTGTGTACCTGATGCTCAGCTCACAAACCTGACGACCCTGCGCTTCATTTAGCTGATTTTCCAAATCTTCAGATCACAAATCTACAGACTTTGTAACTGTAGTTTGTGTCATCCACCCAGACACTCCTAATGGAGTTGATGACCTCTTATACAAAGAGCCCTCCTAAAACTCACCCTTGGCTGTAACTCTAGAGTATATATATCAGCACGGCTGAACCAGAACAACCAGGAACACTGGTAGGTGTAGAATCGATCACGCTCTAAAGTGTTCTCCTTGTCAAACCCAGCAGATAGAACAGCACTACGTATCATAAACCTAATGGATTTATGAGATTTTCAGCCATATGGTGACATCACTACGAGAATTTCTAACACTGAGACAGCAATGCAGTCATTTTCACCATACGAATGTTTGTTGTGTATACGACTCCAACCTTAATGAGTGGAAATGAAGTACTCATTTATGGCAGCAATGTTTCATATTTTCATGACAATGTTGTTTTAAAGACAACATGACAACGTTGTTCTATTACATAAAAATATAAAATCAAGATAAATATGTACATACAATCTTATTTTTAGTTGACAAACTATGCTTTTTGAGGGATAATAGTTTTAAACCATTTATATTAAATCTAGAAGAAGACATAACTGTATTTCTCTACACGATCTTAAACTGAAAATCATTATTTAAGGTACCAAAAGATAATTATTTAAATTTCTGACAAATACAAACTTTCTAGAAGTATTTTAAGCAATGAAAACATCAACTGTAGCATATTTACTTATTTAACTAGAAAAACAACCCTAATATTTATTTTTAAGTAATATCTGAATCGGAAAAAATAGGTGTTGTTTTTTTGTTCTTATTAGAAATTTACACTTTCCTAAAAAGAAAAAAGTCTAACTTTTCACTAAGTCAGACTCAGCCACCTGCACTTCCAATCTTCCACCTCTTGTGTCCTTCCTGCCCAAACACAAAATTGACAACCAAATACAAAAGACAAAGGGAGGGCAATTTATAAACTGCATCATTAAAATGATTAATCACATACATATGGCTGAAAGCTCCACATTTAGGTATACCAAACTAAACACCCCCATCTCCAACTTCTTCAATCGTTGTTTCCACTACTTATGTTGAACCTGATGTTGAGAGATTTCTTTTTTCTTCTTCTGGCTTCACAGAGACCGGTCCCTCAGCAGCACCCTTACGAGCTCCACTCCCCGTGCTCTTGTCGACTTTCGCAGCTCGCATTCAGTTGAATTATTGTTATGAAGTTGAAAACATTTTTTTCAGACAGCATAAATTAGGCAGTATTCCAGTCCCTGAACTATACCCCGAAACCTGCAGATACCAAATCATTAAAATTCTGAAGACTCGGTAAAAAACGAATAGTTAAGATTTATCAGCTGAAAATTGGCCCATCTAGCCCACATCCTGGTTCTGGAAGCTGTCCAAGCACCTGATGTTTGAAAAGCAAGTTTTTGCAAGTAAGGAAAAAATATATTTATTTCTGCCTCACATTGTCAATGCTCCTCATACCAGGAAATCTGAGGGTTTTAGCTCTCCTAAAATTTGCATACACGGTTGAATTATTCAGTTATTTAGTGGACACCCCTGACGTAGTTACATTTTAAGTTCAGGCCTTTCCAAGACTTTGCATCACAGCTTTTAATGGTATGAGCAACTAACCAGCTCAAAACCTTCTGTCCCTTGGTAAATATGCACTTATACCAACCCACATTTGGATCTTTTTTTTTTTTCAACCACTACAGAATCTACCGTGACCAGGGCTGCTGATGGTATTTGGCGCTGTGCCGTTGACAGATGAAATGGCAGATACCTGCATTTTAGAGTTGTCTTTTAGGAGAAACAACAGGAAGCTCTGCTTCCTACAGGCAGAGCAGATACGGAAACATGCGTTCAGAAGATCAAGTATCACTTTCAAGTCCCGTGTTTCATTTAAAAACAACTACAACCACCACCATCACTATGTCTTAGAATACTACTTGATCATGCACCAGCTGGTATTTTCCCCAGGCAGACAATAAAGGCTGTAAAGGGGAAGGACATTACATCCCAAAAGCACTTCTTACACATTTAGGAAGCTAAAAATGATCTAATTTCTTCTTGTGAATGAGTGCTGAATGTGGATTTGGAAGGGCAGAAGAAAAATACTCTGCAACAGAAGAGAATATCCCATTCCTATCAGCTCTAGGAATCCTGTCTGTGGCCCTGAGATGATGCTGGATGAAGAGCGGGTAAAAACAAGGGAAATTTTTCTTCTCCTGTGCAAACCTGCCTTTTTGGATATTCTCTAAATAAAGAATTGACCCAACATCAAGATCTAAATTGCTCTCTCTTTTGAGATTCCACAAATGGGAGTGATATACCAGGACAGATTTTTTTTTTCAATTTTGTTCTGTTGTTGTTGTCGTGTTGTTTGTGTTGTTGGGTGTGTTTTTTGAAGCGCCAGCCCTAAACAAGTCACATCTCTTGTGGTAAGCACATCCCTCAAAGAACAAAGCAAGCAACTTTTATTTTTTAATATATTATTATGACCCAGAAGATTCTTTTGTGATTACCAAATTAAACAGATCTTCATCAGCTGTTTGCTGCCTTTACTTCAGAGCTTGAGGAGCTAAGTATATTGCTTCCTTTCCCTTGTAAATGAAAAATGTCAGATTTTAACACCTTTACAAGCAAATCATTTTGCATTCAGCAGCATTGGTCCAGGAAAATGAATCTTATTTTACTAATGAAGTGTGGTAATTAAGAACTTTGACTTGTGTGCTAGCTTCAAAGTCTGTCCATGAAGATAAAAGTAGGGAAGAGACGAGACTGTGCGATACATGAAAGCCTGATTTCAGGAGAATCTTTGTTCACCAAGAGCTACAGCAGCTCTGGAGAGAGCAGTGGTCATCGGGTACTGACAGAGGAGCACACCTGGTCAGGGACAGGAAGAGGAATTATGGGCTGTTGGTACCACGGATGAGATCCTACATCTCCACAAGGAAGCAGGAGAAAAAGGCTTAAACTCCTTTCCATGAGCACTGAAATACGTGCTCAACCCTGGCTGCAGAGATTCTCCTTTCTTCTTCCCACCAGAGCCACCAGGTTAAAAAAGATAAATAAAATGTTTTGAAGCACTCGAGAAATAAGAGTGGAAGAACTTCCTTTGCTGGGAAGGAGGAAGAAATGCTGAAGTTTTACAGCTGTTACAGGATCTGAAAAATGAGGACCTGTCTCTCTCCACCAAACTAATTTTCTCCTCACTTCCCTCATTTTTCCAGGGTTATCACGGAGGTGACTTCTAAATGGCAATGTCCTTTATATAAGGACTTACTAAATATCTCATATACCCATCAATAGTGGAGTTATCTAAATCTAACACACAGGAAAGCATTACAGGGAAAACAAGGAAAATAATATGGAGCCAGAAATTATGACAAAATGCTTTGATGAATACTTTGATAGGCATCTCTCAGAAATTACTCACAACATTTATGTACAAAAACTGCAGAGTTTCAAAAGTTTGCATACGGCAAGCTCTTATGTTACATCCATCCCCCAGAAGAACTAAGTGAAGGATGGATGCATTGTCCTTAGATTCAGGGCGTCTGAAGGATGAGAGATAAAAAGAGACTCAAAATACAGCAGGGGCTACAGAGGTTATGGACGGTGAAAATAACACCAACATCCAGCAGACAAGGACATCCCACATGAGGGCTCAATCACACAGAGCAGCTTTCAGCAGCAGCATGCAAACACACCATCCCCTAGGAAAAGCAAGTTCATTTTACAGAGAGCATTTATTTTACAATTAAATAAATGAGTTTGGGGAAATGCTGAAAAGCAAACAGAACGGCCATTCAAAAACTTTTCGATCAATGAACCATTCTTCATACGTCTGTTGCTTTGCACTGAAAAATTCTCCTGAAATTAAAGCCTGAGCAACTGAGGCAGGTTTGGATAACTGATGGCTCAGACCCCCAGGATTTCTTCAGAAAACCTCACCCCAACACCAAAAAAACACAACTGAGCCTTTGTGTGCCTCATGACATATAAAAAATATACTTTCTGCTACAAAAGGCTCAGCTAACATTTACATTTGTTTCCACTCCATTTTATCATGCTCTTTGCCACACTATTTGAAGGAGAACGATACATAACATTTTTCACGAACTGTCATACGCTCGCAGATCAGTGGGTTAATGTATCCGCCTTTCACCTTTGGAAACCTCAGTTCAACAGCCTGAATTACTTTGGTAATAAACGCAGCATTGTCTTCCTTCAGTACAGACTTGTGTTTGAAGAACTGTAACAAAATATTTTTATAACCTTGTGGAAAAGATAAGAAGTTGGCAATTCTCTTTTATGCCACAGATTTCCTCTGTAATCTCAGGAAAGCTAATTAAACCCAGCCTTTGAAAATAAGTATCTAACACTCCCTGATTTAACTAAAGACTGGTTTAAATAAAATGAGTTTCTTTAATAAACTAATCTATGATATTAAATAAATATAAATTATTTCCATTAATAGGTTCTCAGGAGGTAAAATATAGGCCAATAATAATGAAATGTATATCTACCTAAGGTTGGAGCTTAAAAAAAATGTGTTTCTTTCAGGAAAAGGGAGAAAAAAATGTTAAAAATCCTTTCTGCAAACTTTCAGCTACAAAACAGTTTTTAAATTCCAGTAATAAAGTTGTGAAAGATAGATGAGTTGCAGACAGAGAGGAATTGCAGAAGAGGTGGTAAGGAACCATGCAACAGCTGTACCTGGTCATCATTCTGCTCATGGACATTTTATCACCGCGGGTTTTAACGTTACATTCACTATGCATACCGTGGAGCTCAGTGGTCAATGTAATCTTTATAACCGATATGTTTAAGGGATTTATAATGTCAAAACATCTATCCTTCCTAAAAAAAAGTGGATAGATTTTTAACTTAATATTGATGTTTTTAAGACCTCAGAGCCCTGGGCAGGATATAGTGTTCCTTAAAAGAAAGGCAAAGGCTTCTAAAACCAAACACACTGCAAACGCACACACAAACAGATAATTTCCTGCTTTCATACGACTAAGCAGCACATTAATTCTTTTGCTATAATAGAGATTATAAACAAAAACAACAAAAAAAATTATATTGATTTTAACGGTGCTGTCACTGTAGCAGAATAATACTTCCCCAGCATTGCTCTGCATTACTGCTTCAACCTCTGACGACAGATGAAAAGTACTGAATCTTAGCCAAAAGCTGAATACTCCATTATCTCTTTTTGCACAGCTGCACGGACATGCCCTAATACAGTGATGTTTTCTGCTATTTTGTTTAGGACTAAAACAAAAAAAAAAAACACATATAAATACATATCCTAAAGGCAAAGCCAACCTGAAACTTTGCTCAAAGAAGCATGAAAGTACAATTCCTTTGCAAAATGTATGACTACTTTATAATGTCACATTCCCATACTTAGAGTTAGCAATGGATGGCTGACCCCTGAAATGCTGTTTGTTTTTATTCTCCATTTGCGCCAGCCACTTCAGAGAATTCCAGAAATGGGATGAATAAATACAAGAAGGTTTATATTAACTCCATCTAAGTTACAATGTCATTTATATACTTTTAAGGAATAGAGGCACGTAAGCCTGAGTCTAGTTTCAACCTCTGCTCACACTTACTTCACATAAGCCCTTTTAAAAGCAGATCGTGCTCTCCTTTAAGCCAGGTGGGTGTCCAGACCCACTGCATCTGTCACAGTCATCACTCACGGTCAGAAGCCTCCCAATGTCAAGCCTAAAAGTAGTAATTGTTAGTTTGCATCAACTTATATTTTGTGCCAGTGAGTGCTGGCATTCAGATAAAATGACTCCTCTCACTCACAACTTCTTCAGATCTCCGATACTCCTATAGACAGCAAACATATACGCGTGCTCTCAGCCCACAGTTTGCTATGCTACACGCTGCCTTTGACCTTCTCAGGAAACTCATGTCCATGGTCTCCTCAATCATATTAACAGATCTTCTCTGCTCTTTCCCAGTATGAAGTCTTCGCTTGCAAATGATGACAAGAGTAACAGGTCTCTCAGACAAGACAGAAGCCTTATTCAGTACCATTACTATTTCCCTCTCTCTTGTGCAAGTTTCTTACATGGTGCATCATACTTGACCTTCTTCATGGATGTATTTCATTAAGGGCTAGCAGTTAACCTGCGATCATCTGATGCAAACAGCATTTTCTTCTTCCTTTGCCATTTCAAAAAAACAGAATAATATTGACTTGAGAAGCTCATAGTTTATATATATATATATATATATATATATATATATATCCATTTTATTAGTAGTCTCTTGGTGCATTTTCCTTGCACTTCACGGTATGTAATTTTACACTGTTCATATTATAGCCATCTCCACGAACGTCCTCCTCCCAGTAGAGGATGTATTGATAATTCTATATATTGATAATTCTGTCCTAATTCACATTCTCAGCATATTTCATTAGAACAATCCTCCTGCATGATCACTAATAAAAATATTAAATACAGAACCTCCCAAGACCAGTTCTAAGACCACACACCACAAACAATCCCCTCTCTGCCTTACATTTCTTTACATGAAGCCCTCCGTCATATTCTCCCTTCTGTATGTAATTCTCATCTTCTCCAGTTTCACCAACAATTCCCTGAAGTGATGCTCATTAGGCACTTCAGTGCCTAGGCTGAGTACAAGTATCAGGTCCTTAGTTTTAGTAAACTTTCTTTTGAGAAAAGAAAGGAAAGGGATAACCTGGGTATAACCAATTGCATTTAATCTTTTAGGTTTACCCAGAATTAAGGCAGTCCCACTTCTACTTTCCTCATTTTATTTCCACAGCTGAATAACCTCTAGCTATAATTTAAATTTTCTTTGCAAGAGTAAGCCGGCTTGACTTTCAGTTATTCTCTCTCCATCACTCCACCTCTAAGACATCCCTTCTTCTTTTCTCGCTCATTGTTTCCTGACCAGAATACTTATGTGTTTCTTGGAGGCCACTGCTTATTCCTACTGTCCTTCTAGAGACTGCTTTCTACCTCTGTCAGGCCAGCACACCTCCAACTCCATTGTGGTCTAGGATGCAAGCCATGAATAATCTTTGTAACTCTGACCTCCAGATAATTCCAACCCTCCAAATTCAAGTCTTCCAACACCTGAGCCCAACTGGCATCATTAAGTTGCTTTCTTCAACTTTCGGAGATTTGCCATTTGAAACTGCTCCCCCGTCCTCAGGAGCAGCAACAGAAGTGCATCCATGCCTACACACACAGCAAGAGCGCAATGCAGTGCGGACAGCAATCGGCACAGCCAGCAACCTCCCCTCCCTCAGTACGGGGGCCCATACCACCAGTAAGCACTTTCAGCCTTCAGCTCGCAGCTGCTTGCCCCAATATTCTCCAAAAGATAACATATAGCAGATGAAGCCTCATGACCTGCTGCTCTCGCTGTGCAGCTGTGTTAGTAACCACCTTCTGCAGAAATAAGAAGGCAGTGCGTTTTTCACTCAGGGTTTGACACAGTCAGAAGTTAACACCTTTTTCAGCTGTTATTTCTTCACATTGGTTTTATTGCTGGTATCAGTATGAGGTCTACCAGCAATGATGACACGAACTGCCTTCTGCTCCCTGTAAAAAGTAACTAAATCAGTCTGCTTCATCTGTAAAAGCAGGTGTTCACAGTTACCTCTTTAGCTCACAGGGTACTACTAAATGCCATACAAATATTATACAGTGATATCAGACAGAAATGCAAGCATTGTGGGAGATCCTCATATGAAACATGGAATATCCTGAGTTGGAAGGAACCCACAAGGATCACTGAGTGCAGCTCCTGGCACCACACTGGACCACCCAACAATCAGCCCATATGTCTGAGAGCGTTATCCAAATGTTTCTTGAATTCTGGCAGGCTCAGTGCTGTGACCACTTTCCAGAGGAAGTCCCCAACCACCTCTGGGTGCAGAACCTTTCCCTCACACCCAGCCTGACCCTCCCCTGTCCCAGCTCCATGCCATTCCCTCGGGTCCTGTCGCTGTCCCCAGAGAGCAGAGCTCAGCGCCTGCCCCTCCGCTCCCCTCGTGAGGGAGCTGCAGGCCGCCATGAGGCCTCCCCTCGGCCTGCTCTGCTCTGGGCTGAACAAACCAAGGCACCTCAGCTGCTCCTCATACGTCTTCCCTTCTAGGCCCCTCACCATCTTTGTAGCCCTCCTTTGGACACTCTCTAACAGTTTTATGCCCTTCTTATATTGCAGTCCCCAAAACTGCACACAGTGCTTGAAGTGAGGCCACCCCAGCACAGAGCAGAGCAGGATAATCCCTTCCCTCAGCGAGCTAGCCATGCCGTGCCTGATACACCGCAGGGTACAGTTGGCCCTCCTGGCTGCCAGGGCACACTGCTGGCTCACGTTCAGCTTGTTGTTGACCAAACCCTCAGATTCCTTTCTGCAGGGCTGCTCTGCAGCCTCTTGTCCCCCACTCTGTACGTACGGCCAGGGTTGCCCCGTCCCAGGTGCAGAATCCAGCACTTAACTCTTGTTGAACTTCAAACAGTTGCTTATTGCCCAGCCCTCTAATTTGTCAAGATCTCTCTGCAAGGCCTCTCCGCCCTCAAGGAAGCCAATAGCTCCTCCTAAGTCAGTATACATACTAATTAAGTTTGCAAATGAGATGAGTCCTGCGTCCAGATCACTTACAAAAACATTGAAGAGAACCGGCCCTAAAATGGAGCCTTGAGGAGCCCCACTGTTGACTGGCCACCAGCCTGATGTAACCCCATTCACTCTTAACTCTTCGAGCCTGACCTGTCAGCCAACGCTTCACTCATCAGATCGTGTATTTGTCTAGCTCTATGCTGGACATTTTGTCCAGTAGTACAGAATAAGTAGTATGTGACCATTATTATAAATTGCAAGGGAGCAGCCACCTTGTCTTACCAAAGAGGATGCAACAAGATGTTTAATGGGAAGGTGGGATGCACTCATTCTCATGCAACCAGGATTTTGCACCTCTGTAGCACTGCTGCTGTCATAGGTGACAGCTGCTGCACTCTGCTAAGACAGCAAAACGTATTTTTCACAAAACCCAAGTGTAACTTGAGAAATTAATTTTTTATTTTAGATAGGGAGGGAGACTGCTGCATTGGTATCAAGTGATGTACACAACTCAATTCCATGCAAAAAGGAAACAAAGTTCGAAGAGAAATTAGCAGAAATATAAACAGAAATAGTAGCTCCTCCGTATTACCGTTCCAAATCCCAAGGCACCACTGGAAACAGCCTCATGACCGTCAAGCAACAACAGCGGGGTATTTTTTTAAAGAGCCCACAGATCATGGTATTTCCCAGATCCATTTCTAAAGGCAACAAGGAAGAAAGGAAAAAAAAAAAAGTCTGGCTTTACCACGATTCCTTCCTCATGTAGTGCAATAGTATCCTAGAGCACGAACAAGGAGGAATGATTTGGAGCTCAACTTAGGAGCTTGTGTGGACCCTACAGCTGCAAGTATTCTTGCAGTATATGTATATATAAATAAAGTCTAAAGATGCTGTGCTGAATTCATCAATCGCGGCATCTGCAGGACACGATTCATGCTCCAGATTATCTGTGAGCCAAACTCTTCTAGAAGAGAGAACTGAATCTGTTCTCTCCCAAGAGCACTGTTCTCTCCAGAAGTGGACTGGCAAGAAATCCAGTCTGTCTGTGTAAAGAACTGAAATCAGCCTGTTTTTTCAGGGTGAAGTGACAGGAAGCTAGAGCAAGTCAAGCACGCTGCTACAGGGAGGAACGGGAGCTAGATCTAAGAGATGGAAAACCATGGGACTGGTCAAATATCGAGCAAAAAAGGCTGAAAACACATCCCCTCCCCAAGCTCAGCATGAGTGGCTTCTGTACACATTTATCCAAGTATTTATCACGCTCTTTTGCTCCATCTGCTGGATCTGCAACAGCAGTCAATGTATTCTACAGCAAACATAATCACAATAGTACTAAAAATGCAGATAAAAATAATAAAAATATTTATCCGTGCCTACCGCATGAACTTTTATCCATGTATTGTCTTTGCATTTATAGATGGATATCTAGTTGTTGAGTCTTCTACTTAGTGAGTTTATTTTAGGTTTTTGGATCATTTCTCCCCTACATACAGTAAGCCTAAAAGCCTATTTTGTCACTTACAAGTTCAAAATACAGGAAAATCTTATTACAAGTATGAGGAGTTTTCAGAATTCAAATTACTTTTATTTCTTAATAGTATGATGAAATATGAGAAGCAGGAGTTCCTTACCCTTTACAAATCTTACTAAATCTGTATACAAATAAATTATCCGTATATAGACTTATGTGGATACAGGCCCTTAGTTAATAAATCAAACTCTGTTAGGAAAAAGGATCTTTTCCAAAACATTTTTCTTACTCCCCAGGGGGAATTATATTTCATCACAGAGTCAAAAATTAGGGCTGGATGGGATCTAAAGAGCACTGTAATCCACCCACCAGCTACATCAACACCATAGGTACCCCTTAAAAAAACCTCTAGATGCTACCCACTCCTAAACATCTTCCACAGCACTGCCAGAATTGAAACAATTCAATCATTTTAGAGCTATCACTCAATACAATGGTCTGAACTCAAAGGATAAGGTATGATGAGCACATGCACTGCATCATTGTGCTTTCAACAAAAGGAGAAGGATGCGGTCAGCACAGTAAGGGAACAACGTACAGCCCTGGCGAGCCAGGAAGTACGGGTATAGTCTTGCCACGAAGAGCCTCTGACACAGGTTCAAGTAGGTTAAGATGCACCGTGGAAAGGTCTGCATTGTTTAAATACGACTCACCCCGGAATAAAGGAAGGAATAAATCCACTGCCGTGCTCATAACTTTCTGGCACTTCCAAGTTAAACACATCCATAGTTAGAAACTAGGGGATTTTAACCTCTGAGTGAAGTACTACAGCTTAATTCTGCAACTGTTGAAAGCGTATATAAATTTGACGAGATAAAAGGTTGGTACAGGTTGAAAATTCATGTGTATGAGAGAGAGAATTTTCCAGTTATGCTCAAATTTTCTTCTTCATAGTAAGCAGAAAGAAAAAACTATGAAAAAGAACACAAAGCCAGAGTTTAAAATCCATTTTGCAATAGGATCTTAACTATGACAGTGAAAGTTTTGTGGTATCATGCTCAATTATTCCCAACTTAGTTCTCCTTGAAATTTTGCACCTGTTGAATACATCGCTCCAAGGCTGCTCTGGTCAGATATTCTTCCTTTGGTATCTGACCCTCCCAGAGCCAAAGGGCTGAGTTACTTCTTAATTTGGTTTGACACGGTGCTATCATTTGTAACGTTTTTATGTTCAAATACTGCAAAAGGAGGAAGGTCTCAATTCAGTGTTAAGACCACAAGAGCTGATGCCTTTCTCAGTTGCAATGGTACTCTCGCAGCACGACAGGAGCAGTTCACAATAAGGAAGTTTCCAAAGAAAATAGAAAGAACAGAAATAACATTTTTTTTTCCAAAAGAAAAGAAATATTCAGTATTTTAAAAAAAAAAGCTATTAAATGTTGTAAACTTCAAATCTGTAAGTATATATACACACCATATATCTACCTACATGGCAGGTAAATAACAACAGTGGATGTAAACTTAAAGAAATCAAAATTGTATATCTGTTGTCAGTTTTGTGTGATTTCTAAATGGGCAAAACCCCTTTAACGTTATTTTTTAAAAGCCACTGCAGAGAAAAATATTACCTGACCTTAATATAACTTTCTTCCACATTTTTTTTAATATAATGTGCCTAACATTACACTTTGACGGCTCCCACATTATTTATTTTAGGTCAGGCAAGAACATTAAAAACAAAACAGTGTTCCAGAATGGTATATTGAATAACAGCCCAAATTGGGTTGTTTAGTGAGATAACAGAACAGGGATGCACCAGCACGACAGCAGAATTAGCCTCTCCTTCTACCGCCTTTTGTTAAGAAAGAGAACAGGCTCAATCCAGCACAGCGTTACGACAGCACCTCCTCACGTACCTACAGGTGCTCACAGCACTCGCTGTAAAGTATGTAAAAAACAGAAAAAGCAAAGTGCATTTTCATCTTTCCTTTACAGTCACAAGCAGCAGAGGGTCTGGGCTCCTCCCAGCAATTCCATGTAGTGAGAGTGAGCGCGGGTGGGGAAAGCAGGACGCAAGCCGTAAAAATGCATTTCAGAAGCAAGTCCCATCCCAATCCTCCTTACGCTGCTTCACACCCATCCTCAGAAAAAGTTAACTCGTGCATTTATGGTCTCATTCCCTTCAGGCCTGGCCCCAGATACCCATGCAGTAAGAAAATGCTCACAGGACTCTTTTGAACAAAATACTCTATGTGCGCTGCTTGCTAATTATTCAGGGCTTTTATTTACACACGTAGGTACAACACTACTCCAGAGTTTCAGGTTATGGTATTACAGGTGTCTGTCTTGAGAAGTCAGTGAGGCAGCAATTAGCTTAAATGAAGAGTAATGCATATAGAGTCTTTACTATTAATTAGTGGCAAGCCAGTTCTACAAATAAAGACTTTTCCCTGTTCCCTGCAAATACTTACACGCTTATTTAAAACCAGACTGCAACTGTGCAATGTGACCATCTTAAAGCAGTAAGAACGAGGGAATGAGCTCGCTTAGAATACAAAACAATTTGAAATTAATTTTTGCAGTACTGAAATTCAACACACATTTCGGGGGAAACAAAGTAAAGTCACGACGCACCATTCCTCCTCCTGGGCTCCAGTACTAATTGCTTGTGACTTCGCGAGACACCAGAAATGGCAGAATACCACAAATTCTTTTCCCAGTGGAAATCATGAGAAAAACAGCATTTATTCTGACCACAACAATAAATGCTTTTAAACACACGAAGTCATCAAAAGACTTTCTAAGCAACCCAGAAGAAATCACTTCAGACAGGATTACTACTTTATATGTATACCCAGAGCCCTGCAGGCGTGCTCGAGACGTATTTGTTAATTCTGTGCTAGCGTGCTTTGACTTTACCACAGGGCTTTTGAAACATTTAAAAAAAATGTTGAAAACACAAAGCTTAAAGAAAACTCATATTGCCTGATTCTGTAAATATCCTGTATTAGAAGTTGGGGACGCTTGATGTTCCTGCCTTTTGGTTGGCAACGACCAATCTGAGCAGTTTTTCTCCTTTTTTTCTAATCCACCATTTCTCTTTGAACAGCTGACTGGAGAAGACTCACCTATAAAAATGGAAAATCCCTGTAACTGCACATTTCCACATATGCATAAAGCTGTTCTTATGACCAAGATCAAATACACGTGTTGCATTTAGAAAAGCAGGCTCTTACTGATTTATGAAAATCAGCGTGGACAATACATCCAGTGAAACCCAACACAACAAACTATTTTCCACTACAAAGCCCAACCCTTTTCTCTTCATGTCTTCCACGTCTGGGCTACAGGAGAAAAGCAGCTGTCCCTATTTATGGATATATGGCTCACACTGGCACCACGTCAATCCTGCCCCGGCTCTTAACACTCCCCAGAGCCCTGCTGTTGGTTTTTAGCACAAACAAGTTCTCTTGTCCCAGAAAACTCAGAACAACCTTCGTCTGGAGTCAGCCTAACCCACAAAAATACTAATTTTCTCATGTGTTCATGGAGCTGCACCAGTGCAGAGCTCATTGCCCATGGACTCTGTCGGTGATGCCATCCGTACCTGGGCTGACCAGTGGCCACAAGTCCAAGACCTCATTCCCAAGTGTCAGCAACTACTCCTCAAGACTCAGACAACTATTAAAATTATCCGTTAAAATCAGGATTGACTCCTATCTAAACACATATGAGTTTACGTTCTTTCTAGTCCCATCATCTAGGCCCCAGTACGAATGAGAAATAAAATCATAGAGTGTAATGGTTTTATCAGATAAAAAGTACACTTTTCCAAGAAGGGCTACATGTTTATTTACATATGTACAACTTCGTGACTTGTGAAACCCCACCTGGAGCCCTGCAGTCAACTTCGGGGACTCCAATGTAAGAAGGACCTGGAACTGTTGGAGCGAGTCCAGAGGCGGCCACGAGGATGATCAGAGGGCTGGAGCACCTCTCCTCTGAAGAGAGCCTGAGGGAGCTGGTGTTGTTCAGCCTGGAGAAGAGAAAGCTTCAAGGAGACCTTACAGAGGCCTTCCAGTACCTAAAGGGGCCTACAGGAAAGCTGGGGAGGGACTCTTTGTCAGGGGGTGCAGTGATAGGACAAGGGGGAATGGCTTTAAACTAAAAGAATGAAGATTTAGATTAGAGGTAAGGAAGAAATTCTTTACTCTGAGGGTGGTGAGGCACTGGCCCAGGCTGCCCAGAGAAGCTGTGGCTGCCCCATCCCTGGAGGTGTTCAAGGCCAGGCTGGATGGGGCTTTGGGCAGCCTTATCTAGTAGGAGGTGTCCCTGCCCATGGCAGGGGGCTGGAACTGGATGATCCTTAAGGTCCCTTCCAACCCAAACCATTCTGTGATTCTATGACTTCAAAGGATAGAGATGCATTCACCCATGTTTTAAACACAGTTCAGTTTTTTTATATTTATCCATTTGCCAAGGCTGTGACCGAAGTGCCTCTCCAGTCGCATGCAGAAGTAATGCTTGAAGTTACTTAAGGTAAACTTCTGAAAAGTTCTTATCACTAAGCTACGTTGATAGCTTTTCTATAAGATGAAAGGATCCTGGGCAGGTACTCAGGAAAGGTTTCTCAGGTCTAGCTGCATAGCTCCAGGCTGTGAATGTCACCTTACAAAACCAGCAAAAACTCCTCCTCCAGCACCGGGACATGCAGTACAGGAGTGCGGTCACTTTTAAGAAAATTGCTTTATATCCTTCAAAATAATGCCTCTGTACTTCAAAAGTGACAGCTGTTTGGGCTTGAAAGTGAGGTAATCCATCCTCCGAAATATCAGACACTTCCACGTTCTCACACAAACATGAGAGGCACCAAAATGATCTAGCTGATTTTTAAAGCGGTGGCCCAGAGGTACACTTTGGTGCTATGAATATACTGCTCCTTTCCCAGCCTGAAATGCTGTTTAATTGAGTTAATAAGCAGTCTACTTCAAATCATTTTAAAGCAAAATGCTCTTTTTTATACTTTTCAGGATTTTCAGGTTTCCTAATGGACAGCATTTTAACCCAGTGTTTTCATATTCTAATGTTTTCTCTCTTGATTCGCTGCAAGGCGCAGACATCCCACCTTGCCGCTCTGTATGACCACGCACATACCTGTTATTCCCAATATAGCACGAGTAATAAGGCTCTGCTCGCATTTATGTTTTAAATGGCTCATTCAGTATATCCTGAAGTAGTTTATTCTGACTTCAGAAGGAAAATGGCTAATTCAGGACACACTGCAGAACATCATCACAGCATTAGAGATACCAATTCTATCTTAAATACAACATTCACGTTCCAACTTACATACAGAGATATGCACTTCTTCTAAAAACCCAGCATTTTCAGAAAATTCAGAAAGTCCACAGGAAATCACACTTCTAGATTTCACTCACACCCAGTTTGTTTATCCACAGTAACCTGCACACAACAAAATATACTCTATGCAAATGAGAAGCTAGACTGGGCAATGAAGCTTAAGCAACCCCTAAACACCCAGCGATGAACCATGCAGTGATTTAAACATCAGCAGCAGTGGAAATACAAAGGTAAATGAATGGGCTCCCTTTTGCAAATTGAACTCATTACAAAACCTTTGCTACAGAACAACTTGACTGCAGCCTACCTGGCCGTATCTCATACCTCTGCACAAGCGTAAATGGGAAAGATAAATCCCGGTATATGTGGAATAATTCCCTGATTATTTATGAGAATGTGCTTCTCCCTATACAAATGTGTTAGATCCCTATTACGTTCATTCCTATTAGGTAAAACTAATTTATTTGGTGTAAGCCAGATGGAAAAAAACGAGACCATTTTAAAATTGCCTAAGGTCACTTCATGGGCAAAACAATGTATTTAAACTGAAGACATGACAACATGCTTAATATGACTACATAGAAATTGCTTCCTTGATGACAATACATTAAAATCCTCATTGAATATTCATAGAATTTCTGACAAGATTGAGTGACACGTAATCCCAGCCTCGGCAAGCACTTCCTTGATCGTCGAACTGCGCGAGGAGAGATGCGTCAGCCGGGTCATCTTTGTTCCTTCCAAGGCCAAAAACAGCTGCACGAAACATCCCGGTGCCCAGTTTTTAATGTCATGTCGGGCTGACACGACCAGAACAGGAGGAAATCAGACGTACAAAGCTCCCTCTGCACCCGAGGCCCAGGGTGAGGATGAGCCTTTATCCCAAATGTAAAAGAACTGAGCAGAACAGCTGAAATGTCCGTGTTGTGTGGCAACAGAAAATGAGGCAAACGGCAAAGAAAAAATCCTTCAAGTGACTTTCACTGACTAAGTTATGACCTATGCATGATAAATAGGTAAGCAGAGTTTAAATGATGTGAAATATGTCAATTCAGAATGCATTAGGATGCCATTAACAGACAGTAGCTTAGACATCGGGAAAATATTAAGATGGATAGATCACTTAGCAACAATGGGACAAAGGCGGTTTTAATAAAGGCAATGCAAGACAATGTGGTACTGACACAACCAACGATCTGGAGTGTGAGAACGTGATAAAGAACAATTATCTTTGAGACTTACAAGGGTAGAATTGAAAAACATTCAAGCCACTCTTGTTTATTAATCAAGTAAGAAATTTAACTGCCAGATCCCATACCCATAATAGAATGAGAATGTGATTAATACTATATTTCAATCCCATAACAACTCTGCTTCATAATTTCCTAACAGCGGAAGTGCTACATAACACGTTCTTTACATCATCACTGCCATATCAGACAATGTTTCTAACACCCACGAGTATCCCTGCTAAGATTTTGGATGACCTAAGGCCACAGCAGCAAAGCACCCCTGCACCACAACAGCTCCCTGCAACCTGCACAGGGTCACGCAGCACCCCCAGAGCGACCTCAAGGAAATAAATGCGGCAAACTTGGGAAACTGTACCACAACTCAGGGGTCTGGCAGCAGGTGACAAAGGAACAATGAACTATATGCAGCTGCCTTGCAGGGGAACTCCGAAGAGATGCATTTCCCTTTGTTTTTTAAGCTTGGAAACAAATGAGATTTTAAAATAATTGTGTGGTACGAGGGAGGGTAAGGAAAACACGCGTGTATAACACTGCACGATAAAAAAGAGCAATAACATTGAAATCATTCACTTTATCTTGTTAGTTTCTCATAAGCCCCAGGCTGGTATCTTTACAACAGCTCCAGCCACACAGGTACACCTGGCACGGGCAAAATCCTCATTTCTGTCATCATCCCAGATAGCTACCACGTACCTCTGCTCCTTACACCACTGGCTATTCCTATGGGCTTCTTATCACAACATATTAGGTGTGGACGATAGAGTTGTTAGTAATAATCCAAAGATATAGGGTGCCCAGCAGTGCTCCTCAAACCCATCACTTCTACCGAGCACACAGACATGACATGCAGAAGCCAAGGGTCCGGGTTTCTCACCCACCCATCAGCCAGGTGATGGCAGCATGCATGGGAGGCACTAAAAATTGCCATTTGCCAAACCCTCGGCTACAGGTGGCAGGCAAAGCCCCAACACAGCAGCGTTTTTATTTCTTTATTTTTAAATAAACCACTTACATGACAACTCTCAGTGCAAACACACAGCAGCACAGGCAGTGACAGCACCACGCTGCTCAAGGCGTGCACCTTGTGCAGACGAGTCTTTGCTTTCATGTGCGTTGCTGCCGTGCAATCCTGCTCAGCACCTCACATCCCCCAAATAAATAATGAGGCATTTTAAGCAAATAGCTTTGTGATAAAGGTAAGGAAGTAACACCGTTCTCCTACAAACCACACAGCACCCTCCTCTGTTGCCAGCCTCTTTCTAATAATGCATCACTCGCATCCATGCCTCAGTTCCCACAGACTGCATCCTCCTGGAGGGGGCCATATATTGCGCTCTTAACTGCGTTGCTTGGGGTCGAAGCGGAAGAGCCCACCCAGTTCTGCCATCCGCTGCTGTTCCTCTTGGACTTTGGAAGCAGAAATGGCTCATCACCTTTAGGAAACGCTAGATTTTGAAGTTGCAAGAGAAAGTGGCTTTCAACAAAACAATAACCTTACCTAGGATATGCCGCTTGAACGAGCACTGCGCATGAGACATGGAGGCCCCTGAGCTGCTGCAGGGCCTGGGGCGCCCCTGCTGTGAGGAGAGGCGGTCGGGGGGGTCCCACCAATGTCCCTAAACACAGAGCCCTGGCACAGGCTGCCCAGAGCCTGGGGGGGCTCCTTGGGGATCTCCAGGAGCCACCTGGATGTGGGGCTGGGCCCCCTGCTCGGGGTGGCCCTGCTGGGGCAGGGCTCGGAGCAGAAGGCCCCAGAGGCCCCTGCCAGCCTCGGCCATGCCCTGGCTCTTAACCTAGTGCCCTGTGCTCCTCCTAACTGTGGCGTGTCCCCTCAGGCATCCAAACGAGGGGACAGGAGGCTTCACCTCAGCCCTGAAGCCAGTACTTTGGAAAATCTAAGGAAAATCAGCCCAATCACGTTTTCAGGTTACTTTCACTCAGCCCAGATAGAATGCAATGCTCCAATTGAAGCTGTGCTTAGAGAACTAAAAGGTGGCTCAACTGAAAAAAAAATTTACATTTGGTTTGTTTTGCAGAAATTGATTAAAAAATAAATAAAAAAGAGAGTTGTCAGTATCTTTGGACAACTGGCCTGATCACATTTTAAGTTCTAAACAGCTTTTGTGTGTTATTTCACAGAACATAAAGCCACCTGCAACATTTATGCCTCACACTTCTTAAAGTTATTTTTTGTTCATTTGTTCAAACCTTTATTTCTTTTTTTTTTTTTTTTTTAATGCAGACAGCACCAAAGATTAAAGTGGCCTTGTGAAAAAGGTACCAAAAGTAGGAAACAAACACAAGGAAACTTTGCAGCAGTGAGGAAATGAAAACCAGCTAAACACAACAGCTTCAGCGATGCCTCCTGCAGCACATACCGGTGGGGTCCAATGTATTTTTCTAATAATAATTATTAGAAAACTGATTTTCCTGTAATTATATACAAGGTTTGAATCATCTTCACGGAGGCAACAAGATAAACTGGATTTTTTTTCAAGTTTATCAATTGCATGCCCCAAAATGCAATTTATGAAATGGAAACGCTACCTAACAATGTAATTTCAATGAAGATCAATTCCACCTCATTTCACACCTGTAATATTTTTAGCAGTACTTTTTTTGCCTCCACTAAATTTTAACACAGTATATTTACTTCTACAGAAACACTAACTAGGTCATGTTAATGTTCTAGTTAACGTAGCATTAGATGCCACAAGTTTTTAGCAGCTTCATTCCTCAACCTTAATTTCACTTTCACGCTCAGGTTTGGTACTTACTAAACACACTGTTTGGCTGCCTTAGCCAAGTTTGTTCTTTACACAAAGTGAAAGCTTATTCACAGTGATCACCTGAAGCCAATGGTAACATCTGTGACAAATGTACTCTTTTTAGAATGTCATTTGGATTTTTTCCTCCTCAAACGTTCCTCTCCCCACTCCTGCACGCTCCACCAACAGCTCAGCATCCCTGGCACAGGCTGGCTGTTGATTTCGCAGGAAGATGCTTCTGCAGAGAAGGCGTGCCATATGTGTGCTCATCAGTATTAGCTTCAGGGCTCACTCGGTAAAAGGTTTTTGATGTACGCTGTAATATATTTGATGCATAACAAGAAGTTAAACAAGTTGGGAATTTATATATTATCCAATGAAGAAAGGAAAAAAAAAAGAAAAAAGGCACTGTTAGACGCGGAAAGGCATCAAAAAAGAGCAAGTCACACTGAAGCCGAGGTTTCCAAGGCAGCAGCATCTAATGCCAGCCCGGTGCTCCTGCAGCCAAGTGCTGTTACTTACCAGGGGCTGTAATCGCAGCAGCAATGCCGCAGCCCCGAGGGGACGGGCGTGCCACAGCGGGTTGGCCGCCTCCAGAAAGTTCTCTGCCAGCCTGGGGCCCTCCCTCAAATGGCACAGTTGGCAGCAAGGCCTGGCACAGGCAGGTCCAAACCGTACCTCAGACTTCCTTTCAGAGCACCTGTGTAAGAAGGAACCTCGGTTTCTGTCACTAAAATCACCTTTCGGCAGGGACGATGACCAGGCCGATGTCGTACTACGGTTGTAGTCAATGGGGGTCCTGAATTACCCCCTCCTGAATTAAGCAGATCAGTACCTGCACAGGTTCTGACACAGCACCAAGATGTCGAGAAGCTTTTCCTATTGAAAACTTAATAAATAAAATCACAGAAATTCTCAAAGCTCCTCCAAGCTCCCTCTGAAAGCGCATAAAACCCCATTCATCACCGCACACTCCAGAAGCACTGATGCTGAACCAGGCAAAGTCTCCAACTGCACTTCAAAAAGCCCAGAGTAACTCGACTCAGTTGTTGCACAAGCCTCATGATGTTTACCCAGCTGCAGGGCAATCAGGATTGGTGTTTTTTTTGTTTTTTTAAATATGTGGATTTTTCATAACCACGCTTCTTAATTGTTTGGTAGAACAACACGATGCAGCAGCTGCCGAACTCGCTGCACATCCCTGAATTTGTCACCCCGCCCTTCATCCGAAGCTGCTGCTTTGATTCTGGCAAACTCATCCATTGAAGAAAAATACAAAAACAAATTAAAAAAATAACCACCATACAGATCTCAGCAGGTACCACACAATAGTCATCTGTGTCACACAAGGAACGCACGTCCATCAGCCTTCACACTCCAGCAGTTGTATTATTGCCAAGCCATTATTAAACAGCAATTTCTGATTTATCTGTTACGTTGTATTTGCAGCCTAAGAAGCACATCTGATAGGAGCGGGGACAAGGAAATGACTGGTTTTTTTTTGCTTGTTTTTATTTACAAAAAAATAGTATTTGGATATCCACAATTCAAAGCATCAGTACTTCCAACTTGAGCTGCTGCATTTTCCATGCAAATTCCCGGTGAATTTTTCCACTGAATTTTCAGTAACAGAAAACATAGACAAAGATGGAATTTAAAAATTAAATCCCTGGAAGAAAGAGAAGGATAAAACCAAACAAGCATGGTTTCTGACTATAGCAAACTTTAAGTGCTCTATTGAACAGTTCCCCTCTCTGTAAATGCCAATGGATCCATCTCAAATGAGAAGAGGCTGAGACCACTCACTCTAACAACACAGCCTTCCACCTGCCCCTTCTTCATATACAGCTGGAATCTGCAAATGCCCCTCAAAGCCTCCTGAATTGCTTGTCTCTATCATGGCCATTTCCTTCTGCAAAGGCCCACTGCATCTCAACTGATAAACCAACCTTCACATTTTCGTTGGGGAAAGCCAATGCCTTAGCACAGATGGCGCTAACAAAGAAGTTTAGCAACCAAGGAAGAGAAATGACTATTTCTGCCCTCGTTTCCTTGAGCAGAAGAAGCAATTCACCTCCAAAAGACAAAAGTAAGATATTACGCCAGAAGTAGCTACTAAACATAATGACAACCTTCTCACCTTTCCCAACAAAAGACACAGAAGCAAAACCAACCTTCTTTCTACACTGGCTTTCTACGTCACGGACTGAGAACGTAGAAGTATTTTCACCCATCCCACATAATTTCATCAACTTCTTCCAGTTGCCAGTTACCTGCCTCACTCGACATTTCTATTTCAGTATGAACTGTTTTCTGAGACATTACCATCTCTGCAAGTATCCGCATCCTATATTTAATTACTTTCCAAGTAGAAGAAACTGAAATAAACTGAATGAATTTAAATTCATTACCAATTAAGTGTAATTTAATTCATGATTCTTTCAACTTTCTCATGAGAATTGCGAGCTGCAGGAGAAACGCATACCTGCCTGATGGAGCTTGATTTACTGCCTCCGGTCCCTCAGGAAATCACACATAAGCTATATATAGCTATCAGAAACCTCTTGACCCCGAAAAAAGATAAATATAGATGTTAAGAACAACATCTGCATGCGTTTCTAAAAAGGTAACAGCACGCTGGTGTTGAGGAATGTAATTAACCCCCCAAAAATTAAGGCCCAGGCTGTTCATCAGCAAGGCTGTGGCACGCTTCCAGCTCACGCTCGAGCTGGGAGGCTCAACTCACCGGCACGAGGAAGCCGTAAGCAGCTAATAAACCTGACTAGATCCCGATTAACCAGATTTTGTAGGTTTTAGGTGTCAAAAAGCCTTAAGTTGCATGTATGTACGTTGGCCTTTCCTGATTTCCATCCCCAGAAGCAACCTAATGAGTCCCCATGCCCCAAGGGAAGTGCTCAGCATCCCGTTGGCCCCATGGCATCAGGCCCGCTCCCTCCTGCATTTTCACTGCAGACCGACCCCATTTCCCCTCAAACAGGGGCCCAAGAAACCAACGGGCTCCAGTTCTCATCTACATGTGGATGCTCCTCGGCTCCCAGACTGCTCCCGCTCCACTATCCCAGGCCTTTCATTCCCCTGTATGTAATTAAAGTAAAATTCCTGCGTTGTTCATGCAGATGTGTTTGTCAGTAAACTGTCCTCTGCAGGAGTTTTCTGTTTCATCCAGGACAAAATCCAAACTCCGAAGATGAAACAGCAAACCACTAAACCATGGGAACGCACCCGCTGAAGGTGCTTTACACCGAGCAGAACAATTCTGCACTGATTACACCTGTATTTCCACTGCAAACTGAGAACACCCCGTAACTGCCAAACGCCACCGATGCTGGAAAACCGCACAATGTGGAAAACAAGGATAACAATAACTTATCCCACGCAAGTTGACAGATACACCATTAATTCTCTTGGCACTGCTGAACGTTTATTCCTGAGCCCTGCTGGCTTCTGCTGCGAGATGCTCAGCAACCTTTCCCACCGTCATCCTCTGTCCTGCAAGTCGTGTGATTACCTGGAGTTAAAATTTAACTTTTATTTTTCATTTTGCAATGTGCAGCAAAAATGAAAATAAGTTGCCTCGGTGATTTGCTGCTGACCAACGAAGGGCAATAACATGGTGTTGACCCACGCTCTCAAGGCGCTACCCATAATCATATATAATGTATAATGCCCAAATTAGCTAGAAACACACAGGACAGGCAAACACGTGGGAAAACAGGAATGCCCAAGCACACAGTGCTCCTCAGAGACACCTGGGGAAAAAGGTGCCAGCGCAGCAGAAGGCAGGGGAACCCTGGGGGAGCGTTCCCACGTGTCCAGCATCACCCAGCCTTGGCAGGAGCCTGCTTGTAATGTCCGAAGGCAGACAGAGCAGGAAGCTCTGTAGAGGAAAACAGAGTCTGTAGAGTAGAGGAAAACCCAGTTTCCGTCACCTTTTTTCCTATGGCATTCTTCTGAGGTATCTGATTTCTACCGACTGGGGATGCAGGGATTAAAGGGGGTATGCTGGGAGCAGGTTAACAGTGACAGGGTATGCACATCTCAGGGGATTTCAAGTCAAAAGAGTAGGTAAGTGTATGAAGTGTAGGTAAGTGTATGAAGAATCTGGTCAGGAGTTAAACCAATCTGACAGTAAAAATTTAACTTCAGAAGTAAGAGGGTAAGTGAAATTCTGAATATTCAAAAAAAAAACCAAAACTCTTACACAAAGTAGTTTTTGTTCTTTTTTTCAAGCAAAGTACACCTTCCCCTAACCCGCCTTTATTCACCGCGTAGAAGAGACTTCATATGTGCAAATGTTAGGCTTAAAACAAATTTTCCTAAAATACAGAAAAGAGTTATGGTACCGCAAGCAGTCCCTTACAAAGCACAGGGGCACCAGACTGCTCCCACCGGCATCTGGAACTGCTCCACGGAGCCCGGGGGCTTCTCGCTCTGTTGCTATCGCCTCCCCGCTCTGGTCTAATATTTCAGCAGAAAAACTGTGAAGTTGGGAAAACTTGCCAATACACAGCTATAAACTCTAAAGTAAAGCAGATTTTTCTTATTTTCTAAGTCTTTACTCCTTTAAATCTGATGACTGATTGCATGATTATTCCTTTAAATTACATGACTAAGACTGAGAGTACTTCTAACAATAACGAAAACAAAATCCCTAATACTTCAAATTCAGGTAACAAAGACTCCCACCTTTAAAACCTGCTATCACACAACTTTATTACAAGTTATAAATAAAGTAATAAAAACATTGATTAATGAAGTTTATCTTCCTGAGCAAACAACAATCAAAGCAGCAATTCAGCTGCAGAGACTGTTTTACTTGCAATAATTCATGCGCAGGGGGCAGAGTAATTTCTTATTTCCTGTACTAAAATGGCTATAGGTGTGTGTCTGTGTATATATACATACAGCCACAGATATATATGTGTGTGCATGTGTATTATGATTGTATTATATATATTATAATATATAATCACCTAGCAGGGTACTTTATCGGAGGTCTCCAGCTAGACAAAACTCTGCATTCAGACTTTCCACAAGATGTTTTGGCAAATATCTAAGAAAAACCTTCACCTGCCCCTGGACTTGCCTTGCCATAAGCCACCCTACAGCATCTGTGAGGTCCTCACCAGCCAGACCTGTCTGTTATCCCAGAGCCCCCGGATTCACCAGTCCAAGCTTCCACACTGAATGGCTGAAAATTCAGACAAAATTGCAAATAAAAACATCTGATCTTCCAATACTGCAGAGAAACAAGCTAAGTTCAAAACCTTATTAAAACACATTTTAAGTCCATTCCATGGACTCTAGCAATTCATAGACATACCTGCCATTTGTAAAATTCTAGAACAACCAACTGTAGAAAGCCATCTGTAATACACAACAGGGCATGGCTTTCAGAAAGTCCTTAAAATATCTTAGCGGGGTATTCAAGGATCTTGTTTTAGGGCAGTATTTAAGAGTCTCTTGTCCATTTGCTTACCAAAGACTGCTTTTATTTAATAACACGTGGAACAACAACAAAAAAAAAGTATTTGGAAGGCTCTCACTTTGAATTCATGGCAGGAATTGGCTTTATAGAATAACATTTCTACTACCAGACGTTTTATTTGAAATCCATGCAGTCATGAAGTATTTACTGCCACAGCATACGTGGCGTAAGCGCACATTTCCAAATATAACCCCCCATCTGATATATAATTAATCTTGTATAAACTCCGTGAGAGCTGCAGCAATGCCATTCAACACCCGCATTTCCAATCGAATCAAGCCCTGCACAATCGCCTTGAAATTGCTCTGCGGTCGCCGCCGCCGTGCTCTCGACAGAGCGTTGAACGAGTTAACCCGAGCTAAAATCCAACAGAAACCTGCAGTGGTGAACTCAGCAGAACGAGTTGGTCCGTCTGTCCTGCACCTTCTCCATACGGACGGCGGACGAGGTGGTTTCTCTCCTGGTCTGAAGAGCTGCCTCGAAGCTGTGTGCCATGCAGCGGGCACAAGTCAGGTCACTGAAGTCCCATTTCTTTCCCTGGTTCCTCAGTACATCCCATCCCACAGCTCTTCTTTCTCTTGCTGGACCTCTCCCCTAAACGCTGACGGAGCAGGGACTAATTGCAATCGATCTGCACTGAAGTGATTTTACCACCTATACACTTTTCTATTAAGGAAACAAAAGAACCGTTGGCAAAGAGAGATGCTTAAAGGCTCCAGGCGGAGTTCCTTAGGAGTCCACAGGCATAAAAACGTTTTCACGTTTCGAATGAATTCTCTGTTCTTCTAAAGGAACAACCAGCAAATGAACAGCACTCCATCAAGCAGAGGCAGTCAGGCAAAACCAAGCCACGGTGGTCCAGGCATCTCCCAGCACAGAAATTCCAGGAGAAAAGAAAACTGAAAGAGATAAGTGCGTGGCTAGCACGAGGGATGAAGGAAACATCCTCACAAGGAGGCTCAAATCACACATTTTTAGGGCCCACCCCTGAAGCATACACCTAAGTGCTTGTCTTAAGGAATAAACCATTTCCTCGTGTGACTGCCTGCCTTTTACCAACACAGCCTCTCTGTCTCGTGTTTACAGTTAACAGCATCGCTCCACCTATGCAGAGCTTTGCAGTTGAACTCTGCAGCTGGCTTGCCTCCTGAAAGCTGCTCCACACTATACATGGCCTCATCTTCCTTGCAACCACAAGGAATTAATTGCATTAAAAAAACAAAATACATTTTTCTAAAAAGAAAAGGAAAACAAAGTACCTGCAGCAAATACTTTTGGTTAAAGTTTGGCTACTTCTTGGTCCTGATGCCCGGGGCGAGAGGCAGGTAAAAGGTTAAAACCCTTGGGGAACAAACAGAAAATCGTTCCCCAAGCTCTCCCAGCCCCAAACCCTGTGGTAGCGCAGAGTGTGTTTTCCTTCTGGGTCTGGGACAGAAGTACAGAGAGACCAACAGATATCTACTCCAAAAATATCCTGTAAAAACAGAACTTCATTTCACAGAAAGGAACCAGGAGAAGGAAAGCCAGACTGTTGGTTCAGAATTTCTTTATCATAGCTGGAAATTTTTACCCTAATTTTTTTTTTTTTAAAAGTACTGGTTTGTGATCAGGTTTGATGATGCTAGGGAAAAGGATGGGCTCTGTCGAATATAAAATTTATGAACATCCAGAATCACTGGTGTAGATCTGTTTGAAAAGGGCTGGGGGAAAGAATCCCTACAGCAGCGCCGCCAGCCTGGACTGGGAGGAGGACGGGGTCCACTCGAGCACCTCAGGACACGAAGACTCAGCGACCTGCACCACCACAGACCAAGCAAATTTACTCCATCGCTTTCATAAAATGGAAGAACAGAAAACTGATTAGAAGCATCATTTAGCCAGTTTACAGATGTCATTAAGATCTGTTATTCTACTCAGTAGCAGAAAAACCAAATACTGCCTCAGAAACTCTAATATTAACTCTGACTTAACGGAGAGACTCCACAGCGGTGACAAAGGGACTGCTCAGGGCACGGCAGCGAACACAAACCTAAGGCAGCACCTCCTTCTCAACCTCACCTTCAGGACTGATGTGTAGGTGTGAAATATGGAATATCAGTCCTTGATGTGAATGTTAACGCAGTCATCGCTCTATCAGTTTTCCGGAGGGCTTTTAGACAACTCCAGAGATTCGGGCAGGCAATGCAGCTTGCAAGCAAAATAGAATCACAGAATGGTTAAATAAATAACTGAATAAAAATTGTAAATAAATGAATAAGTAAAAGAGGCAGGGGGTGGCACCTCAGGGCCCCTATTTCCACACCAGGAGCTCCGTGAGAGCTGCTGGCCCACGAAACAGCGCACGCAACCGGCCGGGGATCCTCCAAAGCTGGCGCCTCACCCTGATTTATTAATTACACTTACCGCAGTCTGTACTTAATTACGTTTTATGAGCGGGAGGCTCAATTAGATGAGTAAGGCTGCCATACACTAACACCCTCCTCGCGTGGATTCTAGCACAATGAATCAGAAAAGTAATACATGGCGATGTGGTGCTCGGGCTCCTCCGAAGGGCTGCCACCTCCAGCCGAGGGGCCGCGAACCCCCAAAAAACTCAGGCTACAGCCACAAGGCAGCAAGGCAAAGAGATGGAAAAGACAGAGAAGACAGAGCCAACAGGAAAATCCATATTTTTTTTTTCCAATCTTCTTTTGCATCAACTTGAATGCTTTGAAAATGAATTTTCTGGAGTTTACGTTTAAGTAGTTTACATTTAATATAGCTTACATTTATATTTAAGGGTCTACCTAAATTCAGATTTTTCTCTTTTTTGATCAAAAGTTTTCCAGCTGTGTGGCTCCTAGGTGCCTGTTTTACGCTGCACCTGCCGTGTTGCTGTCACCGTGCTCACTCTTTCTGGTCTAAGTTTAAGAAAATAAAGTACTTTCAAAGTGGAACACTGAAAAGTACTTATTATTTACCTTTGTATGGTATCAAAAAGCAGCAAAACAAAAACCGTGCATCGATTCCCTTTACTGGGAACTCAGGCAAGGAGCACAGGACCTGCAAAACAGTGTTTTTTTCCCCAAAAGAGGCAGGGCGGTGCCACAAAGGGTGATGGCATTTATCATGGCACGGCCGGAGGCTGGCACTCACCTGCCCTGATCTGGACCTTGGGCGGCAGCAGCTCCTGGCTAGTGACCACTTGCTTTAATGGAAAAAAAAGCCCAATTCCCACTTTTTTGGGGTCTGAGTTACAACCACCACTGGCGACATCTCCTGACTCAGGGATCCCTTGCACCAGCTCCAGCTCGCAGCCGGACGCGAACCCGGCTGTGCCACGAGACAGAACATCCTTGCTCACCCAAGCACTGAATTACTCCTGGAAAAAAAAAAAAAACATCTGCAAAATAAAATAAATCCATTATTTTATTCTGAATATATACATATATTTCTTAAGTATCTTGTCCCCCAGTGCAAAGGAGGCACCTGTACCTGATAGGCATTGCCTTCCCCCCGTGCGGGGGGCCATGGCTCCCTGTCACCCCCCAGGAGACCCCGAAGCCACCCGCAGCCGCGGGGAACAGATGGGCCACGCGTGCTGCTGCGGGGACCGGCGGTGACAACCACATCCCATCGCCATGGCAACCCCGGCACTGCCTCCTCCCTCAAGACAGCACGGAATAGCTCTCCCGAGGTATTTTAGGAAATCTATAAAAAGAGAAAATTGCGTTGCTTGCTTCCCAGCTATTGCGAACGCACCTCCGGAAGGTACCGCCAGGGAAGCGGTGGATGCCATTCGCTTCCACAAAGCCGAAAACACGTCTCAGCACCTTCCACGAAGGCGTGCAACGACTGCCGGGCACCCACCACCCCTCCCAAACGTTACTGCAAACTTTACAGCGCTCCCACTAAAACCCTTGCGCTGACTTTCTTACGTGTCCGCATTTTGGTTTCTTGGTTTGTTTTTTTTCCTGATTAGCCTGAAGCAAGGTCTAACGAAAAGCAGCCCGGTTCTTTACTGAGGGTGATGTGAGCGTATCCGGAGGTGAAACCTACCTGCCAGGCTGCCGGCGCTTGCTGTAGTGCTACCACATCTCCCAGGCGCTGCAGATGCTGCGAGCTCCTTGAGCTTTGCAAAAAGATGCTGAGAAACAGGCAGGGGGTAAGAGTGCTCCGAAACAAGACCCAACTCCCCAGAGCGAGGGAAGGAGCGGAAACCAACCCCGGCTTCCTTTAAGGAGGATATCCCCAAGCTCTTAAACAGAAATAAACGCTGCATTCACAAAATCCAGTTCTCTTAAGTGCCTGTTTCCTCCTAATTGAAATTAATTGGCTTTTCATTTTCATTAGGAGATTCCATCTCTATTTTCGGAGAGGTTCGCAGCGATACACACAATACAGACATTAAAACTGCAATATACATTATTTACAAAAGGACGGAGCTCTGAATGCAAACTGCTCATTAAATACAATCCACGTTTAGTGAAACCCTTGCAGACCACGTAAGAAGCTAGGAACCACATTTGATCCCTACAGCGCTACCCCCAAACACCAGCAACACCCCCCAAAGCCGCTCCAGCTGCTTCGTGTACACTTGAACAACTTTTGCAGCTCTCATTTCTGATGCACCCCTAAAGGGCTCCGTGCACACTGTGCATGTTGCTTCGGTGGGCAGAAGTCTCCGATTTAATATTGGCTTTATGTCAAAAATAAACCCCCCCCCGGCCTGGCTTGCACGTTTTCCATGGCCATTAAACCGTTCCTGCGCACGTTCTGCAGAACTCACCGCCCCCGAGGGAAGCACCTACCTTCCTCGGCCCCAGGCTGCCGGCGAAGCAACCCCCTCGTGCCCAAAGCATCTCCTTCTGGCCACAGCTCCGCAAAGCAAGCTCTGGAAGCTCACACTCACCTCCCCAACCCACCTCATCTAGGGCAGCTGCTTACCTAGGTAACGCACCCCCATAAGCATGGCACGTAGCTTCTGGTTTGGTGCATCGGGCTTATTTGATGGTGTTAAATCATATATTGAATTCACCCTATTAAACCAGGCGATCCAGAGCCTTCTGTGCCTCCGACTTACTCTTTTCAGTAATCACTTCTCCTTCCATCTTTGTCTCATCTACAAACATTATCCGTGATGTTTTTATAGCTTTTGCTGTGCCACGGATGAAAATGTCGACAAGGATTAAGACCAAAATGATTCTCTACAGGACTGTGGTACAAACTGCCCGTTTTTAATCCACTTAATCTTTAAAGTATGCGTTTTGTACCGTTCCCGTTTTCTAATTAAAACGTGGCATGGTAGCAAGTTAAATGTCTGAGAGAAACCTAGATTGTTAAGTCAACACTTTTATCCTAATTAAAAGTGATCCTACAAGAAGACCCTGCAGTTGGGTAATTTATGTCCTAGAAATCCGTGCAGATCACCGTTCATTTCAACAGCTTCAACCTGCACCGTTGTTTTGTACCACGTGGCAAGTAAACTAGCAGCAAAGGCAACAAGAAGTGGCGAGCAGCAGGAAGCAATTTACAGACTGTTTGGGAGAAGGTGCTCAGGAACGATTTACAGGCCTGCAAAAACTGTCATCCAAAAGATCCCGCACGGCTTTTTGAAGCCAAACCTGAGCTTTTAAACCGGATACTATTGAAAACAGGGGTCTGCCTTGCTGCTGGAACCTCATTTTAAGAAGATGTACTTTCTTTCCTTCTTCAGCTCTTCCTTTTTGCATTGAGACTGAAACTCAACTTCACATTTTCATTTTTTTTCGGCCAAGCTTGCAACGTGGCCCATTCCTGCATCATCCCCTGTCCCCTCTTCACTCGCAGGCTGAGGGCAGCACCAGGACCAGCCCCGTGCCCCCTCTGATGCCTCCTATCTCCATCCAACCCATGTCACAAATCGGGGACAGTCCTCACCTCACCTCCACTGCTGCCTTTTGGCCTCTAGGTCCCTCGGAGCCCCCCATGCTAATTAGAAAATGGCCCCGGACTCTGCCTTGGAAAAGGAAGGCGCAGCCGGACGCGCAAAGCTGCGTTGCCATAAAGCTGCTGGTACATCAGCAAAGTTGTTTTGTCATTATAATGCACTGTGTAAATCGAAAGCATAATTAGTAGGGACAGGCATGTTAATTTTGATTCCTTTCGAAACCTGGAGACAAGGGGAGGAGAAGGGGGAATGACAATATTTGGTAATAGGAAAAAAAAAAAAAAAACAGTTGCAAATGAGACATTTTTCAACCCCTTTAACTAGTTTTAGTAGCAACTGAGAATAAAAATAAACTTATAAACACTTTAGTGTCCTTTAGAGTGCTCAATTTAAACAGCGTATTAAATCTAAATCATATGTAATGTTATAACAATGCTCTTTTTGCCCCTGACATGAATTAACGATATTAAATATGTACATGAAATACTAGCCCATGCTGGAATGTCTCCAGAATGAACTTTTGTAATATGTTCTTAAGTTCTTTTTTTTCTTTTTTTCCTTTTTTTTTCCTTAAGCCACAAAGATATTCAAAACTAGGTCAAGCTTACAACACCCAGCAGAAGTCAAAGGATCTGCAATTTATTGGATTAATCTTTTTTTAAAATAGCTTCCTATAAAATTTACCAGAACATGATTTTCCACTTCCTTCATGAAAAGGACAAACACAGATTCAGATTTCTCTACCATCCTGGAAACAGGCAAGAACAACAAGAAGGTAGCAACTAAACACAGCTTTCTTCCTAGCCCTGGTCGACTTTGAAATTATAGCTACTATCACCTAAATTCACCTAAACCACCTCTCCTCTAGAAGCCAACCCACTGTACAAAACATACTGGATTTGTAAGAAATTAAACGAAGCCAGACATCTAATTTTTAGGAGTAAACATGTAAAAAAATAAAGATTTATCTTCGGTTGGCTACACGTATGACTAAGTGGGACATGCACATCAACTCTGAATTGTGAGCAACTGCTTCTTCATTTGCATTTTATCACGTTCTCAATTCTAACAGATGTCAAAGTTAACTTTTAGTCATTTTTTCTTAATAGCAAAATTATCTTAGAAAATTAAGGAAATGAGGTACCACCCTCATCAACATTTGGGTAATGTTCATCAGCATCCTTGCAGAAATCTGCTTGCTGCTCAATATGACTCACAGATTCCTTACACTATTTTTTTTTTGGTGGAAAAGTGATTTACTTAACTAAAACCACATTTAGCAAGACGAACCCTAAACAAGTGTAAATTTAAATTTCCAATTCCATCCCTCTGAAAAAAAAAATGCTACAGCCAGATCAAAGACATCTAGTCAGCCGGATTGCTGCAATGCGTGCAAAACCTGGGCTCTGGCTGCTCTAGCTTTATAAGTGAAGAAGTGGGATGCTTAACAGAGGGACTGACAGCACCAAGGACAAGCAAAAATCTGATGAGGAGACCTGAAACCCACCAAGAAACCAACTCCAGCCTCTACAGGAAATACTGCAAGCATCTCATATAATGAAGGTACGCAGGTAAGGAAACAGGGTGTTGGATACACACAGCCTGGGTGGAGGAACCTCAGTGGGAATCCAGTTTTCTATGAAGTCCATGATAAACGAGCAAGCTGCTCTGCTAACCTAATGGTCAACCTTGAATACCTGACGTGTAGTCGTCTCGAGCAGTGTATTTCTCACACTAAAAAAGGCAGACTAGTTCTGTGAAAAGCCCGTATCAGTTGTTCTCTTCTCTTATACAGTCTACAGGAATTAAACTGAAAATGAAAACCGGTGTTTTCTAAGGGACTGTGGGACCAGCAAGCTAGAACTACTGCAGGAGTGCGAAGGGTTCGTAATGGGCCAGGTGGAAAGAAAGTCGAGTGGAGTTTCCAGATGTACACGGTCATTTGTAAGGAGCACATCTTTAGCCAGGAAGGTGCCTGAAGACCTCGGTCCAAAGGCTGCCTTTGGGTTCCATGAGCCTCGGTCCCCTCCCGGCTACCCACTGAAAAGCCTCGGCTGTGGGCTGCACGTGGTACCAGAGCCCTTCCATGAAAGCCATAGGATCACAAAATCATTAAGAAATGGAAAAGACCCCCCCAAAAATCATCCAGCCCAACCGTCCCCCTCCCACCGATATTGTGATGCTGGGCCAAAGGGTGGGTAACGGAGGGAATGATTTCCTCCTGAGAAAGCACCAAAGCCAGGGAAAACAGACTTCTCAAAGTATTTATAATGATGTCTAGAAATTTATTTTTCTAGTTTATCAGTGAACACATCTTGGCATGAAGAATGCACGAGACCAAGAGCATTTGTTGTGTTTACTTAGCTGACTTAATAGGGATACACACACACACAAACCCGGTTTTAATTAGAAAGACACACAGTCACATTAAAAGGGAACAACGTATAAGACTTAGGATGTTGTTGCTATTCCCCCATTTCTTGTAGGGGGTTTCCTGGCTCAAAAAAAAAAAAAAGGTATAAAGCAACCCCATACTTTATTCATTACAATACACTGCTGATAAACCAGAGCGAATTTCCAAGGGATTTCTACAACCCCCCGGACTGCTACGAGTGGCTGCGTTGAACTGATACTCCCTGTCCCTACAAAGTGCTTTGCCCGAAAAGATCACTTGGCAGTTACTCAACACTCTGAACTTCCTTAAGCTACGGAAACCCAGGCCAATTTTTGTTTATTGATATCCGACTCAGCATATAAACCAAAGAAGTTCAGATATTTCCTGGCAACTGACCCCACGCCAAATTTCCAAGCCCACATCGTTTTGCAAATACACGGCGAGCTATTTATTGCAACCTACCCGAAGTTGCTCGCCTGTTGATTCAATATCTGCTTCCCGTACTCTGCCGAACGTTTACATAAGATGATTGCTTTTAATCTTAATGTATTTGCTTTAGACGTGCCCTGACAACCACTTAGAAAAGTGGCATTTTCCTGACCAAATGAATCATTTGCCTTCCACCGCTAAGTTGCGGGTCTTTGTTACTGAAATAGAAAGGCTGGAACAGGCCTCGGGAAGTCTTCCTTTGCTCTGAAATCCTACGAAGCAGGTATGGCCAACTTGAGATTGCTGTGATGCAAAATTAAAAGTGACACGATTTTCAGAAGCAAGTGTTCCTAGCGGGAATACAATATTGGGGCAAATGGATTGCAAGAGAAAAAATAAAGGATGGGATTCCCGAATTCTAATTCGAAGCACTAAAACCACTTTATGCTGAGAAAAAATTTGTCTTTCTGGAGTAATGACAGGACTTCTCTTGGTTGTGGGAACGAAAGGGAAACAAAACCCAAAAGCTGTCCTGACTTGTTAGCACTGAACTCCTTTAAGAAATAAATTTCGACGCTTTTACTGTTACATCAAGTTCTATTTGTGGCCTGTAGAAAGGGAAACAAAGGAAAAGAAAATAACCACAATCGTTCTCAAAGCAAGAATCCATTAAAGGTCTGAGAACATAATGGATAAATCCCTTTTAAGGACCAGACTTTGATTTCCAGGCCTGTAACCCGATTTCCACTACTTCCACTTGACAAACTGTGGTCAGCACTAAACCCTTTCTCATCCAAAATGTCTGCAAGAGCCTCATCCTCCTCTAAGCCCCTCCGTGTCCTTTCCCAGTATTAACCACACCCGGGTTTTTAAGCCCTGACCTTCACGAAGCTACTCCTTCCCATTTCCATCTTCCTTTTCTCTTTTCCTCCCGTCCTGGGGACAAGCCCTCCTCCTCCTTGCACCTCCACCGACGTTCAGATCCTGACATCCTGCTCTTTTTTCTCTGCTCATCCCATTCCCGGATCCAAGCAAACCACATCACCTTTATGCTGACAGCTCAAATTCTGAGCTTCTCCAGGATGAAATTAATTTTCAGCTTTGTGGAGGCATGGCACGTGCGCTCAGTAAGACTAGAGCAGAACCATGACTTCGCCCTCCACCTTCCCCCGAGGCTTCACTGGTCTTAAATTATTCGTCTCCCACTCTTCCTAGGCCTTTTGGGCTCGACGCGAGTTGTGCTACTTGTATTTTGCAAATTAAAAAAAAAAATGATGGGGAACACAATTCTTCCTTACGACCTTTAAGTCATCTCCTGTATGTTTTCCAAACAGCCCTGATGACAACCGTGCTCCCCATCAAGCCTTTGCAAAACATTGCTACTCGGCTATCTTCTTCCCTTGTTCTTTTCATCATGCATCTCTTTAAGCCCCTACATTTACTGTTTGTTCAGCGACTCGGGCACAACTCAGTTTTTCACCCTACTACACGTAAAAGATGTAATTACAGCTGCTCACCTACATTTTCTATCAGCTAAGGATACACCGTACCTTTTGCCAGCTTGCTGTATTCACCTTCAAGCTTTCTGGCTTTTATAGACAGCATTATTCCGAAGTATGTAATCTTTTTTCCCTTTACAAAAAAAATCCCACAGCAATGCCTCTTTGTTATAATACCACAAATCACTATTATTAGTCAACAGCATAAATACCCACCAAGTGACAAATGCAGCTCTGTTTTGTCACTGAAAAACCATTTGCTTCAGAGTGGTTTGCTTCTCCTAGCCTATTTCATCTGCGAGTTGAAATACAGAGTGACCTCCCCATATGGCACTTCCAACATATGGAAAAGGAAATAGAGATACACAAATGTTTTGTATAAACCAGGGAGAGAAATGGCAAAGTGTCCTTCAGCTTCAATTTATCTCCTTTGTACCAGTATCATAATTTAGAAAAATTAAAATGTTCCAAAGTTTTATAGACAACTGACCTTTCTGAAACACTTTTTCAGAATGTTGTTTTTGACAAAACCAACTATATAGGTCGGTGGTAGTAAGAAGTACTTTTGTGGAGGAAAATACCAGCTCCTGATGCTTATCAGACGACCAAACATGCCCGTGTGGGCATGCACACGCTCGTTCCCAGAACAGACCGGCTAATGACAGAGCTAATGCCTTCAGAGAAATTCATGTTTTCCTTAAAAATCCTTCAGAACATTTTTTTTTTAAGAAAAAAAAAAACACAAAATAATGCCTAAGTATTTCAAATCATGTGAGTAATGATATCAAGTCATTTAACCAACGCATAGCATGACACGGGCATAGCCACAGACAGAATTATTTTTTATTTTCCAAGAAAAAGGGATACGTTTGGTACCATAAAGCTAGATCCATATGGGGAACTATCACGTCCTAAAAATCTAAAAAAAAACAGACTGTTGATCTAGAAAAAGAAAAAACAAAACAACAAAACAAAACCGCCCTCAGACTCTTCCACCTGATCCTCTGCAGCGTAATGCAAGAAGAGACGCGCGCAGCCTGCTCCTGTGCAATATGTCAGCGCCCACGGGCAGGTTTGCACATCTCCACACCTTCTTCTCCTGGAGGCTCACAAAATAACAGTGTCTTCCCGAGGTGCCAGGCTCCCACTCAAAGCCAGGGAATGGCCATCTCATATACAGCCGTCTTCTGTAGGTGCCAAGTCCCAGGCACAAAGCCTGCATCCATCTCCTCCTGATCCAGGGAAGACACCTCCGGCTTCAGGAGCACCCGAAATCCCAGGCCAGGCCCACACACGAGGCAGTATTGCTGCTCCACCAGGACCTCATCGCTCCACCAGGAAAGGAGCCCGAAAAGCACATGAAATGTAGGCTCTGCAGAAAGCTCATCCAGACACCGCAGGCAGCGCTACTCCATCTTCTGTTAGAGCATTGTCACTGTGTGACTTATAGCCCATTTTTTGGACAGAGATCTTCCTGTTATTAAGTTCCTCTGCAGCAGCGTCCTCAAACCATACCTAGCTGCAAGTGTCACCCCCTTCTCCTCGACAGATGTGAAGACTGAGCTCATTTTAGGCAGATAGGCACCGACTGCTGACCTGGCGACATACGCATCCTGTTCCGTGCAAGCCTCCCTGCCGCTACGCGAGCGCCAACGAGCACTGCAGGATAACAAAAACTGAAGGAGCATGTGGACCAGAAGAAATCACCCTTACTAATAAGCTCAGCACCTTTGACATAAAACAAACAAAGAGAAAAATAATAATAAAAAACCACGTCCCACTTCCTACTGTCACTGGACAGGGTACTGCCATAGTAGTTTTCCCACTACCCTGCTCAAAGGGTTGATCCATCCCGTCCCCAGCTACTCCCACAAAGGCACTGACGGACTGTCCTGTACTAAATTCGGGAAGTCTGGATGCATTGCACGTCACCATCTGCTCTGTTTCCACTTTAATTCAGCTCCCACCTGGCTGGCATGGCCTGGGGTCCTGTGGCAGGAGAGAGCTGGGCACCGCAACCTGGGGCTCAGCTGGGAGCTTCCAGTTGAGAGACTGCCAACATTTTCTTGAATCCATCCTTCTTATTATCGTCACCCTCACCCCCAGCTACCGTGAAATTACCACTAATTATGCCCTTTTGCCTGACCCATTTATCTAGAAATAGCAGTAACTGGGATGGACTGAAAAGGCGGGGGGGGGGGGGGGGGGGGGAAGAGGAGGGAAGCCGCATGTTCTGCCTCCTGGACAACTCCTCGTACAAAAGCCAACTCTGTTCTGATCCTCTCCACTATTTTTCTCTTTCTTTCCTTGCTTCTTCAACTTCTCTTCTGTATCTTCCTTTTGTTTCTCTCTGCAAGAAGAGGAATCAGGTTAGGAAAAGGGAAAGATGGAGAATGCCGATCTAAATTGCTTCACATCTTCAAAACCGTGGAGATAAAATGATGGGGCGTGGGAAGGGGATGGAGCCCTGAGGCTTTTCTTTTTCCAAAGATGACTTTCTTTTTCCTTTTGGTTTATGACTGGAGGAGACATGACAGAGTAAGAACTGCTGGAGTATTTGGAAAATATTGAGTAAAGAGAGACACACAACTACGATTATTTGGAGAATAAGAAGCAAATGCTAAAGAAAAATAAACCCACGAAATATAACTATGGTTTCTTTCCAGAGGGAAGAAGCTTTATTCAGTCTGAATCAAATCTGTTTATTTTTTCCCCACATTAATTTCAAGTGTGGATTTCAAATAAAATTCACAAATACACACGTCAAACGCAGCAGTGCTCACCAGTTCAGACACATACGAAAAAACACTTCTTTCCTTCCAAGAGGAAAGACGTTCAGTTCTCTTTCCTGAAAGATGCCAAGGAATCAAAGCAGTAACAGCATGACCCCCGTACTGCAGCTAACAACGTTAAAATGTTCTCGCTCGCGAACGGAGGCACGACAAGGCGCTTTCTGCTTACACCGATTTTGAAATGACAATAAGCTAGACTAAAAATGACTCCAGCATCTGCACTGTTGTCTGGACACGGTTCAATTCTGGTTCAGAAAAAAAAGGACCTCGATAATAAAAATACACTAGGTGCAACTTCTAACGTGAACGTGCCCGGGAGCTGAACCACCCGTTTCTGTCCTCGCAGCATTTGAGCCATTTCCCAAGTATCCAAGCAGAAGGCGCCGTGCTAGGAGCTGCCAACAGAGATCCTCGCTTCTGTCTGCAAAAGGGCTAGCGAGTCCCTGCCTCATCCCTCTTGCAAAAAAAAAAAGCAACAGCAGAATTAGGACTGTTAAGCTATCAACGCTGAATGCAAGTACAGAAAGCGATTATGTGTTCATTTGCAGAGGTAATATCATTGATGCAAAAAACCTAGCACAAAGACCTCATTATTTTCTTCACCAACCAAATACATCAGTGAAAACGTTTTCTGTTTGCTTTCAACTAGAGGTATCCTTCACCAAGGTAAAGTGTTCAGGAGGAACAGGGTTTGTACTTCATTAGTGATGGCTCCAGGAAGACAGAGGAAATAACAAGAAGCAACTCCTATTTCTGCCTCCTGACAGGGCTGTTGGGATATTTTAAAATGGCTTTCTAAAATAAACCAACTGTGTTTTTTCCTGCACAGATTTGCCATCAAGGAACCAAACCCTATCCTTATAAGGTTACAGAAGTCCCCCGAAGTAGTACAAAATCAAGTCTATTTTATTCCTCAGGGAACAGAGACATTGTGATCGGGTATTTTGGAAAGGACAAAGAAGTTCAACATCAGTCTCTCCAGAACCAGCAGTGGTCAGATGGTTATGAAAACTGTCTTCTCCCATCATCGCCCTCTCGCCCTTCACCCAAATTTTTTATTTCTTCCTTTCAGTCCAGTGAGAGCACAACCTTTTAGAGCTACAAAGCTAAAGCTGAGGCTTTGTATCTACACATAGTATTCATACTTTACACACTCAGATATTTGTATTCACAGACATGCTCATTCAAAGAATTCAAACTGCTATGGCAAGGCAGAAATTACTTTAACAACTTGGGCTATTTACACAAATACTGAACTTGTATCAGTACCACAAAATACTAAACATTAACAACCACCGCAGAAAGATTTTACGAAAAATTGAATCTAAAATGGTCTACAAAAACTGAAAATCATGTCTGTGCTAAAGTAACACAGAAAATCAAACCAGCTGAAAACAAAATCAATATTAGGATTAATGTTGCAGCTCTCTCTAAAGGAGGACAAAACGTAGCAAAAAGCTTGAGAAGTTGGGGTTTCTATTTAATCCCATTTTTGCTTTGGCCCTCATAGCGGTTAAAAAGCCCCATGAGAAGCCAACCTCTATGAGACTGAGCCAGGACCTCCCTTCACCCAAGTTAAGTGCAACGCAAAATGCCTCTCATTTCCTTTTATTTTTTTTTAAATCACTCTTTTACAAAGGGATAGGTAAAACTTAAAAAGCCAGTATTTCTAAAATACAAAGAAGCAGGAGACACGGTTATGGTTGATGTTACAGGCACACTGCATTTCCGATGTCTGCAGCACTCAAAGACTGTGTAAGTAAACTTTAAAGGACTATTGAGACAAGAAGTTGTTTTCCTCCTCCTTTCATTACCCAACACTGCAAGCAGAACCGTATATAAGATTTAACTGTACCACATACAAAAGCAGCGGCACACCAGTGAGCACTTCATTAATTAAACGCCAGAAAAGGAAGTTTGCTAAACGAAGCAAATGTTCTTATCACTCCTATCTATATTCATTAAAACTGACAGGAAACCAAATATCACCATCTGTCTACTTGCAATAAAGGCACTAAAAACAGCTCCAGGGTAGGAGAATAATATAAAGTATCAAACTGCAGTTTTTCAAGTTTCGGTTTTAAATGGACACGAGGGAAACCGATGTCAGACGGGAGGGAATAAAGGATGGCAAGGAGCGGTACATGGGGCTGGAAGAGGAACGGCACACTTGGGAACGTAAAGCGAAGCTCCTTTGAAATCTCCCAAGACAATGAACCCGAAGTTTGTTCCGTATCGAGCACTCAGATGGATGGCTCAGCAAAAAGACGAGCATCGTGATGGCAGCTCCTTCGCCTCTTTACGCATAACCGCTACGAAAAACAGTTGGAAAATTACATTCCGCTCCCGAAACTGCAAAGTTTCTGCTGGTTTTAATGCTTCGGCGAGTCCCGGGAAACACTCGGGTTGGTTTGTTATGTACTGACACCCTGTGTTTGTATTTACAGAAGAACAATTTTTAAGAATTATTCCTATGTTTGGATTACGTTTGCAAGTCAGCAACTCAGACTGAAAAAGCAGAGTAAGGTCTGATGCAAGAAAGACCAGCAGAGCTACTGACTTAGACGTGGAAAAAGCTACTACGGCTCCCAGCAGCAGTCGCAGAGGTGAACTGAAGGTCGCTGATTTAAGGCAGTTTGCAGCAGTTCTGCGATTCCTCCTACCTTCTAGCAATTGCAACGCCATGCACTACAGGACAGAAGGGAAAAAGAAAAGCAAATAGAAGGTAGTAATATATTTAATGACAGAAATGAACTACTGCTGGTATTTTAAAGAGTTGAGCCTCCCGCACACCACAGCTGTGCGCTGCTAATTCTGCACAATGCCCCGTCTGCATTTCGCATGGCAATGAGAAGTGCTTCCAGTTCGTTCCAGTGCTGCATAAAATATTAGCTCTACCTTCACCGTTTTAAACCCAAATAAGGTTAAAGTAATTTAAAGGCTGAGATAAACCAAGAAGAAAATTCATTGCTGAATCTGCCACTCGGCTTCCAACCCCCTGCTGTGCCGAGGTACTGGAGCACATATGGTGCAGAGCAGATTTCTGCAGTACCTACAGGAAGTACAAATGGGGTTAGGAGAGGAGGAGCAATGGAGTTAAAAGACCAAATCGAATGCTTATTGATTTATTTTTTTGTTACTCTTATGTTCCTCCAGACCGGTACTATTTAGATTTTTTTTTTGGTAGCTTAATTTTCTTCCCTGAGAACAATAATTCATGCATATAAAAAGGCTCTCATTAATATTCTACGAGGATGCTTTTTTAGACTCAATACAATTACAACAGAGCAATTACAATCCTTCTATTAATACTTCAACAATACTAACAGATCCATTAACTGCTCGGCATAAGAATGAGAGACATTAAAGAAACAAAAGCATACCACTACTTCTGTTTACTAAAGAAACCACAACAAAATTATACAAGGTAATAAAGTCTCAGCGTAAAAAGTTACTGTAAACCAGCGCACAAATACGCCGACAGCTTCCTCTTTGATTTCGAGGAATCTTCTTTTCAAAGTCACGTGAATCTATGAGGATATGGAAACCGCAAAATTCCTTAACTGAAGGTTGAAATCCAAGGGGCAATTCTCTTTTATGTTAAATATGTGACAGAGACACAATACTACCAGTACCTGTCCGTTCCAAGGAAATCATTTGGATGCTTAAAAAGGGTTTCTGAAAACTTGTAGACAAACGTTGAGATATGCATCAGAAGAGAAAATGCAAAACCATCCATAAAAATGTCCTCGGTGGTGTTTAAAAACACATCTCCAGACCGAAACTGGAGGATGCTTCTTTTTCTTAAGGGGCTGTACTATTTTTCATTAAGATATGGGGAAAAAAAAACAAAATGTTGGCATGTTGATTTTATAAGCCTTTTGATAAAATGCTACACAGTAAGAGTAACAAACATATATATGCCAGATTATTGTATTTTGAACATTTTGATTTTGTATACACACCGTTAGAGCTCGCATTTTTCTAATGAGATTAGAAACTACGTAAGTTCCATTTATTTTATTTACTAAAAGGATGAGCACATAGATTCAGGTTCTTTGGGCGCAGAGATAACCAACCAAAAAGGCAAACCTCTTTCACAGGAACAGTGAGCACGGTGTGGTTTGGTGCCTGCCCCGTCCCGCAGTACCACAGTCCGTAGCGTAGGAGCAATGCCTCCAAGCGAGGACAGGAGGACAGGGCCAGCAGAACAGCAGTTTTATACCCAAATTCATCCACAGCCACTGTACCAACAACAGGCAGCTGGTGCAGGTCACAGCCCCTTGCAGGTTTCTATAGGAGATATTTGAGAAAACCAGCACGGGACTCCCGACTCCCCACATCTGTGAACTCCAGACTTGGAAAAGTCTGCTGCTTTCTGACTTGCTGGGAAATCTCCTACAGTCCTCTTAAAAAGGCAACTGAAGCTCAATCCGGAAACGTATCATGGCTTTTAGTTCCTCCCCAGTGCCTACACCGTGAGGCTGTTTCTGAATTTTGTTGCTTTAGTTATATAATTTTTTTCTAGTATTTCACGTGTATACAGTAATATAAACATACCATACTTTAATAATGTAGATATACATCAAAATATCAATTTGTTAATGACCAGTTTGTTGGTGGTGGTGTTGTATTTATCTCTTGCACCTACCTTGCCTATGAGCTGGAACAATTCCTTTGCCCGGTGTACACCTACCGATGCAGCTACTCTTTCTATACCATAAAGCACCCATTTCTCTCTGCTTGTACCAAAACCCCTTGCTCACAGCATTTTGTCCACTCGGTTTAAATTCAGGATGTTTTTTTTTTCCTTTTGTACTCAAATGCATCATCTTCTCTTCCTCCTGATCCACGCAGCAGAGCCCAAATTTGTCAGGTTTGACACAGTTCGCAACGTGACTGACTCCACTGAGCAATCACTGCAACACCTCCTCATCAATACTATTCTTGAATTCACTTCAGACAGCCAATAACAGTTTCCCTCATACCTCTGTAAAGCTAAAAATCCGCTTTTAAGAAGCGAATGCTGAAGCAACAACACCCTAGCCACAACGCCTTCGTGCCTGCCACCCGAAGCACCGCACGTTGGTCGTGCTTCCCACCCCATAGCATTCAAACGCCGACCCAAGGACAAGTCCGTTCCAGATGCACCTTTTAAGCCACACCAAGACAAAATAACGTGTTTACCTTGCTCTAGGTATTCTCCAGTCGCTGTTTATATGGCCTTACTAGCAAGGACTGCAGCAGGTTGAGGCAGGTTTGCCATAAACCAGCACGCAGCGCGGCACTAAAAATAAACCATGCGTGGCTTGGAGTCTGGGGGAAGTACGGCAGTGCTACAAGTGATTCAGTCTGCAGAAAACATTCTCTGCACACTCACAACACTTCTTGTTCATTAATTTGCAGGGACAGATGTTTGCAGACCTGGGATCTGCTTCCAGATAACAAAGCCCACAACCAGGGTAAGCTCAGATCTGTGTATTTAGGGTCTCACACTTCATTTTCCTGCCCTCCTCACCATCGTTCTTCCCTCTGACCAGGCTCAGGCCATTTCTCCACATCCTCCCTACACCCACTTACTTCCCCACGTACAAAGGGACGCAGGTGACAGAGGACAAGGCAGCAGAGCAAGGGTGGCAGGAGCCCTTGCCTCCCAGGATACAAGCCAACCTTCTGCCATTTCGTGACACTGCGTTAGAATTATAGCCCTTTTTTTTTTCCCCTTTTTTCTGCTCTATTCCCATTATTTCACTCTACTTTACATACCACCCGTTACTTTTCATGTTTTTATCCTCCTACTGCTATCACGGTCCTTAAGGGAAAGATAAGGCCATTAAGTACCGCACAACTGTCACTTTGGCATTATGGATTAGGAAGCCGATTCTGATAATCCTGAAACCGCCATAAAACTGGTAAACTAGGAGATTTTGCTTTTTATCGCTGCGTTTTCTCTGTTCTTGTACGCTTCCCTAGCTATCTGCTTCTGGTCACTATCAGAGACAGGATATTGAATTAGATACACTCGATCTGAATCAGTACGGCTGCTCTTGCAGATTTATTGCTAAAAACAAGCCCTTCTGCCACACCTGAGGATAGCAGCAAGAAACAGAGTTACAGAGGCTTTCTTTTTGCTGCACGTAGCGATGTTGGGTGGACGTTCCCCATTTCATCACCTACATTCATCAGGCTGCTCTGCAGAGTTAATCCTGGTGACAATCAGCACATATACAAAGCACTCAGATATTTTCTTTGACGGAGGCAGGAAATACTAAACATAAGGACTTCAGCACAAAATATTTTTCACCTGCAGAGAAATACGGGTGAGAATTCTTTGAATACGACTTGGTTAAGAGCACCGTCCTCATTAGCATAACAAAGAGAAATTATTTGTACAAAACCACCCCCCCCTTAAGGTACTCCGTGTTGTCTTCCAGTTATTTTCCCAGAGACACGGAGAAAGGCTCAGGTTGTGGTTTGGGCGAGCGCAGGAGGAGGTTGTTGATGTTTTAGGAAAAAACATGAAAGCTTGCTTTGCCACTCCTCAGCTGCAGAAAGAACTGGCTGCTGGAAGTCCCAACTTCAAAGACCGGCGGTAGGGGAAAACTGCCATTATTTGGCTCACTAAATCCAGAATTTCCTTAGAAAGAAAGATTCCAAGGAATTAGCAAGAAGTTTCCTGAACAGCGAAAGTCCAAGTCCGAGGGGCCAAACCGTTGAACCACGCATCTGTCCTTCTATGCCAGGTCCAAGGAGACCTCCATCCACTCCTCCCAGCAGCACGGGGCGGCCAGCCTTACCTTGCCGAGCCTCGAGCAAGAGGAAAACACGCACAAGGGGCAGCATCCAAAGGACTCGGCTCCACAAAAGGAGCCCTGACACACGTGGCAGCACGCCCAGAAGCTGGCTCCCGCGCTTGGTTTTTATTAAGAAACGCCCAGGCTGCCGCGCTCCGGCAAGAGGTACTTGGGAGCTCTACCACGGTAATGCAATAATCGCTTTTATTTCTCTGTATCATAAAATCAACACAGTTTCCTGAGATAGACTGCTTGGATTTACGGTCTTTTGAAAAAATTTAGTAAGTGAGCAAAAAGGAAAAAAAAAAAAAAAAAGAAAAACACAAGTGAATTGCCCGGGTTCAAAGCGTGCAGTAAATACATTTGAAAGCCATGTTCTCATCTGGGAGTATCACAACAGCTGTTTATCAGGAGCCACCTCAATACCTAATCCAACTCCCAGCCAGATTAACTCCTTGCCATTGGAAACAAGCCTTTTGCCAGCGGGTGACCCACAGAAAGCAACGGGATGGAGCAGAACCGCTGACAACAAGCAGTTAACCGAAGGGAAGAAAGAAAAAACCATGAAGCCCAACCAAATAAACCCATGTCTGGCCCAAAAGACTTAGATGAACAGGTGTATGTGTGGGTGGGAGAGGGGTGGGGGAGAAAAATAAGGAAAAAACCTTTAAACAAAGCCTCCACTGCCCTTCTGGTCACCGGAGTGGGTACGCACAAAGTAAGCCAAACGCTTCCAAACAATTCAGCACATCACGGAAAGGTTTTTGGGTTTTCTTTGAGAGGATACATGGTTATTGATCTTGGGTTTCAAAGCACGGGACTAATATATCACAGGGGTTATTCTATTTCAAGGCATGATGAGTAAGAATGAAAACAGGAATGTAACAAGCTGCAACCAAAAAATGGATCAAACAGCAACTCAACAGATCAGAATCCTTACACCATTTCAAAATACTAACACGGGATTAGAAATCCAGCTTAGCTACCCATACAGCAAATTAAGGTAGCCTGAACTATATTGAATAATTCAGCGGCAGTTTTCCATTTTTTATGCACTGAGTCAGGGTACCTGTGTAAGTCATCTGGTATTTTCACCTTAAAGACACAACCACAAACCACAATTTACTTTAAAAGCTCAAACCTCTGTTTCTTGGAGCACAAATCTGCTCCGGATTTGCCACCACCATCGAAGGGAAGCACGGGGCTGGTCGGTCACCCCCCCAGACCCAATTCTTTCTGCTCCTAATTTCACAGGCATTCAATTTTGGCAAAAGCCTGGAGCATACAGGGGTCCCACATGGAGGAGAAACCAGCGGATGGCGTGGCAGAGCAAGAAGGCACAGCATCCCTCTGCCACCCCAAAAAGATGAAGCAGGGGAGGCAACTACGCCGTGTCACGCTGCCCTGGCCTGCTCAGCATAGCTCTGGACCCCGTACGGCCCCAAAGCACCCACACACAAACGTCGTCTTAGGGTGCTCACCTTCCCTTTCACCTTCCCAGCTGCACCAACGTGAGAATTCGTCAGAGAAATTCTGCAAACTTTGGTCTAAACTTTCTTCCGGACAGAAGAAAGTATCAAGTTCTTTGCATTACTTCCCCTCCACACCCAAAACAAAGAAAGCAACAAATGCCCATTTGTCAAGAGTAAAGACAACCTAAAAAGGGTTTGTTTACCTAGCTGTTTGGCTGAACAATAAATGAATGAAAAGCTTCAGGAAGTCCTTATGACTCTGCAGTTCTTCTGCTGTCGATGCAGACCAGTTAAGCGTTCTCCGGTTTTATTCTTGGCTTTACCCCTAAAGCAATGGCGAAGATTATCAGCCCGTGCAGAGATTGCTGCTGTTTATTCATGAAAACCTTTGTAAGTATTTCTCCAGTTCTGAAACAGCAGACGACCACGCAGCCAGCAATTCCTCTACCCATCTCCTTCGTTCCCGTGTGCAGACCACTAGTCCGGCGACTAAAATACGACTGGTTTTTGTAAAATGCAATTGTGCAGCTCTCTTCCCATAATATCAAATGTCGTAACTACTCAGAAGGTTTTGTTTCCTAAATTTTTAGTATTGCACACCAAAATACTAACCTTACAGGCTGCAAGTCCTGCCAGGAGCGTCTTTTGTTCACCGCTTCAATGTTAATGATAAATTTTGAACATCAACAGTACAAAGTGTGATTTAAATCAAAGCCTAAATCATGAATGTAAAAGTAATTTAAACGAGGGAACTGGAAGCAGCGATTTGAATAATTTCATTTTGCAAATATAGTTCTCCTAAAGAACTATTTGCTTTCACTGGTTGTTAGTTCTTGCTGAGTAGGTAAATAAACCACATGCATCTATTTAAGTGATTACGAACCTTAATATACTCCAGTTCTTTTATTTTTACATTTTATTAAGTAGACAATTTACTCGGCAATTTTTCTTAACCGTGATTCCTAAGTGCTTCAGAAATTTACTAAGTCTCAAAGCACCTTTTATTATGGTGATCAGTCCCATCTTCCAGAGGGCTAACCCAAAGAAGCCATAATTAACCAGTTTTGACTCTTTCCTCCGCCGGATTAAGCGAGCTCCAGTGTAACAGGATTGCTCCCCACTAACCACAACGATCTGTTGCACAGAGCTTTTCCTCCCGTCCCAACAACTGTAACGATTTACAGGCATCGGTGAGAGCGTCACCAGCAATGCAGCCTGCCTGCCAGGAGGCACCAGAACAAGGAGCTCTTGCTAGGTGCTTTTATCTAGATGCAGCATTTAGTGTTATTTCGACTTATTTAGCGTTATTTGGACTTCACCTGCTACAACTCCGAGGTAAAGGTGAGGCACACAACCGCCGGCTGCTGCCCTCCACGTAACACCGCTCGCTTTGCAACAGCCCCGATTGTTCTGCCAGGAATAACCACGGCAAAAACAGCAGTGACCACCTAGATCAATTAAATCCAAGCGGAAGGAAAGGAGCTATTCTAGGATATTCAACATTCAAAACAAAGACTTTCCATCTAACTTGACTGTATTTGTATCTGCCTAACGTTACGCGGTTGCTGCACCAGCACTAGAGCAGCCAACAGTCACCACGCTGCAACCCATGGACCACAATGTTCCATTTTGTAGGTATATTTAATAAAAAGGGTTTTAAAAATACGTGTGTCCATCTAAACACTCAAGCATCCACCAGTACAGCTACCTTTATACCCTCTCTCTCCTCCTTCTGCATGTATACTGCTCCGTGGTCTAAGCAAATGGCCACCCGCGACACCCAAGCTGCACAACACCATCCCTGCTTCGAGCACTCATTTCTTAATAACGTGCATGAAAACCTGCAGCAGGTCGTGCCACCAGTGCTTACCGTGAACGCCTCCGAACGACTTCCAGGAACTTCACATTGCACAACCAGATGTGCCAGGTTGAGCCCTCATGCATTACACGGTTTCTGCCCTACTGCCAGGCCTAAAAAGCTTCCAAGTCAAGACAGGAGGCATATGAGAAGTGGGAGGAGAGGCACAGAATGATTTTTAAGGCTTTTCATCGGCTCTCCCCATTGTGCCTGCTTGTTCTTCATTACTATTTACAGCTACTCGTGCCCCAAGTTGACCCACGATGCAAAATCCCATTTCCCAAAAAGCGCCCGCGGCTCCTCCCCCTGGGCTGCCCCTGGCTGAGGGGGAACCCGAAACACCGTGGTCCTTCAAAACCCAAGGGTGAAAGGCACCTCGATGTCACCGAGCGAGGTGACGACGCTGACGACACCGCTTATTGAAGTCACACCATGTTAATGACCAGCTCTGAGCCTCGCGGGACGGGACGAGAGGCTGGAGGAAAATCGAGCAGGAGGAGACATGGTGGCGCGTGACGAGACCAACTGGGTACGCAACACCATATAAATGCCCGCTCAAACGACCCGCCCGGGTCCTCACCACGCTCTGGAGGGAGAGGAGTGGGAATGGGGCACGGCAGCCGTGGGTCATGGAGCTCTCCAGGAGCAATTATCCCTCCCAAAACCAAAGGAAAGTTTGATATTGAATTAAACAACCCATGCCAACCCGCGGCTGCGGCACCAGCTCCCGTCTGCCTGGCAAGCGGAGCAGGCTCCGACGGAGCAGCAGCCCCAAAAGGCAGATGTTATGGAAATTCATATTTCATAAACGCAGTTAATTGTGACAAGAGGACTATAAAAATCCTTGTACTGCTTAAATTATTTCTCCACTTAGAGCAACCCTGCCACCCAAAAATATTGCGCGTCACGCCTCATACTGAACCGCCAGCACTGGTGATAGCGTTAGGGCTGTATTAAATACGAGAAACAAAAATCCCAGATCTTTAACAACTATGAATTAATTTTTCTGCGCGTAATCGAAATGGCCATTTAAAACCAAACGACACGCAATTGTTATTGCACGTTTTCCAATCTAACGCTGCATGTATTTAAATACAAAAATTGTACTTCTGAAACAAACATTGCTGCTATCAGTGAAAACTGCTACTGTAAATCACATCAGCGCTAGGCAGGCGTCACCACCTTGAAGAATTCAATAATCCCTCAAGCTTTGCTAAGGAACTATTCTCTCTCCATCCAAAGTCAGAAAGGAAAAAAACAAAAACCAGCAACAACCAAACACCTACTAACACGGAGATCCTGCAAACATGCAGACACATAGGCAGGCAAAAAATAGGTAATTCAGAGACTGCTTTTGAATAAACGTACACATTTACTGATGCATATGGATCCTCCAGTAAGCCGTATAACAGATTTGCATCCAGACAAATCTCCCCACATACAATGGAGTTATTATCCAACTTACATAATTTAGGGGGAAAAAAAGTCATCGAGAAAGTACGATTTTCCGAGCCTGTTTTGTTTGTTTAGCAAAATGCTTTTTAAGATTTTTTTTTTCTCCATTTCTCTTTTGAAAAGACTTTCTTTCCAATGCATAACAATGTACATCTCTATTAGGTAATAGCTGACATGCTCACGTCCACTAATGCACGTGTAAAAGTTAGAAACAAGGTCTTGTTCAGCTCAGAGGGACCTCTAGCTCTGTGCGTGGTACATGGTTCGGAAACCTGCCCCCTGTGAAAGGAAGGGGAAAGGCTTCAGCTGCTCTTTCTCACCTGTAGATGGGCAGCCGGGTGAGAAACAGAGGATTTCACCTCTGCAGTGCGCACATCATCTTTCGCATCTCTGCTGCCAGCACAAGCAGGCAATGCCTGATCGCCCGCCTGCAGCTTGTTTGCACGCTCCGAGGCATCAAAATTTTCTATTTCCCCTCCAGAGCTGTCCGACTAGGTACCTGCCAGGCTCAGAACTATTTTTGCTGCTTCCTCAGGATGCTCTGAAGCTTACATAAAATGTGAAAATCGCATATGCCACTGCGTCGGGAAATCAAAATAGGATAGGATGTTCCTAGCTCTGAATAATACTTACTGAACTGCAGCTGGCTTCATTTTAAAAGTACGTAACGCTTACATAAATAAACAGTACTTGGTGATTCAAAGATTAGTCAAAAAATAAACAGTATTTGGTGATTCAAAGATTACTCGATGCATAGCTAGCTGCATGTCTCATGCTCAAGCACCCACGTTCACCTGGACACGACCTGCTGTTAAACCCAAGCCCAGCTCCCTGCGCAGCTAGCTGTGCAGACGACGAGTGACTTCGGAAGGCGGCCACCAAACCGCAGCCGTGCCTCTTTTTTGAGGAGCTGATGGGAATGGCACCACCGCCAATCACACCGACCCCATCCATCGCTTCCACGGCTCCTGGCGAGGTTTTAGGGCAAAGCAACGGGCCTGGCTCTGCAAGCATCCCTCTGCCTCTAGGAGGGGTTAGCAGCACCGCCAAACACCGACGGTTCTAACCCAAATTTCTATGCGGGGCTCCATAAAGGTTCACCGGCAGCTTGATTCGAGAGAAGCCCTCGAGCACCGGGGCAGAACAGGCACTGGATTCTCCAAATCCCACCGAAACAACCACCCAAAGGCACCTCGCTGTCACACACCAGCCGGGGCACCACCAAGCATCGTGCCACCCAACGCGCTCACAGAGCACGTCCGAGGGCACCTCTCCACCAAAAATTAACTTTTTACCGTTATTATTTTATTATTTGTTCTCCCCTCAGTGGAAACCTACAGGCAACTCAGAACTGAAAATAACAGATGCAGGTTTAATCGGGGGAAACCCTCTGAATATACGGGCTGTTCGCCGGAACGAACGCCTCGGGAAGAGGAAGCGGAGGAGATGCTAGGGAGGAAAACCAGAGCCAAGGCTGCCCCGGAGGGCGCAGCTCGGGGACCCCCAGGACGAAGCCGGTGATGCTCGCCCTAAGCCCGCTGCTCCGCGGGGCTCCGCGCAAACTTCTGCCGCACCCGGGCGTGTTTCCGCGCATCACACCCCCCCCCCCCAAATAACAAAAAATAATAAAATAAATAAATAAAGCAGTCACGACCGAACAACGAAGCCAAACCGCGGCGCTGCGCTTCCGCACCGCCTGCTGGCCGCCGGGGCCGGCTGTCCGTCCGTCCGCCCCCCCCCCGCGCAAGCTGCGCGGCCACCCCGCCCTGCGCGCAGCCTTAGGCGCTGGGCGGGGGCGAACACGGCGAGCGAGTAAAAAAAAAAAAAAAAAAATTTAAAATAATAAAACAAAACGAAAATGGTGAAAACGATTAGGAGGATAAACATAATCAAATCGGGAAGAAAAAAACAATGAACGCGACGCGGGCGGGGGGGCCCCGCGCACCCACCTTGCATCCCCGCCGCCGGCTCCGCCGCGCTCGGCCTCGGCTGCTGAAAATAGGGGGCAGGCGGCGGCGGCCAATCAGGGCCCGCGGCTCCCCCCGCCCAGCCAATGGCGGCCGCCCGCCCGCCGGCCCCCGGCCAACCAGGGCGCAGCCCCGGCCGGCGGCCGCCAGGGGGAGGGGCGCGGCTACGCCGGGAGGGGGAGGCGGGGGCGGGGCGGGTGCTGCCCGCCTGCGGGCACGGCCTCGCCCTGCTCCCCTCCCCTTTTACCCCTCTTTCACCCCATTTTTCCTCTTCCCAACCCTATTTTTCTAGCCCCTTCCCCCTATTACCCCCCTCTTTGCCTCTTTCGTCCCCATTTTCCTCCCTCTTTCTCCCCTATTTCCCCTCCTCTTTTCCTTTCCCCCCATTTTTCTCCCCCCTTTTCCTTTTATCCCCTTTTCCTTCTTTCCCCATTTTCCCTTTTCCTTTCCTCCCCCTCACTTTTTCCTCCTTTTCCTTCCTTCCCTTACTTTTCCCCTTTTCCCTCCTTCCTCCATTTCTCCTCTATTTGCCCCTTTCTTCCTTCTCCCATTTTTCCTTCGTTTTCCCCCTCTTCCTCCCTTCCCCCATTTTTCCTGTTTTCCCCCCTTTTCTTTCCTTTCCCCATTTTTTCATCTGTTCTTCCTCCCCCCACTTCCCCCCATTTTCCTTTTCACACATCTCTCTCCATCTCCCTTTTTCTTTCCCCACTTTTTCCCCTTTTCCCCCTTCCTCCCATTCTTTCCCCTTTTTTCTCCTTTTTCTTAATTTGTCTCCCCCATTCCCCCCCCCCCCTTTTTTTCAATCAGAAAGCAGGATGGGTGCCTTCTGATTGCCACCTGCCCCTCAGAGCCCAGTGAACATTTTGGGAATGGCAGAAGGCAGCAGGATGGATATACATATATATATTATATATACTTATATATATATATATTATATAATTTTATATATATATTAAAAACTGAAGTTAATTCATTAGCGTGTTCATAAAAATAAACTTTTCAATCAACAACATTCAGAAAACTCAACGGTAGAGGGGACAAAGCACAGCTTAAAACTTCCTTTATGTTTTTCTCTTCCCCCCCCCCACCCCCCCCCACCCGGCCTAATGACAACAGTACTTGGTAAGCTCGGAGCGAACCAAGATGGGGAACCCTTGCTGGTGCCCTGCTCCTCCTCACCTCATCCCCTGCGTCTAAAACAACTAAACCCTATCTCCTGAAGACTCTTGCCTCAACAGGCCACACGTTATTAATTTGCTCTGTGCTTTGCTAATGCAGGATACTACACGCCGTGAGGCGATAGAACCGATACCAACACGAGTCCTGATGCTAATTTACAGCAGAAATCTTTTCTTTAAGCAGACGAAGACACACTTCTTTCTCAGGTGGCCCAAGAGCTGAGGAGTCGGTGGTGCTACTAACTGCTGACAGGCAACCAATAACTGTGACAAATTATACATTCATGGCATCTGCAACAATCGATAAAGTGACTCACCAAATTAATAAAATATAGATCACAAAGCATACATTTATATTAAAGAATAATTTCGTGATAACCAAGTAATGCGGACGCTTCCAAGCATAAGATTAAATTACATGCTGAGCAAATCTGGCATTTTGTGATAAACTGCAAAAATAGTTTTTGCAACAGCAACTGAGGAAGAACATTGCTGACATCGTCTATAAACATGTTTTATAAAGTATAACCAAAAGTAACAAAAAAAAAGTCATTGAAGTGGTGGTTAAAAAATTCACAACCATATCCACAATAACTACTTTCGAGACTTCTTGCTTTGTAATTTATTCCTTCAAAAACGTCGCTCATTTTGGAGTTAAAAATAAAAAAGTTGCCCCTACACTGGGGACTATTTAAACCAAATTAATTTTTTTACCCAATTGGACTTCAGCAGCTGTATTTATTGGGATAGACAAAGATCTCCAGCACCTTTACGGTGAGGGGGAATTGTTGGAAGCAGACGAAGCAAGTCCCTTGACAGATGGATGTGGTCTCCCTGAACATGTTGAGGTGCCTTAGGCCTACCCAAAGCATTTCCCTCAGCTTCAGGATGACACAAGGCAGCATCCCGCTGGCCTCCACGAAGGCCCAAACCTACACACATGGTTAAGGGTCTTACTACAAGATGATCTGCTGCTGAGAAACACCTCAAGAGCTTTTCTAACCCCATGTAAACGTGACAGAAAAGGAAAAGAGCGCATCTTATGGCAGGCTTTTCCTGTGAGGAACACCACGCTGAGGCATACCCCTCAATCTCCACCACCCTACCTAACTCACTGTGAAGGAGCTTTGAAACACATCCTAAACTAAGTACTTAAAACACTGAGATCCTGATAATTAAAGTTTACAGTTAATAGTTCCTGAAACTCCTCAGCACTTGGTCTCTGTTCACTAATTATGCTGGCGTTAGAGGGCTGTCTTAAAACCAGCCTTAATCCTCCGTATCACCAAACGCGCAGTGCTCTCACACAGTATTCATGTGATTAGAGTCCTGCCAAGTCTTCCAAATACTTCTTTTATAGCAAAACATCCATAATTTCCTGGAACTGTACTTTCACAGTTACAATGCTCCAGAACTGTATCAAGTCCAGGGGTATTTTACATGCACAATGTTTGTCTTCTTTCTAAACTTACCCGGATTTCCTCACTAAACACAGGACACAAGGTCTTTCCCGTCCTTCTTGCTAACTAATAAATAACGGAGGCCTAATTCTGAGATGCTGTCATGTAACAAAAAAATCAATTAGAGCCTAAGTGATATAAAACATTATTTGTTTATACTACCCCATTATGAATTGAATTCCTGTTTTAAACAAATGACATTTAATAATACATTAAACATGCAAACAGGAACATATTTGAAGTTATAATTCCATCAGCTCTTTCTCATGACATTCGTTTTCTCCAAGGCCATATCCACATTTCAATTTAATCATTTATAGAATATTGCTGAGGTAATAAACAAATATGGGACCTTAAAAAATGGCTTCCTTCTTGGATAAGCTGCTGTCTTCCCTAACTACGGCAACTTAGATCAGTAAAAAAAGAAATTATTCTCTGGCATATTATTAGCAACTTTTAAATTTTTTTTTTTACAAAATGTTCTTTTCTTCAGAATATAGTATCTCTATTTGGAAAACATAACCAATTAATCCTCCCTTCACAGGACCATTTATTTCAAGATTTTACGAATTTTCTGCACATTTTCGTTTCCTAAGAAAATACCCACACTGCTATGAGTCTTCTCAGCCACCGAAACGCCACTACACATAGCAGTAACGCATATTTTAGAGAGGCAGCAAACAGGACAAGTTTCAGAATTACACCCACCACCCTCAAGATAAGATGAGGCGAGAGCACTTTTCCTTGCCATAAATTACCACTGCCTCCTATCAGCAATTATTTAACTTCTAAAATAGATGCAACACAGACAAATTATGAACTATAATTATGCAGCTTTATCTATGATATTGAGACTGCACACATGCATATATGTATATCCTAGTCTACTCTAAAATGCAACCGTATGCATAATGCTAAGAACTACCATCAAATATACCAGGACATCTGTCCTGGTTTCAGGTAGGACAGAGTTAATTTTCCTCCTAGTAGCTGGCAGGGTGCTATGTTTTGGATTAGAATGAGAAGAGCGCTGATAACATGCTGATGTTTTAATTGTTGTAGAGCAGTGCTTACACCAAGCCAAGGACTTTTCAGCTTCTCGCTCTGTCCTGCTAGCGAGCAGGCTAGGGATGCAGCAGGAGCTGGGAGGGGACAGACCCAGGACAGCTGACCCAAACTGGCCAAAGGGGTATTCCATACCATCTGACGTCATGCTGAACAATATATAGGGGTGGCTAGCCGGGGTGGGGGGCCGGCTGCTCGGGGATAGGCTGGGCATCGGTCAACGGGTGGTGAGCAATTGCATTGTGCATCACTTATTTCGTACACATTATTACTATTAATACTATTATTATTATTATTGTTGTTATTATTTTTCCTGTCTTAATAAACTGTCTTTATCTGAACTCACAGGCTTCACTTTCCCGTTTCTCTCCCCCATCCCGGAGAGGGAGGGGGGAGGGTGAGCGAACGGCTGTGTGGTGTTTGGCTGCCAGCCAGGCTAAACCACAACAACATCTTTAACTTATCTCCCAGAATGACAATGTTTCTATCCTAAATATCTGAAAGTCATTCCAGAGGGCAAAAATGCCCACTACTGCTCTTAATCCCTATGGTACCAGTCTCTTGATCCCATTGTATTTTCTTCCCCAAAACCTTCCTCCTTTGCAAACCACAGTGCAGAAACCTAAGTTCAGAGGAGTCAGAAGGACCACCAGCCGAGCTCCCAAGGGACAAAAACCAAACCGAAACACCACCGAGTGCAACACTGAAGCCCCATCAGGTCCAGACAACCATATTCTTAAATATACCCAAAGGCTGGCAGTATTAGGAGCATTGCGCACAGTTGGCCTGTTCATGGCTGCTGCTAGACACAGGACACTGAGCTTGACAACACTTATGGTCTGATCCAGCTCAATGATCTTTTCATGAATTACTTCAAGACTATAGAATTATTGAATAACTTAAGTCACTACATGAAAACAAATGAAAATTAGGCTATTCTTGCACTATCCTGACTCAGTACCACCTCTGCCATGTTCTCAAAGACGCTTTGGTCTTGGTAGGACCACCGTTTCTCCCAAGGAAGCCACACCTGCTCAATCTCTACCATGCCAAGAAGTGCTGCCTCTCCAACAGCTCCTCTTCATGCATGCCGTTGTTCAGATATCCATCTTAGACGCAGGATAACACTGCAGATCTTTAAGAGAACCATTGCTTTCCAGGTCACTGTTAGCTCCCACACCTCTTCAGAAGCCCTGCTCCTACCTGCATGGCCTCACATTTGCCCAGAGCTGGCACCAGCGCTTGCTGGGCTAGGGAAGGGCAGATGCATGCAGGGGTCTGGAAGTGGGCTCAGCAACCTATGTGCTCAGGGATTCAGTATTTCTTTCGTTCACTTCCTAAAACATCAAATTTACAGCATTCATTATGCAGTGAACGTTATGTAACAAGAAGCTTGGGTGACTTTTTAAACCTAAGCATTTCTTGACATTCTTCCTTGCGCTCCTATAGGGCTTAAAACATGCCAGATTCCCTCACATCTGGGTTCTCCATAGAAACTTAATAAAAAGATGGCAACTTAATGCAGTTGTCTTTTTCCATGCTGGCTTTCAATGGTGATAGAATATATTGCTACAATAAAAAGCCTTGATACTTTCTGATTTAAAGCACATGACAAATGCTATTTTTAAAGTCAAAACCTGTTAGAATGATGGGGATGGGGTTGGAGTTTTGGTTTCTTTTTTGGAAGAGTGAAGATTATTTTCTTCTTTACTTACAGAGAAAATTTTGAATATTGTACATGCACATTTCACATCATTTTGCAAAACTGTCAACAGCAGATATGTGCTTCCTACTTTGAACTATCTCCTTGTGTTGCAACCTTCATCTAAATTTGAAAATATTTTGGTAAACATAACTGATGTTTCATGGGTGTAATTTTGAGAGCATAAGGAATTTAAGAAAACAGTTGATGCTGTACTAAAATCTAAAATAGTCTTTCAAGAAATCATCGGCTCTCTCAGATCAGCAAGCTAATAAGATAACTATCTAGAAACGGGGATCTGTAGTCCCTCTACTTCCTCCTAAATTTTCCTCCCCATAGAGTTGTTTTGGAGCTATTGAGCTCCTTTTGCAGAATACTTGTATGTTCTATTGTGGTGAAATATTTAATACATTAGTTAAATAAAAGATAGTTTTTCTTCTCCTAACGTGTTTATCCAAGTACTTGTATCACAATGTTTACCAGAATGGGCTTTTACTCCAAGTGCAGATTGTCGCAGATAGGTAACAGTAATAAACATCCACACTTTTCCCAGATAAAGAAAACAGTGTGAATAGAACACTATAAGTGCTACTGGCACAACATATATCTTAGAAGCATAGGGCTAAGAAGGATTTTGCTTGGGACATTACAGAGACTACACAAAATAAGTCCTGTCATCAACTTGAGCTGCCAGTCAAGGAAACCCTTTGCCACCCCTCTCACTGGAATGCTGCTGTGGAATCTGGGCACTCTGGCAATCAGGAAACCTCCTCTAGGACTCAGCCTCAGTTAATTCAGCATTTATTGCACCTGGTTTTGCTTCTGTGGCCATTGGATTTCAGTTCTTTCACTATTTCTCCATACTGTGTCTCTCTAAAGATGAATACTTTAAACTCCTCACATCTCCCTCTTACCTGATAGTCTCTTCACCTTCCTCAAACTGTTCAAAAAAAAAAAAATGAACTCACACTGATAAAGCAGAAAATTCTGTTCACTTGTTTTTATGCATGCCACAGGGGCTGCTAATGCACATCCTGTGATCATCCAGCACTATTTATCTATAATGAGGATCTTGTTCTAAGTTCCCATTTTACAAAACTCTGCCATTACTCACTTAGAAGATATGACCTTCGATTTTGCATTTTGATTTCACTTCTATTAGCCCAGTTTTTCAATGTCATCTCAGTTATTTCTGTACAATAGCCTGATTCTCTTCTATATTTAGGATGCCTTCCAATTTTGTCATTAGCACAACCCCTCTAATGGTGCCAGGTGATCCACATTAAATAAGTCAAGCTCAATACTCTGCTGGTAACCTCTCTGGCATACCACACCTTTTAGAAAAAGGTTATTTCGTCTCAAGAAACACCTGCCAGTGATTTATGCAGGTGAAAATAATAATTCTTTAGCTCTTTGGTCCAGCTGCAAGCACCGTCCTTTCTTTGTTGCTTCCTTAGGCTAAGGGTTAAGATATACAGAATTAAATTGTGCCCATGGTTGCTTGCACAAAGACAGAGTCTGGTCCCTGTAACATCACAGGGCATTATTCAACAGGTGATAGTGAGTACTGTTCTCTGGCTCCAGGTCTTCAACACCGCTGGGCAAACCCTGAGGAATCAGCCTCCTTGGCTGGAGTCACACACGTGCTTTGTGGATGCTTTAGCACCAACCTTCAAGAAGGCAAAAACCAAACCTTAGCTTGGTTCCTCATTTCTCCTTGAGTGCTTCTGGTAGCTCATAAGGTAGAGGTCTGTAATTCTCAGCAGCAATAAACACTGGTTTTTAGGAGTCTCGAATTAATTCACAGTATGCTTCTTAGTATTCCATAAAACACGCACCACTTGCAAGTGCTGAGGGCTGAGCTGAAGCTTTTTTTTTGAACCAGGTAACGTCTGGATTTCAAAACAGTGGTTGTTTGTAAGTGGAGAACTGCCCGGGGAAGGCACGAGAGGCTGCCCTGCACGCAGCTTGCCTGCCTTTGGCGTACCGGAGCCTTCAGAACCCCTAAGAAATGGTTCTGCCAAAAAATAAAATAAAATTAAGTAGCTTAACCATGTTTAGAAGCACTGCCAACACTGAGGCATCAAACCAAAGCGTTTGCCCGTACCTGTCTCCCTATCCCCAGAATGATCAAACAACGTCTTTAAAGTGGTCCAAGACTGTCTGCGAGGCATCGGAGGCGAGAGGAGCAGAGCCAGGAGGCAAGGCATGCTGCAGCCACTGCCTCCGCCGGGAGCATCCTCGGGGTGAGCCGTCCAGAGCCCAGCCGTGCTTATCGCCAAAAGGACGGGATTTCTCTGCAGAGAGACGGCAGCAACTTGAGGACCAGCGCCGAGGCATGTTCAACAAAACGCTGGCTTTTAATTACACAATTATGCAGGGCTCAAAGACGCAGCGCTGAAGTTCGGCGGGCACTCAGCGGAGCGGCGTTACACAACTCTTGTTCCTGGCACTCAACCTGCTTCAGCGGTTAAATGCTGCAGCCACATGCGTGCAAGATGATTTTTCTTAAATGCTTACAACAACAACAATATAGTCAAAGTTATGAACTTCAGTTAGTTTTGTGCTCATTAAATCACAGCTGTTTCCCCTTGATGTAGTATTAGATCAGACATCACTAAAACTGCCTTTGTGTGTGTGTATATATATATACACAAATACACTTTTCCCTTTGTTCTGCAAAACAAACTCTAAGTAGAAAAGTGCTTATATTAAAGCTATGTAGAATTAAATGTCAATTAACAGTTAATAATAGTCTTAAGATAACATTTCAGTTCTATCATAATGCCATAATAAACTACCTGCAGAATTGACATTGTTTGGTTTCATTTATTGTTTTCCCTTGGAAAGAAACTACCAGTTGATTAAAAATCCTCAACGATAGTAAGCATTAACAGCTCAACTGGAAATGCTTAACTCCACTGTTTGCTCACAAGGAGGTCAACACACCTCATTTCACTTGCCTACCTGCTCATCGCAGCTCTGCAAACAGGAGAAAGGGTTTATATATATAATATTATACATATACAATTAGTATATTAATAATAGATGTAATTAAAGTTATTAGTGTACTCCTTTAACCGAAGCAGATGTACTGTCCTTCCCTCCAGTCCTCCATAAGCTCTTTGGAAGAAAGATAACGCAGAACCTAGCACACTGCAAGCAGCACAAACCATAGGAAATGCTCTATGTGGCACAACCTTCTATTTAGTCTATCCAGAGTGACAGTATTGTTCAATTAGGATAATATAAACCCATTTTTCAATGATACATACATGTTTGTTTTTGAAACTATCTGAAATACAGAAACCAATCCATTTATTGTAGACACAAAACTGGACAGAGATATGCAGTAATTAATGTCCTTCATTGCCTTCTACATTGACGCTCTCACTAGAACAAGACTTCTCACTAGAGCAAGACTTCTTCATGCAGTCCAACTTTTAACATGCAAAGGAACAGAATGGTTTTGATGGGTAAATCAGAAACAACAGCTTCAATTTTATTTTTAAGATCATCCATTCCTATGTTCCTTTTTGGAAGAGTTTGGAGGCTTCAGAAGCTCTAAAAATGGTTCTGCCAAAAAAAATAGAGGCTTGATAGTTTTTAGAAGCACTGACAATACTAATGCTTCAAACCAGACTGTCGGCCTGTACCTGATGTTCCGTTCTGTGAACACAAGACCTCTGTACTTCTACAAAAAGCAGCAACAGATACTGTAATGAAGTCTGAACTCTACAATACTCTGAAGCATCTAATTTCAGTTCTTTTGACGTACATCTACATTGCATTTTACCCACATACCTCATGGCTAAGTTCATTTCTACATAAATTCACTTAGCAAATATAGCTTGTAGGAGCATTTAACAATGTACCACGTCAAGCAACTTCCACATGCTAGGCTAGAAGCATTTTAGTATGTTAGGAGAAGGACATAAAGCTCAACAACTAGCTGCATGCATCTTTTTCCACCATTATCTAATAAGAAGGTGGCAACTGGAAGCAGGATGGGCTTAAAACATCCTCTGGCATATTCTGCAGTATGACATGCACGGTCCAGGTCACTTAACAGGAGTACACACATCCTCGTTCCTTCTCCAACAAAACAATACTGCCGCAACCAGCTGCTTACAAAGTACCCGGTGCATTATTTACAAGGAAATAATACTGTTACAGCATCTGGATTGACTCTCAGTAAACCCGTATGAATTTTTCAACATATGGCCTCTATGTTGCCCCACTGTCAGCGCTCAATGCCCTCTTTTAACCTATCTGCCAAAACATGAAACATGTTTCAGATGACAAGAAATAGATGCAAGAAGTGCTTTAACTTAATTCCAGCTGTAAATAGTTGTAGGGTAGTGACAAAACGCAAGAGATTTCCAGTTTTATAGGAACACATTTCCAATCTCTTTGGTAAGGTGACATCTCTGTACATACCACAGGACAAACGGGCTCCAAAGGCACCTTTGCAAGATCCATCTGTGTGTTTCTCACACCGCTCCTGACGACTCCTCAACCAGCAGAACAAACGCGCGAGCGACAGATGAGCAGCTTCCATCATGTCCAAAGGACTCACAAAAAATCTAACAATTGTAAGTGCTATGAACAAGGTTATTTTTATTTAAACACAGAAGAAACACTCCACTGAGTTGAAAAAAGAGGAAAAATATGAAGACGTTTAAGAAGGCAGAAAAGAGCACTGGAGCTGTCCTTGGCATGGACAAAGCTACACTCTTGAGAAGAGTTGAAAAGCAACAGCCTCTCAAGAAGAAACTAGTATCAACTTGTTTGAACTAGAAACTCCCTATACAAGCTAAGCAAACAATGTTATCCTTTCAATAACCCCAATACTTGAAACAGAAATAGCCAAGCAAACAAACACATTCAACAATATTTTGTCCTTCTGTAGTATCCCTCATCTGGGCCACAGAATTTTCTGTTTAACACTAAGATGTGTCAATTTTTATACCGTAAAGAAGCTAGAAGAAAGATTTGAGTCCCATGAGAGCCTCTGTATTGCTTGACTGTCTCCACACATGCAAATTTCACAGGGTGTAATTAACCAAATGCCCTAAACAGGCATTTAAACAGGTATTTAACCACATTAAGTGTCAAATACTTCAGAACAAGAAAGCAGGAGTCATTACAAGAACTCAGATTTAACAGTAAGACCCACACAACACTGTGGAGGTAAAAGAAATGAAAAGCAGCAGGATGATGGTGCAAGAATAGTAATTCGTCTTTATTGGAAGTGCTGCATTTGGGGCAGAAAAGTCTTTGCAGACATCCATAGAGTATCAAGCTCTACAAGAGTGATGTCCACAGTACCTGGTTAGGAAATCCAGTCTCATCTCTTTGAAATCCAGCACCATTTAACACACTTCCTGCTATAAACACTTCTAATGTACACAAGGAAAAGCCGTGTTGATGTAAGTGATTATAGGACAGTACTAAAATAGAAACATGTTTTTACTTTTATTATGAAATGCTGCTCTGTAATTATTATGTTGTGCCTAAATAATTTCTAAACTGTGCCTAGAAAGACTGGACTTAACTCTTTTTTATTATTTTTAATAAGTACAACAGATGGGGAGAAGAGAAAAAAATCAGTCACAGCAAAATAATATTCCAGACATGAAATACTGTTACAATGAGAACATCAACTGAATGTCACTTGATTATATAACATCTGATAAATCAAAACCAAGAGGCACCAAAAAATGTTAGACGCTAAGCTATCCCCCTCACTTTTCTTCGAACTATTTTTAATCAGGTTCTCACTTTAAAATTGCTCAGTTATTCCATTTGCTGAGAACAGTATATTCTGAATCTGAAACACCCCACCCACCCCACCTCCATCCACTGAAGAAATCCCATCACCGAAGTCGTAAAGTGGTTATTTAAAAGCGACCATTTGAAAAGGCAAAATCTTCCTTTAATCCACTAGACTTTTGGGGGGTATGACGATTTTTTTTTTAATGTAAAAGTAGACTGAAAAATATTTCTGACAACTTCTTAAAGAAGTGACAAAACTGATATTCAACTTCCAAGCAAGCGAAGGATCTAACCAACAGGATCCATTGCAGGCAGAGCCCAGGACAGAACTCCTACCCTAGCTATGGGGTGCAAGGAAAGGGGCAAAGACCCTGTAAGCTTAGAAAAACTGATCCCTCACAACTTTTTTTTTTTTTTTTTTTAACAGTTCTTGCTAATTTCTCCCCAGTAACTAGAGTTCAGGACTGGTAATGCATATTTTTGTACAATAAATGTTTGATTTTCATTTTTTTCCTATTGAATTTAGAGCATATTACAGTCTAGCTCTTAAAAAAGAACTGTAACTCAAAAGAGAATAAGAATACCGAGCCTGTATTTAAGAAATGTTTATAGTCCCAAAAATATACGTAAACCAACTTGCTATGACTCACTGTGATCTAGTCATGAAAAAAAAAATTGAAGGGACTGAATTACCTGTCAAAAAAAGAAATGAAGAAGCTTAAAGATTTTTTTTTTAAAATTACAAATTTGGCAAAAAAATTGATGGTCCTACTGCGGCTCAAGAGCAGAAACAGACTCGTATGTAACAGACTTGTAAAGTAACCTGTTACTTACACAAAACCACAAAATGGTAGCAAAGTATAAGTAAACAGATTGGATTAAATTAGTTAATACTCTTCTAGGATTCTCAATATTTCTGGTTGTTCAAGCCTGGAACAAAAGTAAGTGTATGTCTATAGGGAATCTAGCACTTCAGGCTTGAGAGGAGATGAGGTGGAGAGGGAGGATGTGTAACTGAATGTGCCCTTTGGAAGCCAACTTAGTCTCAACTGTTTTAAGGTTACTGACACTCCAGAAAACCAAAAAACAGAGTTATTAGGGACATGAAATACTACACCTGTGGAAAATACTCTTTGCGTTGTTTTCTTGTGCTTCTCCAAAGCTTTGATTTACTCTGGACTTGAGCGGATACATTTCTTTTGCTATGAGTCAACCAACCAGTATGAAAACTGCAGAATTTGAGGCACTGAATACGCAAACCTACAAAGTTCACACATTATATGGATCGCTGTTGTTGAATCTTGACTATTTTCTTCACTAATGTCAGTAGAAACATACATAATAGGCATCAGTGAAATGATGAAAGCACTGACCAGGAAGAATGAACAGTTAACAAGAGTTTTCTGCTCAGATTAGAAGAGGTGTGTAAGTATCCAGTTACCAAAAGAGACCTTGTTGGTTTTTTGTCAGAGAACTGTTGAAGCAGCTGATGAGCCTGCTTTGGGACAGTGGAGGCTGTATCAGCCACTGGCAAATAAAGACTGACCAGGATCACTGCCAGAATCCATATAACCCACTATATAGAAAGGGAAACCATGTACGGTCCTCAACTTCAGTACATACTCTGGGTGTCACAGAGACTTTCTCCTTGAAGAAGAGATTTGAGAAAATCTCTGGAAGAAAGAAGACATTGCAGTTAGGAAAATGGATTTACGGCGCCAGTCCTGAAGAACCGCACAGTATTACCCCACAGAGTATTTTATCCTGTAGACATTCCAGCAACATAGTCTCATTCAAAGAAGACAAGCACCCATTAAGCTTTAAGTTTATGAGTATTTTTAAGCTTCTACTTACCTTAGTTGAAGGGATTAAAAAAATCCCTTTGTATACTAACATACAGAAATCAGTCTAAGAATTGAGCTGCACGATAGGCTGAACTAATCATTATTTTAATAAAGTCTTGCTGTTAGCTCCAGATAAACACACAGCCCCCATCTATGACCTCCAGAAACAGTAAGGGGCAGCTGAAACATCAAAACTTTCTCCTGCATCTCCAACACGATGGGGTGCACAGCAGAGATAACGACACACCCAGCACTCTCACCTCAGATAGGCAACCTAAGACAACCTGTATTGTCTCCAGCTGAAAGTATTTTAAAGGTTTATCTACTTTTGTCACCCCCAAAGCCTTGCCAAAAGTCATCATCTGGAGCTCAGAAAAATGTTATCATTTTCCTCAATACATTTAATATGTAACAGGCCCGCATGATTTACTCTATTGGCAGATTTTAGTTTATTTGAAACGTTAATTGGTAATTAGTGAAAACAGCCTTTGTTATAAACAGTAAAATTATAGATGTGCAATTTTTTCTTGTAATTATATTACTTCCTCTAGCTTGTTATACATTACACATTTGTTCTATCACTCACACAACAGTGGGTTTGCTGTTTCCAGAAAAACAAAACCGGATCTTCTTTCAATTCACAACAGTACACCGAGAAAGTGCAGGCAAGACAAAAAAAACTACCACCAGTTTTTAGTATAAAGGTAAGGATATATTTGTTCTCAAGCTCATTCTTTTTTTTTTTTAATTAATGGTTAACTGACAATAAGTTTACACTTCTTTTTTTTACTGATATTCATTGCACATGACAAGCATCGTGCTGAGAAGCACATATGTAATAAGGTTTATTATTTCTACTTTCTTGTTCCTCTTTGCCAAAAAGGCACAGTGAAGCCCATCTGTTGTATTTCCTGGCTGAAGTTAGACAAGAAAAGAAAACTCTGCACAGTGCTATCACTGCAAGTGATATTGATTAAAGTACAGTTTGGAGATAGGATCCAAAGTGCTTAGAGCAGGCATTCTGCCTCACTGGTATACCCAGATGAAAATAAGGACGAAAAGCAAACAAAATACAGCACACACGGGAAATTATCACCAGGAGACATGTAGTCCTGGAATCTGGTCAGGCAGATCCCTGACGCAAGGGCTTAAGCAGAGGTTGAAGCTTCAGACAATTGTTTCTGTATCTTCAGATCTGTTTGCTTTGTGTTTTTTTTTCTTTCTTTTTTCTCATCAGTGTTTTTTACTTTGTGTCAGTTTATAACTAAAGCATTCACCTAAAAAAAAAAAAGTATCTCTGCTGTGCCTTTTTTGTACCTTGAGATGCAAAAGCTCTGACAGGGCATACAGACTGCAACTTTTTACTTTCTCAAGGAAGAGGGACAGTCTTTTTTTTTCCCCCTATGTACATGGTATGTCTTTACAATGTTTCAACTGTACCAACTTCCTTACCTACCACCTTAAGAAATGTTCTTCCTTTTATCTGTCAAGCAACATAATTAATTCCATGTTACCTTATTACGTGAAGGTCCATAAGCAATCAGATGTTGGTAAAATCAGTTGGGATGATGCTAATTGATTCTAATATTAGGAAGAAGGGTCACCAAACATCAGAATTAAAGGGAAACAAAAATCTACACCACTTATATTGAAGGGAACAGGGGTAGGCAGAACACCCAAGAATGGCTGCATGTTGACTACATGGGGAAAGTACAACTTTCTGAATTGGAAACAGTTTAGTATTTAATAAAGCACTTATGAAACTGAAAAGGTGTATAAACCCCAACCGAAACACGTAACTGTCAACCACAAAAAGAAGACAGAGTTCCAAATACAGCACAGAATAATCGTAGGCAGTACCATCGCAACACACAGGGGTTTCAATTAAAACATAAAGCAATTCAACCTCTTAATGTCAAGGTAATGCCAAATCCCAGGCAGTTATTTGCAGTGTGGACGCAAACACCAACGTGATTGCAAAACCTAGGATTAGGCACAAACACACAAAATATTTTCTCCTCCCTGTTCCCCTCCTTCAGAAAGTAAGCATGCTCGTATTGCTTTTAGGGAGTGTCAGAAAGCAATGTTCTCAACACTAACATTAAAAACACAGCACAGTCACGAGCCTAAGATACACTTGGGCTCCTTAATGCACACTGATGCAGGAATAAGAGTTATCTTTTTCATGAAGATGCAGTAGTAGTCATCAGTGTAACTTCCAAAAAAATGCTCTCCTGTAATAAGTTCAGGTTCAAAGTTGAACTGCACAAAGCCACTCTTAGGCTCAGATCCTTATTAGCACTTACAGCACCTAAATTAAGTACCCAGATCAAGGTAGAAGTTCCTTTTATACGTGATTGGAAAGGACAGAAATATCCAGACCGTATCATCTCAAGTAAAATCCCAGTCTCTTTATGAACTACCTTTCTTCCTCCACTGATTAGCAAGGTAGCTTACCTTGGCTTGCCACATCACTGTGAAATTCAAGTACAATAAGAAAAGAGTTCATACAGCAAACAGCCAACCTCCACAGAGTTTGTCAAACCTTCTCCTTGGGGATCAAAAGATGCTTCAGTCGCCATGGCTGCTGAACTGGTGTCCTCATTGAAACTGCCAGCAGTGTTTATTAACTGCTATCAATGGTGGTAAAAATGGTAATGCAGGTTTGGTAATAAAGACATTAAACAGCATCTCATCTAAAAAGACAATTTTGTATTGGTATTAATTATATTTCAGTAGTGTGAGATGGATAACACGACAATAAATCAAAAAAAGTTACCCTTTCAGCTGGACACAAGGTTCTTTTATGTAGGCATGTTTGTTTTGATTTGACTCAAGTTCAACAAATAGTTTCCTTTTATCGTGTAGATGTCTGGGGGAAGGCCAAGGAAAACAGCCATACCAGCTTCATTCTATGCATCTCCACATCTCTCTGTAACTCTATTACTTCTTGGACTGACATTAAAGGCTCAATCAGAAATGTCTGAGTTTACCGGATATTTCCCCATTCTTCCCTCTGCTTTATCAGTGCAATTGAAAGATGATGATCTTGCAAAAAAAACCAACACAATAACGTATTGTGCAGCCTACAGATGGTTCATGCAGAGTTTACATGTTGAAGATAAAGAATGCTTGGCACAGACAGAGTGGGAATCGAGACCATCCACTACGACAAACTGACAAATTTTTGTAGATGCCTATTAGTCAATATTTTTCTCACAGTCCTTGTTTTAGGGTATGATCCTCAGTTCAGTTCAATTTATACATTTTTTTTCCCCACTACATAGGTAAATGTCACCCTAATTAAACCATGCCTCCCTTATTATCCAAATCTATGGCTGTTTGGAAAGATCACTTTCATGAAGCATTGGACGCAGTCCAAACCGAGGAATTAATTCTATGTACTAACTCTCAAGCACGTTAGAAATCTTAGAGAACTCAAGTAAAGTGGTTCTTGTAACTGTATTACTAAAGCAATAAAACAAATATAGTATTTTACTACTTGTTTAGTAATAGCACTTGACAACCATACAGCTTTCTAACAGTAAACTAAAATCTGCTTATATTTTTATTACTCCTGCTTCAAAAAAAGCAGTAAAAGACAGTACTGATAAAATTCTTGTAAGAAATAGTAGTCATAAATTCCATCATTTTATTGATACAGTTTATAACAGCTGTTATATTCAGACACTTGATATATTTAAAAGGATGATCACCTGCACAAACAGAAAGAATTTGTCCGTTAAGAATTTTTTTAATTACTGTGAACTATGCCAGCAGAAGTTTAGCAGTGATTTCCATTTGAAAACTCCCAAGTAAAAAAAAAATCTGTCCTTTATGCATGATAAAATCTAGTGACACAGCAAAAAATTGCTACTGCAGTGTCCTCAAGGTATGCCCTTCGTAGAGTCCTGCACCGCTTGCTCAGATGTGCTGCAATAACCCATTAAGTAAAAATCATTTACATGCACAAAAACAGCTCAACTGCTGAATCATGAAAGAAGTATATAATAATTATGGTTTATAGCTTTTTAGCTCGATGATGGTATTATTTTCTTTCAGATTTTCCCTGTAAATATGTTTCAATTATTCCTTAATAGATACAGTTATTCAGATAAATTATTAAGCACTGAACAGTATTATTCTGTAATCATTCGGAGGTGTTGGCTTTTTTTAAACTGACTTTTCACCTTGCTGTAAAACCAATGTCTCAGACCTCATAATAAAAATATTATCATTTCACAGCTAAGGAAACAAATACGGTGGTAAATTGCTTCCACCAGGACCGTAAACACAGCTGGCTAAGCCTTGTTCAGATCTCACGTATCTTTAACCACACACCACACCGCTTCAGGAGATCTGATCAGAGATTTGTTACATACATCATTCACACGCTGCGAATAACCAGAGGGACGCGATACAGAGAGGAACTTTTTTTTTTATTTTTCTTTGCTTTTAGGTATCCTGCCTCTCTTTCTTTAAACGCTGCAGCAATTCTGAGTTAGACAAAAACAAAAAAACAGAAGTGGGCTCTAAAGTTAGCATTTCTTTCAACAGCCATAAAACATATATCTGGGGTCATGAAAAGCAGTATTATTTATTGCACTGAAAGGCCTGATAAAACAGTACTGGAAACGCACAGCAGCACGTACCTGGGGTCCTAGGTTGGTGGTGTGATACACAGCAAGTGGGCAGCGTTCCTTGCATTTTTGACTCTACTGGTGTCATAGGGGGAAGCCTTGAAAAATGGGAGAAAGACCCTACACAGTTCTACCAGAGTTTGTGGAAGGAAAAGAGAAGCCTTCTACAACCAAGGGTGCATGAACAACTTCTAAAAGGTCGAGACCAAAGACACGTTTTGCTTAGCAGCACTTTTTCCTGCTGCTGGATTTGGGATAAAAACAGTGAGACAAAGAACACGGGAAAAGGGCAAGACGAGTAATTTTTCTCCAGAAGGTCCTCCTGCCTCCAGCAACACGTGACTCAGGAAAGCCGTGAATCAGAAGTCTTAACGAACCCTGTGGATTGCTCTTCCACAAACGCACCTCCTCACTTCCTCAGCCCTTGCGCAACCTCAGTAACCTACTACATCCTGCAGCAAGGAGTTTCATAATTTAGGTGATGTGTGAGGAAAGGCTTTCTACACCTACACATAGCTGTTGCACCGGGTGCCCGCTGGTTATTGGGCTGGCAGCAGAAACAGATTCGCAAAGGTAACAGGCTCGGGGTGTAGGACACATCTGTGGGAAGTAGGAGCACTGCTTTATAACCCAGGGCTGGGGAGAGTATTTTAACTGCTACACTTCCATTAAAGTAGGTCAAAATCTTCCTGCTTATTCCCAGAAAGGGACTCGGTGTTCTGACTATCAATAGCGGAGAGCGCAATGCTGAGTCAGGTCCTTTTCCAAGTGTAGCTCATCAGGACTTTTTCCAACGAGAAGCACTACTGCTCCCTACCCCCACTTGCCAGTTGGATCCACGTACAGTCCGTGGAGAAAAGCACAAACTCCAAGCAATTCCTGCTTTGCTGTCTGCAAACACCTACTTTCAACTATTCCAGTGCTCCTCAGCAGCCTCCCTGCTCCAGACAGGATGCCAGACAGCTCAGATACCTGAAACTGACATTTTCACAAGAAATCAGCAAAACAAAAAAAATCCAGAGTGTATAGCTTAATTCTGCTACTACTTCTCATCTTCAAACCACACGGCTTTTTTAAATTCAATTCTTATTTCCCTCGTAGCAAACTGAAGAGTCCAGGATACAGATGGGTAGAGAGTCTCATTTTAGGCTATAAGATCAATAATCAATAAGCAACTTGTGATTAAATTAAAACATCGTGCACATTGCTATATCCCTAAAACATGACTTGAGCCTGTTTTTCTTATTTTGAAACAATAAAGAAAGAAGAAAAAAAAAACACAAAGAAAATAAAATAGCCAGAGAAAACATCAGAAAAGAAATACAGAACTTCCTAACTACCGGATTTACCTGGCAGCTAGCCATATACTTTTGCCCCACAAAACATTTAAAGGTCTTTGTGGATAGCATGGTGTTGGCACGGGTATCTTAATATAAAATCTGTAACTCCAATACACACATTTTCCACTATTACTTTTCACTTGCCTAATGCTGAATTTGGTGAATGACACCCTGGCTTATCATGCAGTCCTGAACATTTTTCCACTTTATTTTGAAGGCAGTTAAGGTTTTTGGAGAAGAGGCACTGTCATGCTGTTTGGGAGGAAAAAAAAGAATAAAAAGAAAAAAAGGTTAAAAAACCTGTGAGGGCTAATATCCGAGCTCCAGAAAAGCTGAATTCTGAAAACATCCCCTTCAGCCTACACTTTAATCATATTTTCTGCCATTTAACATGCTAATCTTAAGCATTAATGGAACATCTTCAAATGGTTTTTACATCTTAAAATAACTTTACTAACATCTGAAACCACAAGGCTAGATACATTTTTGTCTTGGTAGCAGCTCTGCTGATTCTCTGCTTGCTGATAACATCATGTGATCAATCTGATTCTTAAATAAACCGAGCATAATAAGGAAGCTGTAACTTACTGTTACCTTCTGAAGAGAACAGAAAAAACCTTGCAGGAAGTACAGTAAAGCTAGATGAGCATCACTGGTTTGGGCTAAATATTAAAAACCATTCCTTAATACTTTATGATTTGGGGGGAAACATGTTAGAAAACAAAATTAGCAACACAGGTAAGGAGTGGCCATGGATGGAGCAAGTGCAGGTGAATACCAAGCCTGTGCTTGAAAGTAGCTGGTTCAAAGTCTTGGCTTTAGGTGTCAAAAAGGACAAAATATTGACGATAATGCCAGCATTTCTCTTGTTACCTGGATGGTCACCAGTGAATGGGTATCTTTCTCTTTTTTGAAAATTAATTCTCTTCTTCTCCCTTGTACTTTTATACCAAATGCTTTTTATTGTCTTGCCCCACAATCCGTTAATGCTAATGGAAGCACATAATTTAACTACAATTTAATTGATAAAAGGGAAATACGTCATTAATAGAAAACAGCAAAAATATTATGCACGTCAGTAGATATAACAATGTAGACTGGCTTGGAATGGGTAGGTAAAATAGTCAGATTTTACATCCAACCTACACTATGGGTTATATTACTAATGTGAAGGATAACTTGAACTTGATTTATAATTTTAGTTCACCCTCCACCCCGTCTGTGTTCTCCCTCTCAAAATTAAGGAATGTCTGCATGCAATTACCTCTAAGTTTCCAGTTTTAAATATTTTGGTTAAAATCTGAAATTTTAGCAGTTTTTTCAATTTAAAGCTCCTTAGTCCAATTTGGGTTTTCATGTAATAAAGTAGCTCAACTAACCTGAGTATGAATGTATGGATGTTCTACAAATCATGAAAACTGTGACTACTTATTACCTACTTATCTACAGATCATGCATATTCTACATCTATTACTTCATAAAGTGTTGACTTTTAAAAGGTAATTTAGATTTATAAACGAGGTGGCACCTGTAAAGCTGGAAAACTAAGTCAGGATCCGTCCCATGCTTCAACAACATTTGAAAATTTCTGAAAGAAACAAAAAGGCCTTCTCATCCTACAAAAGGAAAGGGGAACTATCTGGCAGCCTTTCAAACTAATTGCCACAAATAAATCAGCCTCCTGTGAGACGTGATATAAGTGTAGTTCAATTTTAACTTCAAATTCTAGTCAAGACGACAGATTTTTCAACAGAAAACATAGCTCTATTCACCCATAAAGAAATGTTGATAAACCTTTAATTCCTCTACTTCATGGAAGAAGATCTGACCAATGGGAGTGTTGTGAACAGATGATGAATATCGGGAACCAGAGTGCAAACTTGTACAAAACAAGCTCTGCAGTACTCAGGATGAAGGAAGAACTGAGAGGGGGAAAGTTACAAACCTCATCCTGACCAGGAAACTGCACAAAATGACAAAAATTGGAATAGAAGCAAACTTGTGTAGCAAATCAGAGTGCATAGTAAACCGAAGACAGGTGGCAGAAATAGCATAACTATGGGTTTAAACAAGCCTTTTACATAAAATACCTTGGATTTTGATACCAAATATGTGGTTATATTTCAAGTGATCCATGTCATGCATGTTTCCTGTATACTCACATAGTTTGATGGAGTTCTGAAGGAAGTTTAATGTTATTAATAATACGTACTCCAAAATTTAATAGTGTTCTCTTGTCTGTGCTGCCTGAGCTCAATCATCACAGTTAATAAAAAATGTTTTCTGTTAAATCAAATATTCATAAATTATTTGCATAGAATGAGGCTAAGTACTTCAAAAAAAATGAACTCTATCTTCCTACCTGAAAATCTTCTGTCAAATTTGATCAACACAAAAGGATAAACTTGCCTGTAAATCATTTAAGAGAGCTTTTAAACCCGCATGCGATATACAGCTTTGATCGGGAACAGTCCAACAGTCTTCATCTAGCAAATATGTTTTCCAATGAAATGCTTACATCGAGTCAAGGAGGTACAAGTCAATCACGCTGCTGGAGTGCCTCGTGAATCTGGGAAGGCCAAAGTTTCTATCTGACAAACGTTTGGCACAACCAGTAGAGCTGACATGGAAATCCCATATGTATTTCTTATGTAAAGGGAGTAATCCACAACTTGGGGGCGGGAGTGCTTCCATGTGGAAATCAGAAGTAGAGACTGAAATCTGCTGTTAGAAAGCATATGCCTGTAGCATGGATTTCCTCAAGTTAATCATTTACAGACAGAACAAGAGATGGAGCAATCTACCATATCTGACACACAAGCCTCCAGACTTGCTAGCTTTTGGAAACATAAGCCAATGTCAGTAGAGCTGTTGTGTTTTTTTCAGAATCCTGTTTAACATTCTCCCAGCTAAATCATGTCAATACCACTCTCTGCAAAAAACTTCAAGTCTTCATCTAAAAGCACTGTAATTGAGAATCCCGTAAACAGTTACATTTTTTAACTATGTGGAAAACTATCTTTTTAGGAACATATTTGCAAACGCTCCCATTTCATAACAGACTAGTATAATACGAAATCGGAGCAAATGAAACTTGAGCTGAATAGGAAATTAAAAATTAACATTTAATGTTAATTGATTTCCAGTGGTAATGCACTTGCATATCAACAACAAAATGAATACATCCCAAAGAATACTGTTAGAAAAAGTAAAAAACAAGGAATGACAAAGAAGTGATTTTATTTCCTCATTAGAGAAGAGGAAAAAAAAATGATAAAAAGGAGACAGAATTGCAGAGGAAAAAAAGAAAAACAAGAAGAGAGGCAGTTAAAAAAAAGACAACTGACCATAGGACCACAGTCTTATCTTTCATTATCACCAGATGCACTGTGGTTATTGTCTTGGTATACCACGGCCTTTAAGGAGTTGCTCTAAAGCTTCTTTCACCAACTGATACTATTCTAGGATGCAACCGTGCATTTGTTCATCAGTGTAATCACAAAAAAAAAAAAAACAACTATGAAACAACCACTGATTTATAGTAACAGAGATAAAAGAAAGCAACTGACAAAAAACTCTTCATTTGATGTTTTCAGCTCTGAATGAATTCCCTTTTACTTTCATGCATTAACATCTTGGACAAGGGGCAAAGCTCATTCCATCTTACAACATTCTGAGAAGTTTCAAACTGACACTAGAAAATTAAACAGGAAAAGATTTTATGAACTGAAGGATTTTACTAAAATGCATTTCAGAATTCCAGTTAAGGATTATGACCCAAGAAAACTTCAAAACAAGCTAGTGTCTATTTCAAAAATGCTGTCATTTAATTTTATTAAGGTTCAACTAAGAGATAAGGGAAATATGAAGAAAACATGTGGGTCTGGAGGTACGACGTGCTGGTTTTACAAATATTTTACTGTCTTATAAGACTGGAAGAAAGGAGTCAGGGACAATAGCCCAGTGATGATAGCCTCATCTTATAGAAAAGATGCAGACTACAGTTTCAAGTGTCTGTCCACAAAATTTTGCACATAAAAAACACTGGAAACATGGAAGAGAAGCTTGAATTTCCCTTCCTGAGTTAGAGCCCTCATAACTGAGCTCAGTTTTCCCTCCTCTTTCTGGCACAATGGATCAATTTTGCAGTAAATAGCTAGCCCAAAAAAGAAAGGGTGATTAACCTCCCTAAAACAATCATCTTCATATTTATGATCTAGAACTCAAAGTTTCCCCATTCCTGGACTCTTACCTGAAAAGCAAGCCACTGGTAAATGCAGTGCCACTTTCTAGAACCAATTTAAAGACTCTCAGATGCAGGGAGGGAACCCGACTTGAGTCCAGATGGAAGGTGCTTCCTTGGCCAGGTGGCACTTCTAGTCTATGTATTTAATATCTGACCTCCTTTTAGACAGATTTTCAAAGAAAACCAGGCTTATGAAATTGTGTTTGTCCATCTACCTGCCAGGCCCTCCTTAATTAAGTCCTTAACTCAATAGCCAATTTCACCTGAAAGCCGCCAGTACTCTCAAGGAGAATTAAGCTCCTGAGAGTTTCATTAAGGTATTAAAAAAAAAAAAGGCATCCAGATGAGAAAGAGGACTCAAATTAGAGGCCCCACTTTGTGAAAGGCTGTGGCAGGAGATCAGCAGTAATCCCTTCTGTGACACCAGCCGGTCGGTCCCCAGACACGCGCTGACTCACTGGCACGCCGGCACCTGAGGCGCGGGCAACCGTTGCTTGATTTGAGAGATGCTGGGACATGGCCCTGCACGACTTTCCGGAGTTAAGCACCATCGTGTCTGCTATGTCTCCACGAAACTGGCTGTGTGTGATCACAGAAAGCCTACCTGATTTACATCTGTCTCCTCTGACAGAGCTAACTCTGTTGGAGGATCCTGCCTCGTCTTAAGCGCTCAACGCATGTTAAACTGCTCAAACCTGCAAGAGGAGAGAGAAATCAAGGTAAAGTACAAAGTGACTTCAAGGTGCTTATGATTTTGGATGGGCTTTGAAGTCCCAAGACACCTACCTTCCCGTACCTCCCAACTTTGGGTGCCTGCCTCCTTCTGCTGGTGGGGGCTGAAGCACGTTCCTAGGCTGCAAATCACCGCCCGCAGGTGGAAGTCACGCTCCCAGCCCAACATATCGAGCATGTTTTATTGGTAAGAAATCAATAGTCTGCATTGCCATAATCAAATGTAGAATGGGATCGTATTTTTCCCAGGGGAAAAAAGTAAAATAAAAATAAAGAAACCTGTAAATCATCCTTACTGGCCTTCCAGAGTGAGAGTTATACACCCATTCCTCAATCTGTTATAAAATCAAATTTCAGTATTAACGAACAAAGCCGCTCGCATTGCACAACATGCAATTAAAATTCCTACTACTTCTTTCTAAGCTCCTTCTATTCACTGCCCCACCAAATTATTAAAACAAAGCAGTTACTATGGCAACTAATTCATTCTCTGCATTATTATATTGTTTCTAAACATGGGAGTCTGGTCGTTCCGACTTACGTGCCCTAAATTTCAGTTTGAAATTCAGAACTTTTGTCTTGCCAGAAAAGCCTTTCACAAGCTATGCATTCATGCAGACAAGGATAAGCTAAGAGTGCAGCTGCTTTTGTTTATTGCCAGCAGAAATCACTGTTACTAAATTATTTGAGTTTGGTAAATTGATGATGCCTCCGTGCAAGTGCGGAGGAGCACTGGGGGAACGAGCAAGGGAGTTCGTGGAGCGCTGCACAAACACGGCCATCTGCGGGTTAGGTAAACCAGCAACAACAACAGCAAATGACTGGCAGATGTTGTGGAAGCTGAATAACACCTGCCCAAGTGGTGTTTGAGACCCAGAAAACTGATTCAGTCTTCAAAAAAAAAAAAAGGAATGGCAAGAAACAAGAAGTAGGGATAAAATTACCTGGGAAAAAAGTTTTCCTAGCACTTAAAACTATTTCTTTAAATGTGCACACCGTGACAAAAAGGAACATTTATCATATACTTAATTAACACTTACTATTCTTAATTATCTGTTAACAGAAGTCTTAACATGTTTGTATTTGACTGCCATCTGGTACACAAGGAAACTTTCTGAAAAATACAGGCAAGATCAAAAGAAGAAAGAGTCTTTTCTCATCACCTCTCACTGTCCTTCCTCCATTGTCTATAATTTTTATTGGTTATTTAAGTGTGTCTCCAGTTAATTGGCAGAATGAGAGGTTAGAAAATTCACTGCATAGGATGCTACTTTGAAAAAACAAGCATTAGGGAAAAAGGAAACATGAGAAATTTTGAGCAACTTCTGGCTGGGGTAAAAAAACAAAAAAAATTCTACTCAAGGTCACATGCAATTTAAGTTTAATTCTCACAGGTAGGGACAGAGGAAGGAACTCTCAATTCAACGTGTCCAAGCAGGGTAACAAACCACTGCACAGTTCAGGATCTACAGAGGTACCCATGGGCACCCGTGTAGCTGCTCCCAAGGCAGGGTATTTTCAGTTGGCAAAGCCTCGGACTTCAAATGGATTCCAAGAGCATTACAGTCTGCTGTTATTTATATCCCAGCAACTATGAAAGTGTCCCGCAGACTGTTCTCTGTAGGATAAGAAAAAAGAGAAAAGACACAGAAGCATAGAGGCATCTTTTCTTTGCTAAGTTATCTGATTTCGGCAGAGCTAAAAGATAAACCAGAGGTCTCTGGGCTCCAAACGACCTGCCCATCATATCACCACGACTTTTCTAAGGAGAAGAGAGATATCCCTAAGATCCTCCTCCCCTGGCAGAGCCTCCCTGCACAATTCCTCCTGTTTAAGGCACCTTTCAAGGTCAGTACTGACCTCGTGGCCCAAGGAAGCAGCAGAAGATGCCTCCACCACGAGGAGACCGTCTCCACTTTTTATTTTCCCATTTCCAGTTGCATAATCACACTCCCACCCTGACTGCACCGAGGGCCAGAACAAAATAAAATCCTTTTTTGCATCTCAGACTGCATTTCCCTAAGGATGAGAACTGCCTCTATGCAAGCTGAACATGTCTGCTTTAATTAGATGACTATTTAAATTTTTGAACATGTTTACCTAGACACTTAATCTTTGTGCAGTTGTCTCATTCAGCTTTCCAGAGCAGAGTGTAAAGCAATGTATAAAATCTAGGGCTTCTAAGGCATCTTCCCTGACCCCAGGCAGAAGCAAGTATACATTACCACCAAGCACTTACACTTCTAAAGCTTCTCAAAGTTGTGCCAGGCGCTCATCTGCACTGCATGCAAGCTAAATCTCGAGCCCAAAAAGCTTTTTAAATTATCTGAAGATTACTCAGGAATTAGGCAACTAGGTGTGGTTAAATACTCGATTCTAATTCAAATACATACAATATTAAAAATACAATGATTATAGTCCTGTAAACATAGCCATATGTTTCAAGCTGTATTCCATTTACCATATTTAAACAAAATTGGCTGTGCTACTTACATGTTTAAATAACAATATTTTGACTTCAGCATACCAGTAAACAGTAGTGCTCTGGATACATCATAACTGAATAAAACTGCTGCCACAAGCAAGCAGTGTTATTTTTTTCAATGAAAATAAAATTATACCGGTAAAATATGTAATGCTGGGCACCACAAAAGCACAGATTTGCTTTAAAACATTCAACATTAAACCAGTGACCTGAATGTTTCAGCAAAATTTTGAAAAGCTCATTGAGATTCTTTCCTCTGAAGTTTCCCCCTCCTCCCAGTTTTCTTGTTAAAATAATGCTTTTCATTAGCAGCTACTGTTCAGCATCATTTAGGGCAGAATGGGCTTTTAAGCTAATTTTCTTTTCATACAGCTCGCACTGTTACCAGTAACACCTCTGTAACCTTGCAGTAGCTTAAGTGCATGCAAATTCCAAAGCTGTTTAGGTGGCACAGAATGAAGACTCGAGTTACTATAGCAGGTTACAGCAGCAATCCAAAAGAATGCCAAGAACACCTTACAAAGCAAATACTGAGCTTACTTTATTTAAACAAACAGGATTAAAAGAATAAGAGAAGAAAGATCTTCCTTCTAGTGGTACATTTGATATATCTTTGATATTATGAAATGCTTTGATGCTGCCACAATAGATACTATAAACAATATCCATGTCTAGTTGCAGTGTATCCTGGTTTCAGTTAGGACAGAGTTAATTTTCCTCCTAGTAGCTGGTAGGGTGCTATGTTTTGGATTAGGATGAGAAGAGTGCTGATATTCCCACGTGCCTGGTGACAGGACGAGGGGGAATGGGCGAAAGTTGCGACAGGGGAGTTTTAGGTTGGATGTTAGGAAGTACTTCTTTACCGAAAGGGTTATTAAGCATTGGAACGGGCTGCCCAGGGAGGTGGTGGAGTCACCATCCCTGGAGGTCTTTAAAAGACGTTTAGATGTAGAGCTTAGCGATATGGTTTAGTGGAGTACTTAGTGTTAGGTCGGAGGTTGGACTCGACGATCTTGAGGTCTCTTCCAACCTAGAAATCTGTGTCTGTGTCTGTGTCTGAGTATTGAGGATAAAAAAAAAAAAAAAATAAAATAAAAATAAAAAGTGAGCCTGTCCATAAGCAGTTCAACCATATAGTTGTCACGAGAGAGAGGATGTTTTTGCATCAGGGTAAACATCCCCCAAATATACAGAAAACTTGCCTTGGCATGTGGGAAGTGGCAAACAAGCTCGTTATATGACTACTCATGGTAGCATCATTTTCAATTTGTTCTTACAAGGTCAACTTCTCTTAGCCTGCAGAATCCCCTCCTGTTCTTTGAAGACAACTCTTACATAATAGATATTTTACTTCTCCGTATTTCAAGCTCAGAGAACTATTTTCAAAGTTCTTACATGCAAAACACAGAAAAATAGTGTTGAATTGTTAACAAACACCCTTGAGTTCAGCACAAGAACGCATGCATTTTTCCTTTAAGACACTTATATCTGAATAACTTGGGTTATTCATAGAATATTCCGCTTGAGTTATTCATAGAAAACTCTGCTTGCTTAAACACTTTCATTAGTTACAGTCGAAAGGTTTGATGGCTGTTCCTGCAGAAAGATTATGCCAGCTTTTACTACCTGATTCCTAATTTAATTTCTACTGGATTGCTAGGGAGAAAAGGAATTTTCTCCAGTTCAAAGTCCTTATTTATTTGCTAAAGGCACTTAGGGTTCAAAAAGCACATTTTTTGGTGAAGGTTAATTGGTACTTTATGACAGAGCAACTTTCACTTTGGAAACAACAAACAATAAAATATTAGGAATCTTTTAGCTCCCTCTGCTGCCCTAATCCTTCTATAAACCTTCTTCTAAAGTCGGGGGGGAAAACACATGCACAGCAACAAAACAGCATCCCATACTTCTCTTTATAAGAAACACTTGTTATATTTAGTATGCCTAGCACTAAGATCAGTATGCGTAAAGAAAAACTTATGCTGCACTATGTGATTTACAATTGCCTGCAAATTTTATTATTTCCTTTCTCTGATATCTACAGCAAAACAACTACGAACCTCTTGAAATTCGGATGTCAGTTAAGATTTATCGCTAGTTTCCCAAAGAATTAACATCTGCAGTACCCACTTTTCACAAGGAGCTTAAGAGTACTCACCACCTTGGAATATTTACTCCTCTCTCCTTTTATTTACAGATCAAGATCAGCAGTACACGCCAGCTTCGGTAAGAATTCCTTCAAGTACAGGGAAAGCCCAAGCATTGCTGAAGTAGGCCATCTCTCTCGTTAATATGCAGAAAGCTCGTCTTAACTGCCTAATTTCACAACTGCAATGGGTAAAATCACAGTTTACACAAGCCAGCCAGGCTCCAGCCCTGGTCAGAAAATAACACTTGGTATTCGTCAATCTGGTATTTTCGCGTGGTAAGAAGCCAGGCTCTCTGCTGCATGCACAAGAAAAATCTGGAGGCAGAATATTTTTTTTAAAACTTTCGGTCACTCTGTACTTCAAGATCTCTTCATAAATTTGGAAAGTAGAAAACCTCGTTTAATTCATACCTGCTCTTTTCTCTGCATTCCTCCTGGAGCCACCAATACACCACATCAACTAAGAAGTAAAGATTCATCTTACTAGATCTCATGCTATACAGCATCACAGCCAGAAAATGAAGCTTTAAAAACACAGGTATTTCCTTATTGGGAAAGAAAGGGAAGGGAAGTTCTATAAGAAAAGACTATATCCTTGAAAAGAAACTTTTCCTGTATCACACACGTTTACTGGCCTTTAAAGAGCTTAACTTGATTACCTGCCAACAATCACACTTTCCCCAAGAAGGGCTGCCCTTCACAACAGCAAAAGATGAGAGATTTTATCTGAAATTTCAGAAACACATCCCATTAATATATGCACTTTCTTTTTCAATTTATGATCCTGTTCAACTCTTCCCCTTTTCTTAGTTAATAAAGCAACGCTGTTAAAATTACTAAAACATGTTTCAAGCTTTCTTCTGGACACTTTTAAAAAAGGAAGAGGCAATGTGTGCATAAAGAATAAACTTAAGATGTATACCAATAACTCATAAAAAGGAAAAAAGCTTGTTAGCATTGCTGAGAATCTCTGAGGTGTGCAAAGATGCCTTTTTTTTTTTTCTTCCTCAAAAGCAGAACTATAAAAACATATCACACCTGTGTGGGGGCAGACAGGGAGACTTGTTGAACTTTCACAGCCTACAAGTCTTCTCTACAAATATCACACACAAGGTGTTGTGCAAAGAATTCTTTTTGTTTCAAGGTGTCAAACTGGAAAAAATCACTGTTACATTTCCAGTACTGTATTGTAGTTGTCTAATCACTAACACCTGTGAAATTAAGCAAGAATAGGAGTATATATACCCTTCCACCTCTCAGTTCCACTGACATCTTTGTTTCCTAAAGCTCAGGAACCCACTGAAAGCAGTGGCTGGCTGAGCAATGCAATGCCCATAATCTATTTATACAGTGGAATGCATTTAGAGAAAACTCACTGTACTGTGTTCACCAAGCCTGTTCACAGACAATTGAGACGAAGCAAAATTTTCCTCGCGCTGCAGACACCTTCTATTGCCTTCCTGCTTCATCTATTAGCTCCAGCAAACTCGACACCGCTTGCCAGGTCAGACATCCCCAAGGTAACTTCCAAGCAACGGTCAGTAAGACATACACACATTTAATTAAAGATTTCTAGAATATAAGCAAATACACAGCATTGTTTACAAGATTTGTTGCAATATGAAGTACAATAATACCTTAATTAGAGATAACGACTTTTCAAAATGCCAAAAACATTTAGAATTTTTCAAATTACCCAGAAAATGAACACATTTTATTTTTGCACTGTGACACTTCCAACTGTTCTGCCAAATGTATACTACTATAATTATGCTTTGCAATCACCAGCTTCACCGGAGAGGGGGACAAAGAACAATATAATCAGTAACTAATAACTATATATAATCAGTAACTAATAACTAACATCTTTCACATGTCTTGGTACTATTTTTCTTCAAGGGAAGAAGCCTAAACATTATTTTATAAATCATGAACAAGTTTAATATTAGTATCTCCGACTGCCTAAAATCATGTCATTGTGCCAAAGCAGACTTCACAGCTACCAGTGGAACTAAAACCCAAAATTTATTATCTGGCTTTTTCAAGGGACAATCTTCAACTGCCATCATTAAGGAAATGCCAGTTTATAGAACTATGTCAATTAGGATGATAAAGCACATTTTAATACCGCTCTTTTGAGATGATACATGCAAGAACATAACATGGCAGACCATTGAAATGTGAACAAAAATATAATTGAAAACAGCTTCAGGATTAAAAGCAAATATTCAATTTCATATTTAAGAAGCCACTGAAGGGAATCATAGGTACCTCCGAGACAAAATTACTTACTCAACTACATTAAAAGAGAACTAATTGCTCCCAAAGTAATAGAATCAGGTTTTTTCTCCATTGAGTATTAACTGAAATTTAGTAGTAGTACTACTGCACTGTCGTTAACTCAACATAATAGTAAACCCAGTGATGCCTGTTCAATTTGTTGCTTAATTTGCATGATTAGTTACTATAAGCAAGTGTGCAAATTGCCTAAAGCCACAGGAACACAGTTCAACTCACGTAACACTTTGCATGCACAGTCACCTAACTTACGAGAGCGTTTGTGGCAACCCATTAACTCCACGGAAAAAGATGTGTGCAGCCCTGTGCACATGTGTATAAGGTGAACATTTCATTTTGTGAATCAGACCCACAACATTCAATTCTTAGAAACCAAATTTCAGCTTACTATCATCCCTTTGAACAGGGAGACAAAGACTAATGAAAGGGTGCACGTCACAATCACAATGATGACTTGCATCTCTTTATAGATACAACATATGAATGTCTGCCTATCACAGGTTATGTTAAACAATATTTGAAAAACATATAAACATCAATAATTAGTAAATCGCTGATACCTGTTTTTTAGTGGAATTTGCAATAAAATCATGTCTTAAAATAATTCTTTTCTGAGGGAAAAGGTGGAGAGAAGAAAGCTGTACCGGATCTGATGAACAAAAAAGCTGTCAGAGAAGATAAGGCACCTTTAATAGCTATACAGCTCATTAAGTTTCCTGAGCTTTGAAAAACGTTATGCATATTCCTAAAATATAAAATATGTAGGTTGTTCTCTCACAGATGTACCTTCTATAACACAACCCCGTGTATTTGATTTTCAAACCTCAACAGGACCACATGTAGAGAAAAGCCTTTTAAAAAACAAACAAAGCTCCTAGCTTTTTATCCCACGTTACGCAGCAGCAAGGATAGTGATTTAAAAACCTTAGCCGGAGGTATGTTTACAAACCTCTAAGAGCATTTGGAATTTGAGCACAGACACTCAAGAGCAGAATACAGCTCTGACATTTTACAAGCCAAATTGCATTCCTGTGTCCATAAAACTTTATGCATTTTTCCATATCCATTTTTCACCCCCCTCTCCTCTTGTTCATCTTCTGCCTGCTCTTCCCACTGTTTTTCCAACACGTCAATTTGTCTAGCACATGGTAAATGGGATTAAGAAGTCAAAGTGGCTAAAAAAACTTTTTTTCTTGCTTTATTTTTCAACTGGATCAATTCCCTACACTGCATGGCTGCACAAACGGATTTCACCGGTAGGATGCAGTGAATTGTGCAAGGCTGGGAAAAACAAACCAGACAAAAGGCTCTGATTAAACAGTGGCACTAAATGTGAACACGCAGCCTGAGGGAAGCCACTGCTATTTTAAACAGTCACAGGGCCTAATGGTCTGTCACCTCTGTCCCTGATAACATTCCTTGCCACATCATCACAGACTATTTTCTCCTAAGTTGTCCAATTGATGAATACAGTAAGCCTAAAAGGAGGCTGAAATTCCCCAAAGTGGGTTGATCTGATCTAACTTCGTGCCATCTAAAGGGACAGGTTTCTCCCTCCTCCCTCATTTTTGACTCCTCACAGTTTGCCAACTCAGCTAAAACAGGCAAAAAAATGTATTTTCTGCTGTGGGGTCAAATACAGAGGCTGGAAATAGAGAAGAACGAACAGCACCATGCACTGCACCAGTACACCCCTGGGTCATTTCCAGTTGATCCTAAATGCAGAGCTGGCTGGAAAGGGGGGCATCCTTCCCAGTTCCCCATCCTCAGCAGCCAGTTCCAAACTCTTTTGGAAGGGATTAGTCTTCAATGAGCAGATTCAACTGACCACTTGGCCAACCAGCCGAGGTGTGACACAAGAACAGTTTGAATCAAGCAGGCAGGAGTGTGCTTGCTCACTCTTTGTAGAGCTTTACAGGCAGATTAATCTAACCCAAATGTGAAATTGTACCCTCTGATACCTTCATGAATTGTCCTTCTCTGGCTATGTCAGGGGAAACGTCCCTGTGCCCCTCATTCCTCTGTTCTAACTGTCCCCTTCAATGCAGCTGTTGTGCCAGCTGAACAGTGACCTGGACCGAGGAAATTACCTAAACAGAAAATACACCAACAAAAAAGTTTATTTTTAGTATGAGTCATTCTCCCAATCCAGCTCATTATATGGTTGCAATCATATTGGCACAAAAAAAGGGAAGAAAAATGAGGACAGAATGGAGCTGCCAGGGTCTGCTTACACCAACACAGCTGCTAGAGAAATGTCTCACGACTAACGCCTAGAGAAGCAAGTGCTCCAAATGCAGTTTACTGCTTCAGTATTAGACATGATGCAAAGACCACGCGTCCAAAAGCCTGCACGCTTCCTTCAGTCACAGCAAAATGGGTCTAGTAAAGAAATTAACGGTTCCCTTTTAAGGAGAAACTCACATTTAATATAAAAATGCATTTGGCCCCATTTGGGTATATTCTTCAAAATAACACAACTTATCCCTCAACCTGTTTTCACATCAAATCCAAAAGAAAACAAAGAATACCAGGAATACACAACTCAGAGAGTTGTGACTCGAGTTAACAAGTCTGACCCAAGCAATTCCACTCCTTTCACAAGAACTCAGGCTGATTTTATTAATATTCATTAAAGTCCAGGGGTCTCCTGAGATTTTTTTTTCTTTTTTCTTTTCTATTTCCTTCCTCAGATCAGATACAGGCTCTTAATCTATATGAAGTACATCTGTAGAGAAAGACCCTAGAGAGGACTATGTGGTCTTCCTATCCTTTTACAGTTGTTATTTTATACAGAACCACAACCTTTCACAACATTTTGGCAGAATGCCGTAAAAATGCTGAGTTGAAAGCAAACGTAACTGTACAATTTTACAGAGTTCACGCACTAGTTCCTTTTATCCATCTAGACCTGTTTTCATCCAAAACCAGCATTTGCACACAGTCAATATAATCCCAACAGGAACTGCAACTCAATTAGAAATACACCGAACAACCTGAGTTCCATTCTCTAGCAATGTCTTTAATCTACGATAACGCAGTGAAAATTAGGAATTGAAATATCTAACCTTCAAATATGCGATCCAGACGTTGTCGCTTCACTTTGTGTTTGTCCATTAGAGACATAAGAGTGGAAGCTCAAAGAACGTCTCCGCACAGTTTGATGGTGGACTTCTCCAGCCAGCCACAAGTCAGAAACGTTTATCACCTTTTATAAGCGTACTTTCACCTGTGAATAGAAAGACAGATTCTTAAAGACATCAATTTTTTCACCCCTTTCTAGAAATGGTAGTAAATAAAAAAAATTAAGAAAAAAACATGCAAAATTCTTCATCACACTGGGTAACCTGGTATTTCATGACACACACATGTGCAGATGCACGTGCACAACAGTGCTCTATGAAGCGAGGGTAAGCAATGCCCAGGGACAGCTGGGGTTTCTGCCGTTGTCCCCCCATCAGAGTTACTTGTGTGTACCTTGGTACCCGAAGATCCCCCCAAAATGACCCAAAGGTGACCACCTGAACAACAAGCTGCCCATAGTTTTGCATCATATTGCAGAAGTCAAGGAAATGCCCCTCTCGGGCCTAGCTTGTCAGCTTTGGATGGAGCACATCGCAGTTTGGGGCTGGGAAGTTCGGGGAAAACAATCCGAGGTGCAAGTAAATGAAACACATCACGGTGACAACACGGACTGCCAACATCTATATCAAGCAAATGGCATTTAAAACAGCTTTATGCATGACTAGGCAAGCTCTTTGGCAGCAAATACAGCTAAGCACTTTTCAGATGCCGTGTAGCTGGGCAAGGCAGCGTAAGGGTATTGCAGCAAGCAGCCTGCTTTTTCAGCTGAGAAGCAGGAAAGGGAGATGGGGGGAGAGAAGAAACATCCCTCGACACGAATCTAGTCCAAATGGCAGGTTATAAAACACACGTGAGCAAGTGAACGGGGTAAAGCTAAGTATATGGCTCCTTTAAAAAGCATAATCGGAGCAGTGCTTTTGTCCCCCTTTCAGTACTTCAGTAGACTCTGCAAACCCAGCCCGGAGAACGCTGTGTTACAGGCACAGTGAGCATTAAAACGAGCTGAATAACCAACTTCCCCGTTTCCTTTTATTCCTGCCCAAGAGCTTTCATCATCAATGGAGAACATTAAATGGCCTTACAAGTGATTGAACCTAGAAATCTGCTCGTTTCTTTCTAGATGCTATATTTTTCTAAAAACAAACATATGCACACTTCATCAACATATTATGAAGACTCGTGCACTCCAAGTGAAACGATAAAGAAAAACATTTTGAATATCAAGAACTGCACATTTGCATTAAAATAGGTATCTTTTCCAGCAGTACTCTGCTTGGTGCATTTGGGTTTTTAACAAAACTCCTCTGTGTTTATTTTCATTTACAAACAGAGGCAGTGTGCAATATTCATTATGTTTTTACCATGTTATTCAACCTCATCCGCCTATTCATTTTCCCTCCACCTTTTTCTTTATCCTCATATTCAAGATTCTTCTGCTGCTTTGCATAATGTCTGATTCCCACTGAACATAACACCACCATGACAGAAGAATAAATTGATGATGAATGCTGAAGATTTTTCTCTTTAAAAAACAAGCACAAAGAAGATTGCTATTTTAAACTTTTTGTATTCCATTTCCCAACATTGATTATTCTTGCAAAACACAACATTCTTAATATTGAATGTGGCTCTGGTATAAGATTACACAAGCATTACACCAACTGCATTAAAAAATGTTTAAAACTAGCCATAGCTACCTGCCTTTCTCTTAAGCCAACAACACCACAAATTCCTGTCAATCCTAAACTAGTGTTTAATTTCTTATCACCTGTTTTACAACCTACTTTCTTGAAAAAAAAAAAGAGGATAAGAAACAGAAACTGAACATTTTCAATGCTAATCTTGGTTTAAATTTTTATAGCTTATTTAATTTCCTGTCTTGTAGAAACATACATGCCTGCTGTCCCCCTTGTGCTGTTTTGTTTATTCATTCAGCAAAAGATTTTTGCACTGTACTCATTCTACGTACAAAGCTGGATGACAGCTGTAAAAAACAGACCATCTGTAACTATTGACCTGCCGCTGAAAGTGTCACCAGATGTTTTCAAACCATCTACAGTAGCTCCAAAGCGTAACACATAAATCAAGTAGTTTTGTTTTAAATGTTGTTTATCTTTAATCCATAGCAAGATGTCATACATTTCAAAAATCATTTTTGAGCAAAAATTAAATTAACATATTAACACAGTTCTAAACTTAACCCTCATACAATTTCATTATACTTCACGTTCTAACACAAAGAGAAGATGATGATATGGGAAGCATTTCCCAGCAAAACAAAAGCCTTATAATTACGGGAGCATTAGTTACTGCAATTAGTAAGCCACAACATGAATAATTGTATTTGAGAAATTCGCTAAAAACACAAGCACGCTGCCTAATGAATTAAAAATAAGAACACAAAAATACCAAACAGTATGTAAGAGCAGACTTCTGTAGTTCAATATTTTAAGATAAATTGAGAATCTAAATGAATTAGGGATCTATACTGCCTAACATGTCAAGCGTTAGCTACAAAGCTATCTGAGATACCATCAACACACCAAACCCTTTGTGTGCAGTACAATTTGAGATTAAAAATACTCCATCAAAAAGAGTATTAGTGTTTTTTTTTCTTTTAGTTAAACAGCTGATTCCAGGGTTTGAAAACAGTTTTAAGAGAATACGCCTCTGGCTACTGCAGCCTGGAGCACTGAGCTCTTTCTTGAGAAAGGATGAGTTCTGGTGAGTTTTACTCTGAGACACCAAAATAAAAGGAAAAGACAATCTCCAACATTTTTATAGCAGAGTGAGCAAATCTTACTAGCTAAAGCAGGGATGTAAAGTAAGTAAAGCAACTCGGACTTCAGCTTTCAAACCAGGTAACGGTAACGGAGGAAAGGCCAAACGTCAGCTGTGAATGAGGAGATCTGAAGACAGGCCCAGTCAAAACCACACTCTCTCTACACAAAAATGACGAAATAAGAAAACTAAGAAGTTAATTATTGTTTTAAATAAAGCGAACCAGTAGGCTAAATACATGTTTACTTGTAGCTTGAGGTGAGCTCCAAATTACTAGAGAAGAGCTCTCAAACACCAGAGGTTGCAGTGTAGGACAATTTCCTTTGCTTCAGTCTCATAGGAGAAATTTAGTAGAAATGTGATCTGTTTACCTAAATTTGAACAGGTGGTGAAAGCCTACCAAAAACTGGGCCCTGTACCACACAACCTCCAATGAACCCCTTCACAAGATTCAGGATACAAACTCTGAGCATGGACTTTCACCTGTACAGTTAGGCCAGGCAGAAGGCCTACCTTTTCCTTACTGCCAGCTTCCTTTACATGAATGGATTTGCAGACTAACCCAAATACGATGACAACGCATACGAAAACCATGACAGAAATTAAATTCCCAGAACAGACTGATAGATCCTTAACACACTGAGAATAAAATCATGAGGCTTCGTGCTACCCTTGGGACTCTCAATCTTCATTTAACTTAACCATTCTCATCTATGTTCTTTGGTCTGAAACTACATTAAGTTACTTTAATATTTTTTTCTTTCTACTATCAACTTTCAAAAGGTGTGAAATAAGGCTATTGCAAGAAAAACCGGTAAGTTTCTATTCAACATTCGAATGCCACCACTTTCTACCACTTTTTGATGACTTCATAAATTAAGTTTCCAAGCCAACCTTAGCATACTACTGCTTTGCTTCTCTTTCCCTCCCATCCAGATAAATAAGATCTCTATTTTCCATGACACCTAAAGGCCTTGAAGTGGCCATTTTGCACAGCCCTGGAACTAAGAAGTGAATGTAACGAAAACGTTGTTCCTCTTGATATAGTATTTCAACTATCCTAAAGCACCAAACCTGTACAAATTTCAACCACAAGTCCATTTTTAGGGAATTCACTCTTCTCAGAGCATGAAGCAATCTTGCTGCAAACCTAACTCAATGTACCACCCACAAATAACTATTACTCCGTCTACAGCATTTTTTGCTTAAATTAATTATTGATGGCCCTGAGCAATTTCAGGTTTTCCTTTCTTTGGGGAAAAAGGATGGGACATACGCTGAAGACAACTTTGAATGTGAGGAAGCTATTAACGGGAAATGGAAGTCCATCTGTATTTCCAAACGTTAGTACAAAACAACATCTCATGTTCAAATGAGATGCTGGTATGTTTATAAACAGCATAAAGTAAAAGGACATGTAAAAACCCTAAGACAGAGAAATTAGCTTAATGTTCAAATAAAAGCAAAGATGCATTTCCATAGTAAAGACATCAATTTTCTGAGACTGAGGCAATAGATATGGGCTCTAACAGAGGGAAAAATGAAGCTGATGATGCATGAGTGAAACATTCTGCTCTAGGATTTGTAGTTCAACACTTCTGCTGCCAGTAGTAGTGGTTCTGTATAGAACAAAACCTTGGGATCTGAGGAATGCTGCTTCTTAATGGCAGTCAGGTGATACTTAGGTCTCACTGAAGTTACAGAGACTATGTTACTGACCATGCAATTAATGAGATTTATAATTTTTGAGATTAATATCTCAACTCAGTATTTTTCTCTTTCTAAAGTTCAAATGTAACATTCAATTACAGTTATCACTAAAATTTTGAAAAATACCAAAATAAATGAAAAATGCAGAGGAAACGCAAACAGGAGGGGGAAAAAAAAAAGAGGGCAAAGCCTTTTTTTTCATCTTTCTTCAAAATGTAGCAATTGTAAGACTGCTGCAACACCACCAGAAAATCCTATTCCAAACTTCTGCAGGACAGCATTTGTTGTCAGACTTACTTCATGCTGCTATCCCCTTATGGAGATACTGTGACTCCTACTAGAAACTACTGCAGTATCAAATCATCACAGTGCTTACATTGTACTGAAAATTATTCTTGCAAAAGATTTAAATTACATTTAAAAAGTAAGTGTGGTCCAGTGAACAGAACAAGAAGATTCATTGCCAGAAAAGAAAGTATTAAATCAGACTTTCTGTGCAAAAATTGAAGTTATTCCATCTTGTCATACAAAAATGAATATGTTTGCCTGTCAGACAATTTATCTTGCCATTAAGTGTGGCTAAGCCACTTTGCCTTACCATTAGATGTCAGTGTAGTCTAAGAGAAGCTGTGCAGGGTACTTCAAGATCAATAAATTAGTCACGAGAGTGAAGAGGTCACTGAAGAAGAGGCCAAAAAGTGTTAGACACTATTCAGAAAAGGATGAAAACCTCCAACGTTATAATGCCATTACCTAAATCTAAGATACAACTATCTCAAAAAAGATGGAGAACTAGAAAAAGTGCCAGTACAGGCAGTAAGTATGGTCAAAAGCATGGGATGGCTTGTTTAAAAGGAGAAAAGGAAAAGCACTGACTGAAGAAACGCTTGAAAAAGTCATGACCATGTGGAATATGACAAACACATATAAAATATGCACCATGTCTCAATTCTATGTCTAGGGAGCACACAATGAAATAGTAAGACATCATATTTAAAAAAAAAAAAAAGAAGCAGCTTTCTCATGGAATACACAATTAAATTGTAAAATCCAGTGTCACCAGGTATCATGGATGCCAACATTTTAAGTGGTTCTTAAAAGGAATTAGACGTATTTATGGAAAAGCCATCAGTGGCTGTAAGTAATGGTGGCTAAAATGCAAGCCCAGGTGAGAAATCCATAAGCAAATAAATTACAAAAGAAAAATATCAGCGCATCCTTGCTTTGTTCTCATACTGTGCTGCCTGTTTAGCTCAGCATCCAACGGTTGCTGTGAAGGGAGATGCTTCATGAAGAGCAAAAGCAGAACATGCAAAAAAGCAACGCTTTCCTCTAGCATCCACCTGTGGCCACTGTTGGACATGGCAAACAGGACAGACAGACCTGCAGTCCCTTCCGACCCATGGGCACACCTCAGAGTCTTACGAAATGCAGAAATACACTAATAAAATGGGTTGATCCATATGCAAGAAGTGAGGTCCACAGCTCCCACACACAAAAAATAAACATAAGACAAAATGAAGCTGAATTAAGTTGGTGCTATTATGGCTAAAAGATACTGCTGGAATCATCAAAATGCCAGTCTCTCCAATACAGAAAATTATGATGACTAAAAAGTTACCAGTGGTGTAGACCCACCACGTGGCAAACTGTTCCAACAGTAAGTGACCATTGTGACCAGTTGCTGAATGGTGAATTCCCTCATGTTCTCCACGCCAATGACTCAGAGGGACCACCATGGCATCCCTTCATCCACCTGTAGACGAGAACAAGCTCCTTGATATTCTCTTAGCAGGCCACGCTTCTAATCCTAAATCACACCAAACCTTTGCCTCCTCAAATTCAACAGCAAATCACTGTAGGGCTGGTCTGCAGGCCATGGAGCGAGACAACACCGTGCACAAGCACTTACATCAGTGTCTGGCACAGAACTGCCTTAACCTCGGGTACAGCCTGGGACTCACCTAAGGAGGAAAGACTTGGGGAGATTCGGTTCAGCAGTTTATGCATCACTAATGCAGACAAAGCTGCTGTTGCTTAGGATGGAGTTCTCCACCCCGTGAGCATGGCTGACTCTCTCATTCAGTATTTACGACCTCAAATTTGAGAACACAATTTCACAGAGTACAGCTTATCAAAGCACACTTGGTTGGTCTGCAGCACTTCCACCTCTTTCTTTTATTTGTTCATCAAACCATCAGTTTTTACTATGTTCATCAGTGAAGGCTTTATTCCTGTTGATAAAAATGTTCAAAATAAGGCCAAGAACACAGCTTGTCAGCATCCCTCTAAAAAACAAAGTTTGCCTTTATGTAGTTTGTTATTCACAGTTTTAAAAAATGGTGGATAACTTTTTTTTTGCACTATTCTGTGTTTTTAGTCAAATTACTTGAGTACCAAATAAAATGTGTTCCAAAAATGCTGCGTAATATTTGATAACGGTAAGCCAAAGTTATGGCACAAGATGATAAAAAGCCCTTTTTGAAAAAAGAATATGGTGAAAACAGCATTAGGGATTGATAGTAATACTGTCATTAAAAGCTTTTTATGAGATATTTATCTTCACCATAAGGTTTTTTTTTTCTCCAAAGCTTTTTTTCCCCCTCAGTAACATCCTCTCTCAATTATAGGTCTGTCTACAAGCCAAAAATTACTCGCTACTGAAAACATATTACTGCAGATGTGTACGGCTGCAGACAGATGGGAAACATCTCTGCTAACCCAGATTTCCAGGTCACAACAGAACCTCATCCAGACGCTCAAACTGCCATTACAAATTATTAAAGGATGCCTACCTGAGACACCTACAATTCAAGTCAAATTTAAAAGATGTCATTAATGTTGGAAATCCATCACTCATTGGAACTCGAGCAGTATCACAGCTATGGTTCACATCAGCTGGGACTTGTAAAAGCTTCGTTTCAGGTACCCAGCACAAGCTTCAGAAACAAAGGCATTCTGAAAAGCTCCAGTCTAACTCATAAACAGATTTAAGGGAAATTATGAGACTGGCATGGATTTTTTCTCAAATTATTCATCTGATTCACTCATGTTGAATTCCTAACACAACTCCTAACACACACCTAATGTGTGCATTCTTCATTTCATCCGCTGCTGGCTCGGTTTGTAAAGCAGCATCACACACACATCCCAGCACACAGATACAAACTGTTTTACCAAGTACTTTACAACTCCCAGATGAAAACCATTAAAAAAAAATATGTTGAATTAGTGGGTTGTTAGATCCGTGCTGAAGTAACCGCTTCTCTATTTTTTCCAAGTCTAAAATGAAAGAAAATGACACTGAAAGAAGATCAATCTCTACTCAATTTTTCTGAGCAGGCCGAATTGCTGAGAGAGTCCCTCCCTTTTGTAGAGTTTGATGAAAGTGCTGGACAGGAGCAGTGTGAAAGAGCTAAATAAAATCACAGCAATTGTGCAAGACGGCAGCAGGGAAAGCGAACTGCCTCTACAGAAAATAAAATACACAATTTCTGTTATTTGAATAAGAAATTCAAAATTATTAAAGACACTTCATATTTTAATGCACCTGAGAAAGCATAACAGGACACGAAGAATTAGTCCTGGCTTATGACAATAAAAAGGCTAATGTCTCGCTTAATGAATTCTCTGGGAAAGGAAACAATTACTGGTGCATTTCATGAATCTCCATTGCTAGAAAGGATTTGAACCAGCAGGGAGAAAAGATTACTTTTAACCTTTTATTGATTTATCGCCCCTTTGTTTCTTCCTCCCAGACAGACACAAACCCACAGCACAACTTCAGGCACGTGGACTCTGTGCGTACTCCACACGTGAAACTGGATCACACATCTATCTGGAGCAGCCCATGGGGATCCAAAGACCAGTGCCTAACAAATTAAAATAACACGTTTTAATGATTAAAATACTGATTAAAATAACACGTTTGTTCAGTGAAAAAGGAATAGAGTGGAGAAGAGAAAGGAGCTGCTGTATGCAGGCGGGTAGGAAACCATGCCAAAAGACATTAAGGTTAGGAAGTTAGCTAAGGCTGTGTACATTTAGAAAAAGAACTGTGGGACCTGATTTGTTTTTCCTCTCCCCTCCAAAAAGGCTGGCATGGTGCATTTGTGCAGACAAGTATCCAGGTGTGTGCACGTCTCTGTAACAAAGCATGTTAAGTATGGGGAAAGTATTTTGAGGTAGCGTACTTCTCTTTCCACTCTAACAGTAAAGTGCTCGTGTAGTATTTAAATACTGCTATTACACCTCAGTTCTTCAAAATTGCTTTTCATACATAATCACAGTTTCAGTAAATAATTGTATTCCTATTTGCTAAATACAATTCTTACACAGCACAGGCCACATTCTTAGTTCGCGCATATTACTGGCCTGTGGCAATAACATCCCATCAGTATCACAACAGCAGGTTTTTTTACACTGCTTTCAAACCTTGTAATACAAACTTTTTTTTTTATACATGATGGTAGCTTTCTGTATTTTCAAAATAAGCAGTTCTATAGCACTATATTAGAAACACCTGACATCCTCCATGCAATTTTCAGACAGGTGAGTATAAATCCATCTTGTACACAATTTACATGTTTGTTTCTTTCTTTTAGTAACAGTCCAAATACTGGACCAGTGCCTTCTCGCAGTTTAACGACAGAAGACATTTTGCCAGCCCCTAAAAATAATAAAATAGTAAATAACAAGTGCATTTACTCTGCAGCTCCCAGGGCTTGATGATAACTTGCTCAATTCGGTATTATTTTATCATTATTTTATCATAAATAACATTTAGTAATAGCTTTCCTACATTTCTTCGATATTTCTGGTATCAGCAGAATTACACACCTGGTACATACATCTTTTAGAAGTCTTTGGTGTCCAAAAAACTATTTCTTTAATGAGCATTTATAGGTAAATTAAGAATAAAAAAAAAAAATCAAGGTTAACACTAGATATTGGAAAAATATTTTCTCTCTTTACTAAGCAATAAAAGCTTGGTGATAAGGCAAGAGGCCAAGCACCTGACAACCTCCATTTTACTTTAAGAGTATTACTTTTTAGTTCAACTCAATCTTTGTCAAACCTCCCACCTTTACCTACACTCCTGTAAAGTGCATCCACATTTTATAGATCCAAATCAGTTTGCAAGCGGCTTGCTGTAAATCTCAGCTATGAGAAAGAAACTATCAGTGCCCCTACCTGGCAAAACAGAAACAAAACTGAGTGATGTCTACACAAATACCTACAAGCATCGTTACCAGATTACTTCCCACCGTGGCTCCCTCATCGTGGAGCAATGGTTATCTAGCCTACTAGGCACCACCGCCTGGCTCCCTGCCATCACAACTTCCATACCTGACTCCAGAAATTGTTTAACTGCTAATTCTTCTGCGCACATTTTGGTGTCAATCTACATCTCCTGTTACGACATTTCATTAAGAAATTTCCAGCCAACTACGCTCCCATCTCAATCACGGTAATACAGAGCATTTTTCACACCTTGCTAAATTCCGTAAGCAATCTCCCATCGCAATTACAGGAATTGCTTATGTAGAAGATTAATGCTGGTGGCTGTGACCTGGTATCCTTTAATGCAATTAAGTGGGGGGAAACAAAAAATTAAAAGTACAATTAGATAGCCTCATGCATCTGAGACTGACAGCCAATGGTATGTGATGCTAATATATTGTAACCAACACTAGCATACACTACTCGTTTTGCAAACTGATTAATTATGTTTTGTCTATGGTCTACATTTAAGCTCACCTGTTCTTTTATTCAGCATCGGGAAGGCAGAGGAGAGGACCAGTCACTACAAGCTGTTTAACTAAGGAAATCTTTAAAATTTCCTTCCCAGAGAAATAAAGGAGGCATAGTTTTTAAATTCCCTCCTCTGTTCACATACAGTTGTAAGACACAGTCTCTCTAAAGAAAAAGGGCCTTAAAAATATAGGAATTGTGTTATCTCTACATTCAGAAGTCATATTCAAGAGACCTCAAATGCCACAGAGCAGCAGTTTGCTTGGCTTCAAGACTGACCTCAATGCAAAGCTGCTTTACCTTGACTGTAAAGCAATTCTGAAGTCAGCAGAAGGGGACAAACAGATTATGTTTTCATACACTATATTTGTTAGAAATGCACTAATCTCAGAAGGCTTCTTCACGCTCACGTCAGGATTCAAGATTCCTACACAATGGAAACCAAAAACCTAGCTTAATAAATTAATCCAAATGAACAAACTACTGCATTTTATTCCATCGAGGTTTCAGTGCAACTACATCCACCATAGTATCTCAGTATATTTCTGTAGTATAACTGATGTAACTATGAACTTTCACTATATATTGTCTCTCCTATCCGGAAATGTTTAGTTACTTTATTTGAGATTATATACTGGTTTGTATCGCGTTACAGAAGAAAGATCAAACAAGAAGCGCACTTGGCAGCTGGTCTGGAAAGTGGTAAGACCACAGTGGCATGTAACAGAAATTCATTTCAGTTCCACACTATGCTAAGAAAAAAAAATTCCCAACCCTTATTAACTTTCAGGTCAATTCTTCTCGATTAATTAGAATGCTCCTGTTATTGAAGAGAGGAGTCTTTATCCAAAAGTTTTAGGCTATCTTGAGTTCAGAACATTTTACATCTTGAAGGCAAGGCCAAAATCCAGAATCTAACATTCTCTAACATAGGAACAAGAGAGTTTAGCAAAGATGTAAGGAGACTGAAAGCTAGGCACAGACAAAACAGTTTCCATTTCTCAAGAAGCGTGTTCCTTAATCCTGCATTAAACCCTGGATGTGAAAAACAAGGCCAGCTACTCCCAAAATACCTCTCACGAGTACTGTTCTAACAGTCAGATCTGCAACGATCGTTATGCAAAACATTGCTCTTCCACACTTACTTCCTTGTTCCAAACCTAGTCCTTCAGTCAATTACTGCTTATTTCTACCTGCCTTCTTTTATAGTAAAGATTAGCATGACAAGCAACTTGACAAATACTCAAACTGCTTTCAAAGGGGAAGAAATTAACATCTCGTTTTAATTAAGAGGTTAATGAAATTGATGCAAACTGTAGACAGTAAGAAAAAGTAAATAAAAAAAACATTTGTTTATTTTGTGCTTCGAGAACTCTTCAGTTTGCAGTCGCTTGGCTGAAGTCAGCATTGTGATCCTGTATAAGAGGCCCAGTCGGAAACAAACCTATTAATTCATTTTTCGTATTGACTCCAAAATACTTCCAAAGTGTGTGTATACATCAGCCACAGAAAGAAATCTCAAAGGGATGTTTTTTAGGCATGATTGCTGGCTGTGTTTTAACTCAAGAATGTTTGACATGATGCAGTAAAATCTTTCAACAAGACAGATTCCTATTACAGTACTGTACAGCATTTAATAAGATGCCTCCAGAAGTCGGATTCAGTAAGAGAAGAAATACAGGACTCGGAGAGAGCATTCATAACCGTTAAGTGTGTCTTAGGACATGAACTTCATCCTTTCCTATTCAACATCCCAAAGGCACTTAATCCTGGCAGGACAAGACTGTACTTGGGCCCCAGAAGTGCTAACAGGTGATTACGAGGAATGTGATTAACTATACAAATGACAGTGAAAATTAAAGAAGCCCTGTTGCTGTTAACTTTTTGGGAAGCGTCCACACACCATTGACTTCATGTCATATAAAATGCCCGAGATAAGGTGACAGCGTAGTAGTACTTATCACAAGGCTCTGTGAACTATTGAGGACTGACACTGTACCCTCGGAAACTAGACACGAGAACTGCTCTGTATATAAAACTAATCTTGATGAAAGTTATTACCAAGCAGCACACAATGGAGAAAAAAAAGTTGATGACCAAACAAGTTTGAGGTCACCTTCTCCTTCAACCATAAATTTCTCTCTATAACCTTCCCAGGTATCTATGTTTATTCAGCCAACTTGTAACTTTTTCTAGACAGTAAATTGCACGTAGAAAACTATTTACATTACAGAAAGGAGAAGATAAGAAGTTGGATAAAAAAATTAGGAGCTGCAACATTCATCTCCAGTCCGGAGCACTGAAGGCTCCACTGCTGATACGGCATGGTACCGTGCCCTGCAACGCTTCTGATACCTTCTGCCAGCAAACAGCACCTCCTGCTTCTCTTTGGTCCTTAAAATAACAATTTCCTAGATTTTGGAGCTGGGCTTCCCAATATTGCTGTCCTCTCTTCACCCAGCTACAGCTTCCACCCCAGGATGACGCCCGAACTCACCGCAGGCTGTTCCTTACTCCTTGCTCCTCCATGACTTTTAGCTGCAGCACTGTGCAAAGTTCCTACACCCAGCAGACCACCTGTGCTACCAACTCAGTCCTCTCTAAGGAAAGCTAGTAGGTCAGCATTTCTTCATTTGTATCACAAATGGCAAGAACCCAGCAAAACTCTGGTTCTCAGACACTAGACCAGATGTGATGAGCATTGGAGGAGGCAACTACAGCTGAAGGGAGGTTACGGCAACTTCACCAAACCGCACCTGTGTACAGTTAGAACTGCAGCAATGTGAGAAAGTCCCTCAAGACATCTCTGTAGTCAAAAAGAGAACTTTAAATAAAACAAAAACAACAGAATAGAGGCTGAGTCTTCAAAGCTGTTCACTGAAATGTTTTTTTTTTTACCTGCTAAAAGCAAGAAGACATGAAGAAAGCATCATTAAGTCCTACAATATCAAGAGTAGCACTACCACCAACACCTGAATTCTCTTTTCATCTCCTGTCAGAGAAGCCTGGTACATTTCTAAAAAGTCTTCTATACAGAAACATTGGACAGATTTGCCTCACTAGCTTTCTCATCATCTTATTTGCTGCAATTAAGAGGTCAGCAGCATTGTTAACGGTAAGCAACAGGCAAGAAGTTCATAAACACATTCAGCTACAGCTCTGCCTTCCAGTTAGTTGAGCTGCTGAAAGATGATGCACATCCAGCTTTGCCTCGCCAGAAGAAATACTCTGCTGTTCATTCTAATATTTCCTACTGGACTCAGTTTGCACAATTGTTGAATGCTATTTTAGCATTACTTCCATGCAATTTTCTAAAATAGCATATAATTTCATATAAAAAAATGTAATTTCATAATTTCTCGTGGACATTGCTAAGCTCATTTCAAATCCATTTTCCAGTATAACTGCTCGCATGCCTTTGCCACTGTATTTCGATCACTTACCACTTCTTATTGTGTGAAATAAAATATGGAGTCAATAAAATAAGTCTTTGTTTTTAAAGCCCTCTTAAAACAAATAAAGCAAAAGCAGAGGTCTACATGACCATAGGATTCTCATACATGAAAAATCAGCAATGTAGAGTATGTTTTATGGTCTAGTTATAAACACCATCAATTCTGTTTTAATTTATTATTCATAAAGGAATTCTAAACTAGATAAAACTCTCAACTCAATAGTTAATAAATCTGTGTATCTGTATACATGGGAACTGGCACACCGTTTCCCATTAACAATAGACAGATGTTAACCTTGCTTTGCCTGCTAGTGTTATTTCTCCAGAAGTAGTTCAAAGGCTGCCCACGAAAGATAAGGACCCTGCAGCAACCTTTTCCTGAATAGTTTCGATATAATTGAGGAACAGATCTCGCTATACATAATTAGATTTGAAAGTGAGAATGTCTTTCACTTGAATAAATAAAATCAGGAGCTCAACACTTCAAGATAAATGTATCTGCAATAGTATTACAGTTCAAAAACAAAGAACTGTGCTCTGAAAAATTGTCTTAAAATAGACCAAAAGTACAACATGCACTTTTTCTGACAATGTTACGTATCTGGATTAAGATTCCTAGCTTCTCTGTGTTAAGATCTAGATGAAAATTATCTATATAAAGGGAGTAGAAAATGTTCGATTTTGAATGATCTGACTATTCTACAACAGATGGCCTAAAATATAAGTGATTCAGTTGCTGCTGGCATTTGGTCAGTTCTTCACTTGTTAATAAAAGACCTTGATTTTGAACTATTATTTCCCCTAGGAAAATATATACCCATCAGGAAAAATAAAAATAGAAAATGTATGGCCAAAGATTTTTATAAAGCTTGTTGCCCATTTGTGCAGGAATTTCCATTCCAGATTATTAATAAAATAATTTAAAAATCTCTGCTCCCACGTGTTCTAGCAAGATGTAGATCATACCTGTTGTAAATATTGGCAGCATGCAAGGAATGCAGTTGCCTTGTAGAGTTTAAGAAGCTCAGATCTAGGTTTTTCTTCCAGAGAAACTCTCTGGATTTACAAAGCAAGTGAAAGGTGAGGTGGCACAACACAGCTCCTCTGGCTTTGCAGAGGAGACATCCACCATCTGCCTTTCCCCCAGCACAGACTGGAGGCTCTTAGCCAAATCCAGCTTTTAAAAAAATTAGAAAACGAAAACCAATCTGCAAGTGCTCATGTTGGTTGACACCTATATGATGGGGTCCTTACAAACTCCAAATCTTAGAGCCTTCAACTGTAAGATACAATTGCCTTTATTTATTTATTAATAAGTGTAAAGTTTAAATGGGTACAAAACTTTCAAGTATTGCTATGGAGCAACAGGTTCCACAGTACTGAAGAAACACCACTAAAATATTACAGAGCACTGCTTTGCTTTTAAATACCAGGGATATCTGATTTCTGTAAGGGAAACATGACAATCTCAACCTTTTACACTGAGCCTGTAGACATATTCTACTTCATTTACAAGTTAGGCTTCTCGGCACTTTAAATAAAATATTTTTATTGGTAAGCACGAACAACTTTTTAAAATGCGTCCTTTTAAAATAAAACCATATTGACACATTTCATTTAGTGGGTGACACTGGTAGTAGGGTGATGGTTGGACCAGATGATCTTGGAGGTCTTTTCCAACCCTAATGATTCTGTGATTCATCGCGATCTCTATGTACGGGGAGTTATCCCAACATACACATCTATGCAATTCTAGAAGTTATATCAGTCAGACTCCGTAATGAAGAAGATTGCCATGTCTTCACCTTCAGTCCGATGTTAGGCTGCCACCCCTAACGGGCTCTTTTTGCACCGGTGCGTTAAGCTGGAGAAGTGCACAGCTGAAACAATGGGTTCAGAGAGAAGCAAAGCCATTATTCTGCAAGCTAGTCGCTCATTCACTTCCAGTTCTATCTACTGCTGATTAAAAGAATCAAATTTGACAATGTAGAAGCAAACAACAGAAAATTAAGAATCAATTAACAGTCCTACAACCCTGAAATCAAACGGATGTCCAGAGATCTGGCGTGCAGTTTTTGATCGCAGGAGTTAGGATACCTTTGACTGCGTATCCTAAGGACTGAAATAACTATGGCATAAATTAATAGCGGTGAGTCTATAAAGGTTGAATTGATACTGACATCTTGGATATTATTACAGTAAATGACAGATTAATGGACAAAGGCACGAGATCCCAAAAGTCGTCCTAGAGATTTAATTACTAGGAAGTAACCAATAATCATATTAATTAGCACAGTTAAAAACCCCATAGAGCAGTAAATGATTTCAAAGGAAATTTTGGCTATAACAATGACAAGTTAAGTAATAACTTCCACTGATGCCAACACAGAATAAATGATTTAATGATCCCCATAGAAAGTTTTATTCTACTTAGATCAATATCTGACCCCTATTATACACTAAAAGCCATGCCTAAAACCAATTATAAGAACTATTGTTGGGTATCTCGATTATAAAGAAACTTCCTTCTAGATTGTCATGCCATCAAAATGAAATAGATAATGCTCAAATAAATGCACCTTTTCAGCTTCTCAAGAGCAATAGCAACTATTGATATTTTAGCATTTCATAAAAAATTAACTGTAAGCCTTTGGTTGACTAACTTACTGGACGAGTTAAAGAAAACAGAATTTTGCACCAGTATTTCCTTCCATATGCAACATTTTATTATTAGAGCTAAGTGAACATCAATAGCAGTAACTCTTACACCATATGTGAAAGTTAAGGAAAATACTGCAAACTTAAAGTTTTACATCATCAGAAGTATATTTTCAAAAAAATAACCCCTTTCAAATGATTGATATCAAAAGTAACAAATGCTGCTATGCAAAACAAAGGGGATGGTAATGAAAGAAAACTTTTAAACTACTGGTTTTTGTTTTTTTTTGTTTGTTTGTTTATTTTACCTGTTCTCCACTTACACACATTTCAAGTAATAATACTATTTGTACCAGAGCTTTACAGAAACAGAAGTTATTATCTGAAGATAATGGAAGGATGGAACTAATAATTTTCTCTTACGAGTAGAAAACAATGTCCACCTGCCAAGTTCCATCATGTTGAAACAGTATATTACTTTTTGGTATCATATTTGCCAATAAAACTGTGTAATATGTATGCAGTAAAGCTAATACATACATCAAAGTGGGAAAAAAGGTTAACATTTGACGGAGTTATAAAATATTCCTATTGCAATCTTGCAAACTGACTTTGCTCAGATCATGTCCTATTTGTGCACACCTCCTGCTTGGGGCTGACACCAGGCACTACGAAGGAAAACAGTCATGTCAATCAAACTTCACTAAATAATATTTAAACTGTCGAAGTATGACCTGAATGATAGAATTCTTAGATAAATATTTAGTAGTAATAGAAATAAAGAGATTCTCAACTACCTTACCTTACCCTATGTTTGCCATAGTCCAAGAGCACACTAAATATATTTAATACTCCTCAGCTGTCAACTTTTTATTCTTAAGTAACCTGCTTATGTATATGAGCATACAGGGTATAAATCCTCACATACCTTCATTATAAACTGTTTAGTGGGTTTATGCAATAAGCAATTGTAAGAGAATTTACTGGTTATTTAAATCTAGAGGCATTCCAGTTCTGACTTAACTTGTTGATTCATGTATTCATTCACACAAGTGTTTCAACCTTTATTCCTGCTACTCAAAAATGGAACAAAACCCAAAACATTTCTGAACAAAACCTAAAAACTTACACGTCTCCTGGTCTCCTTCTTACCTCAATGTTTAATTTGTACTGCTCACAGTATCACTTCCCTTCCACAAGCAATTCCCTTAAAAGCTTAATTTTTCAACCAAGTCTGTTTTCAGGAACAGAAATATAGCTTCCAGAAATGATTTAAGGAACAGCTACTAATCTCTTTAGTACTAGGAGTGTCGTTATAAACGAAGACAAACCTGTAAATACATCTGGACAGCCACTATGGAAATATGTGAACTGAGGTACTGCACAGCTTAACTGAAAGGCTTAAATAATGAATGCAGGATTAGCAGGGAAGTTCCCCAGTCCTACTGCAAAATTGAAATTTAAAAACAAAGGCAAATTTGTAACGAATTTCAGAAAAGGCCTTCCCTTCAGTAACGTCACTAACAGCTTTCAAGTTTTTAAATGGTCACGTGAGTGAAATAAAGAATCCATATAAAACATAACTACATGTAAAATCCTGTGATCGTAAGTGTGTAGCAATTAATCTGGACAGTCCTCACTCTAATGCTATTTTATGATTATAAAAGTTAAAAAATAAGTTAAAGATGAATTTCTACAGCTGACCTATCATCATCTATTTTCGCCTATGAGGATGAGAAATCTAGACCAGCTCTATCATATCGAGTGGTAGCTTCTGCTTGGCTGTCCATCAAACTTTGACCCTTAAAAAAAAACTTTGTTTAAAGTTTTTAAGACGGTGGATGTTCTTGTTGCTGGTTTGGGAAATTACTTCTCAAAGCCTCTTAAATAAAAATATAACATACTTAATCACTTAGCAAAAGTGATTTGTTTATTAAGAAAGCTTATAGCTAAAGACAACTTTTAATATTGGTAAGCTGAAACTAGCAGGAGCAAAGAATCAGGATAAACAGCTGTTTTTACAAAAATCTCAGAAAATAATAAATAGGGAAAAAATTGCAAGGGATACTGAATGTCGGTCATTACTGAATATTGCAATTTAAACCACAGAGGGCTTTCTTACTCTGAAAATGTGTGCTTAAAACAAAGATCTGTATAATGGATTTGAATTTATCATACCTGCTGCTTATTCTGGAAGTTAAATTAGACTGAACAATTCACGATTCCAAAATAACTTGCAACATTAGCTACAAGGTTACAATGAGTTTGGCATTCACTGAATTCATCTGCTCCAACTTCTATACTAGAGAAACAGAAGTTCATACAGAGGTTCCTTGTTCTAAAAACAGCAATAAAGAAAAAACATGGATTAGATTCTAAGAACATAGATCAGAAAGTAAAAAAGGATTTGCTATAGTTACTAACCAGCAATTTCCCTCCCCACATACATTTTTAATTCTCATACATATAATAACATATGAAAGAAGCATCTCTCATTGATTTAAGACCTAAAATGAACTTGGCAATCCCTGTATTTGAAGCAGCCTTACTACAATCCTCACTATAAAAATCACACCTGAAAGACCAGAAGCAAGGCAGTGGCATTGCTCTAGGGCTGTGCCCGAGCCAACCAGGGATGGGCTGTGAAGGAACCGGGAGGTAAGAATGAGGCAGAACAGCCCACACACACCGCACATGCTTCTTTCCAACAAGAAAGGGACACACTTTGATCCATTAAGCACTGGCCCATTTATTGCTACAGGTCAGCCCAAGGACTGCAGGTGGACCAGCAGGACAGCTAAAGCCCAGGCCAGACGGGCAGAACTTCTCACGACCTGCCCTTCGCTCAGCTAACCTCAGGAAAAGTGCTGAGCATCCCCTCAGCATTTGGATGAGCACCATGAAGACTCTTGAGGAGTAACCCAAGTGATTTGCTTTTACATGGTAAAGTAACCTATTAAATTTTACGCGCCCCAAATGAACTACTTGCTCTGCTATCTTCCAGGGAGGCACGGAACAGTTCCACAGTTCTCGCTTGCTGCGGTTACATTTCCATGGCCTTCCTACCTCAGATGCAATTACACAGCTCCAACCATGATGTGGCTCAAGTCCTTTGTGCTAAACCTCTGGCAATGTCTCTGTGAAAGTAAAAAGCTTCCTGTCACAGAGCACTTCGTATTTCAGACCTCTGGCAGTTGGTTGCTCCCATGGATTTACAAAGCACACCCCTTTACACCTTTAAGGAGGTCAATCTTTTTTTTTCCTCTGAAAATTAAGTATGTCTTAGCTATCCTTAGATGCTTGAACAGTCAAGACATTAGAGGCAGGGCACGGGCAGACGAAAAAGAAAACAGCGTGGCAAGATTTTTTACGCGCATTGACCAACTTATTACCAATAAGACAACAAATATTTTTAATATTGTTTTACTCCATACATAATCAGATCCTTTGTTGTATAAATATTAAAAATAAGAAATAAGAAGTCTGTAAGCACTGGTGTCATCACTGCTGGACTAGCGGAGACCCAGACTCTATAGCTAAGACTGCTGAAAAAAGCAGGCTCAGAAAATATACAGGGATAACCAGAAGATTAAACAATATTTCCTAACAGAAAACAGCTCAATCTGACTACCCAGCCAAAAATAAGGCTACAGTTTGACTTCCTCATAGTCAATTTGAGTTTTTCCTAAGTGTTTGTGACAGATTTCCTCCCAGCAGCTGCCATGTTAAGCACGCCTTACAGACCTCCATCGCATTCTTTGCAATACGTTAACAAACCACTAAGATCTGCCAGCTTCTAGGACCACAATACACAGACATACATGACATGTTTCTCATGAACACGAAAATGTTTTTAGCAGGTAAGAGATTTTATAACAAAACTAAAGTAAAACAGTTTCTTAGGGAACATGGGTAATATCTCTTGTCAATCACAGAATCACAGAATTGTAGGGGTTAGAAGGGACCTCGAGAGACCATCGGGTCCACCCTCCCTGCCAAAGCAGGTTCCCTAGAGCAGGCTGCCCAGGTAGGCGTCCAGACAGGCCTTGAATATCTCCAGAGAAGGAGACCCCACAACCTCCCTGGGCAGCCTGTCCCAGTGCTCCGTCATCCTCACTGTGAAGAAGTTCTTCTACATGTTGGTGCGGAACTTCCTGGGCTCCATTTTGTGGCCATTGCCCCTTGTCCTGTCCCCACAAACCACTGAAAAGAGGTTGGCCAAATCCCTGTCTCCCACACCTCAGGTATTTATACACATTGATGAGATCCCCTCTGTCTTCTTTTCTCCAGGCTGAACAGACCCAGGTCTCTCAGCCTTTCCTCATAGGGAAGATGCTCCAGGCCCCATATCATCTTTGTGGCCCTCCGCTGGACTCCATCCAGGAGTTCCCTGTCTTTTTTGTACCGGGGAGCCCAGAACTGGACACAGTACTCCAGGTGAGGCCTGACCAGGGCAGAGTAGAGGGGGAGGATCACCTCCCTTGACCTGCTGGCCACGCTCCTTTTAATGCATGCCAGGATCCCATTGGCCCTCTTGGCCACAAGGACACACTGCCGGCTCATGGTCAACCTGTCATCCACCAGGACCCCCAGGTCCTTCTCCTCAGAGCTCCTCTCCAGCAGGTCGTCCCCCAGCCTGTAGTGATACATGCAGTTGTTCCTTCCCAGGTGCAGGACTCTACACTTGCTCTTATTAAACCTCATTTGGTTTCTTCCTGCCCATCTCTCCAGCCAGCCCAGGTCTCGCTGAATGGCAGCACAGCCTGGCGTGTCAGCCACTCCTCCCAGCTTCGTGTCATTGGCGTACTTGCTGAGGGCAGACACTATTCCCTCACCAAGGTCGTCAATGAAGATGTTGAACAAGAGCGGACCCAGCACCAACCCCTGGGGAATGCCGCTAGTCAGAGGTCTCCAGCCAGACTCTGCGCCGCCGATCACCACCCTCTGAGAGGTTGTCAAGAGGTTTGTCAAGCTGATGCCAACAAAAATAAAAGGAATTGCTTGATGGCAGTTATGCTGTAAGCCCTACCAGAAGACAGTTCAGGTTCCTTGGTACACTCCTAGCAAACCAGACAAGGATTAGAGCTGCTTTAAGAATAGACAGAGAAGCCAGGGGTGGGCAGGAGCAGCCCCTCCTGTGCAAGGGCGATGCTTGAGGGGAGGTACTAAAATCTACATGAAACCTCAACAAGTAAGATCTCGGAGAAAAACAACTTCAGATATTTGACTGATTTGAAAATCACTCCTCTGAGAGCAATTCCTCCCCTCCTTCTACCAGCAGTGAGGCAGACTTTCATTGTAGTCTGCTCAGTATAGTGGATTTTCAGGTGATCCCCCATTTATTGCACAAGCTTATAAATGAGCAATATAGAAAGTTTTCTTTTCATGTATAGGCAACTTGCCATTCAAATATTAGTCTGAAAACTCAAATTGCCAACAAGGGAAATTAAATCTGCAAGTCATGAGAAAACCTGGAGACCGCAAATTTAAAACATTTACCGTTTCTGCATTTAATGCAACTTTGCCCTCTTGGTCTAAAGTCTGTGTATGGAAAAAAAGTGAGGAGAAAAAGGCTTTTTGCTCAACACTGATCTTACAATCGTTCCCAAGGATAGCATTTCTTCTTCAAGACAAAATATATGCTGTCTTCCCTTCTACTGAGAGCCACACCAACTCAGCCGTCTTCTACCAGCAAACATGCCATAGACATGTGCCTGCTAGAGCAGGTTTTTTCCAGGAAAAAAAAAGCTCAGAAATGCATTTGTAACTTCTTATTTTCTCTCTTTCCGAAAAAAGAGTTAAACTTCATTTTTATCTTGTTATACCTTCCTTCCCATCCATCCCATTTCTCTCAGCTATAAACAACTGAACGCATCAGTTCTAACTGTGCGGCATAGGAAAATTGTGTTCTCCTTCGTTACTTCTCATTACAAGCTAGAATGTAATCATGCTGAATATTGTTCACAACTGCATTACACTCCAAAAATGTCTGCAGTACTTCCTTTTTGGCAAGTCAACTATTTCTTCATGGACAGATGTGTTATTCCTAATATAAAAAAGGCAAACACACCACCCCACTCCAGCTATAACAGTTACTGATTCAAGCCTTCCTGGTGCATATTTTGTTGTATGTCCACCTTTGTCCAAATGTAGTTTGTATTTGGTATGTGCTTCAAGAAAACAAAAGCATTGCATGGCCAGTCTAAAACCAGGCTTATGAAGGCGATATCTAACATCTGTGATCAGTTCAGTTGACTCCAATTAAATTATTTCATAAGCACGGATTACACCTGTGAGGAAACGTTCCAGATATTAATTCATTACGCTTGTCTGGGGAGAATGACACATTAAAACATTCAGGAATTTTGTAGAGCTTTAGAATTAGGAGAGACCCCACAAAAGCTGATGTCTGATGATAGCTGTGTATCACTGATAAAACCTTAACACATCCATAGTGTCATTTCCTTGCAAACAACCTGATGAACAAACACAGAACAACCCAGCTTCAGAGATCTGTAGCTGCATACACGCACACGATAACCTGCTACCAACGTGAAGATTTGACTGATTTGCACGTTTCTGTTCCAGGTATCAACTCTGTTTGTTAGAATCACTGCAAATATGTCATCCCTCTCATAGTTACAAGACATAGTAAATGAAATTGTTCACTTCAAAAGAAAAAAATTAAAGTCATTTCAGACACCCTTTACATTCAGAAATGCCACCCAAGATGACTTTAGACTCGTTCCTATTGTACAACCCAGAGACATGACATACCCGTTAAGTCACCTTAATAGAGGACTTGTCCCTGGGGTGTCTTCTGGGAGTGATTTCTTTCATCGGCTCTGATAGGCAAAGGGTCATAAGCAGAAGCAACAATCATGCTATATAAATCCAGAAAGCATGTACTGTACTATTAGAGAAAATGGTAAGTATTGCAGCACCAAAATATAACACAGTATTAAATACGACATAAGACAACAAGTATCTCTGTACCTTACTTTTATTATATATTTTAAGAATGTTTTAAGACAGCGGATTACACCATTTCATTTTCAGCATAGGGCTCTGGAGGTGACACATGAAAGCTACATCTTACTTCATCTCTACAACGTTCTCACATAAGTATTTCATATGCAGTTTATTACAACTTAATTTAAATGACTTAAGTGACTGGTAATCCATCCACTTTTGTTCCTCAACCCACTGTATGCTTTTAAACCGCATTCAGGAACTACAATACTTACATCTAAGTTGTTTTCCTGTGTACATACCAAAAAAACACATGGTTGGGAGACAGCAGTCAGTACACATCATCACAACACATGAACAGCAAAGTGTTAAAATACGATATTTGTAGTGAACACAAAATTCAGTTTTCAGCCCACCAAATTAGGTGTTCAATGCTGTCAAAGTGAGACTTTGCCCAAAATCTGACAGATTAGAAAAATCCCAGCTCAGTATTACACACATGCTATGAGGAGTGCTCCTGTCTTCTACAAACTCTTTGTCCAGGAAGAGCTCAAAGTGGGGTGAAGCGCTCGAGCACAGGGATGGATGAATGAAACCACCTTTAAATGCAACTGGGGAAACCCAGTATGGAAGGTCACTGAGAACAGCATGTGTGAATGCTCCTAATATATGTTAGTACTAAACCTCTGCAGTTTTTGAGCAAACTCAACAAGAAGGTTAAATGTATATTCAAACACTGCCTTCTTCTACATTCAGTAGTTAACACAAGTCTCAGGACTGAGAAACCCAAGTCTGTACCAAGAAATACAAAGAATGAATGCAAGCAACATTTTATGATGCTGTAGCACCAGCTTCTTACAACACAAACTGAGGAAAAAAAGGAAAAAAGCAAAACTTATCCTGCTCCTGGGCTGTTGTCTTCTCTGATATTAAATTGTGTCATCACAGAGCAGTGCAGCTTTAATTGAGTTTAAAATAGCAGGCACAGATTAATACAACAGCAGCTTTTACCAGTAAAGGCTGAAACTGGAAATTCAAGAGACGGATTTAACCACAAGGGCATCTACTCCAGCGTCCAGGAGGACATCACACTTATTTAATACTGTGCTTGAGCATTTTGAACAGTTCAAAGAACTGGACTTACTCACCACAGTTCGCTTGCTCTCCGCTGATTGTGAAGCACGCTCCTAACCTTTAGCCAGCATTTCAGCAATGAACGCGTGCATTATAAAATCTTCAGATCCCTCCCCACCTCTAGCTTTTTATGGCATTTCTACAAGACAGGAACAACAAAGCAAGCAGCAAAATAAAAGCAATTTTTTTAATCATAAAGATCTAAGTCAGTGAATTTAACTGACTTTGTATCAGCGACACCTCACCTTTAAGATAGAAAACAGGTCACCCAAATAAGAGGGACCATGCAAGTGCTGACAAAAAGTAAATGCCTGCCTTTCAAATGAAGCTTTGAGAAATATCCAGCTTCTTCCCCCGTGCCTGTGTAGGAAATACCACCCTGATTGCTTTTGTTAGCCACTGCTACATTTCACTTTTTAAAAGCATTCATACACTAATCAAAACCCCTTAACTGGGAAAATGCAGCCATTTATCTGAACTTTAACACTAGACTCTCATATATCTGAATCAATTGATTCCTTCCCTGGTTATAGAGCTAAAAAATAAACTATTTTATGAACATCCTGCAGTTCCTCTGAGAACAACTGTTACTGTAAACATGTTTCGCTAGAGGCAAACTCTGTTCTTTCTCTTTTCATATAATTCCTGCTTTCCTCTAATTTTCAAGGTTGCTGTAATAGGAATAAGACAGTAGACTGCCAAGCTAGACGGTGCTGTATTTTTACAGGCTTTTTTTCCCCCCCCTCACACAGTAATACATATTTTATACATCCAAATCTTCTTTCAAACCCCAAGAATGTGAAAAGTTTGAGTCAATTCTGTTTTACTGGGGATGTGGTGGTGGTTTGTTCTTCTCCAGGAAGAGCTTTCATATAGCATCACAAGCTTCATCACTACAGTACTGAAGTTGCCCAGCACTAAATATTAACAAGTTTTCTGCATAAGAGTTTGATTTTTATATCAAAGTTCTGCTTAATTCACTTACAGCTCAGCTTGTATAAGCATTTCGTTTCATTACAAAAGCAAAAAAGAAATAATTTCTAAGTGATTTTTCCACAATCCCTTACAAAATCCAAGCAGAAAACCCAAAGCATCCTTGCATTGAAGGCAAACTGGTGCAGGAAGGGATCCAACATCACAGAGATCATGCAGACACACCAATTTTAACATTTTCTAACAGGTCAGTCATTTCACATTCAAGTACAAGAAGTTCCAGCAACACAGGGGACAAGACAGCATGGATTCACCAAGGACACATCCAGGATGGAGCACCCAGCTGTAACCAGCCACAGTTTTCAGCCCGAAGAGATGACATCCATGGGTTGGCTGGGGGAAAGCAGTGAGCTAGGCGACCCCAGGTGTTCCTACGACCTCCGATATTGCTCAACGCTTCTATCGGTAAGCTGGAGGACAAGAAAGAACTGCACACCCAACAAATGCAGGGACAATACCAAGCTTGGAAAGGAGGAGATTGATATGCCACGTATTAGAGCTTCAACTCAAAGGACCTTGATAACCCCGAGGACTGGGCAAAGAAAAACCCTTGAGAGGTACCCAGAAGAGACAGAAAGCTCCACAGCTGGGGCAGGATGAGCCACATTATCAGTAAGGCTGCAGCCCTGCTGGAAATGCCCTGGGGATTACTGCTGGGGGTGCAAGGTGAGTGTGAGCCAGCCAGGGGTGATGGTGGAGCCCAGCTCTTCTCAGCAACACCAGAGAGGACAAGAGGTTTAAAGGAAGCATCACTTTGGAGTTTCAGAACTGCCATTAGGTCAAGCATTTTCTCTAGTAAGTTGGTAGCACGAGAGTGGAATGGGTTACCTGAAAGTTTTACCTTCAATTTACTGATTTGTGGCAAAACAAAGTATCTCGGTCTTCACAACAAACCTTGGCTGCAGGTTTTTTGATTTTTTTGTTGTTATTGTTAAGCTGAACAAAGGCACAAACAAATGTTGTCCTTCCTACCTCACAGATTAAGTCTTGATCACAGTAGACATCATCATGATGTTTATGACTTAGGTTTTTGACCTTGGAGCCAGTTTTAGTTTCAGGCCTCTCCAAGTGCTCAAATTCAAGCTAGGTCCAAGTACTGCTGACTCAAAGGTTTGTAATTCCTATGCAAATAAAATGCTAGTCTAGAGTGTTAGTAACAGACACCTTCATTATTTCATTGCGTGTGGATTTTTTTTCCTGATCTGAGTATACAAACCTTCCCTTCATAAAGCCTTCAGCATACTACTATGAAGTTTATTTGGCTTACCTTTTGAATTTCATCCCTTCTGCTGCCTGCCATTACTTCTCCATTACGTTATTCACAACCTAGCGGACTGCATTTTGAAGACTTGTGTTGCATACCCCGATGACAACCTCTGCCTCTCATTCAATAACGAGATATTAATTTATGATTCCCCAAACCTATGAAGCCAGACTCCACCAAACACACCTGTGGCATTTTCAAACAAGCGCCTCTGAGTTTTCTGCTGTGAGATGTTGGGAAGAGCTCCCACATAAACATCTATAAAGTCACTGACCTAAGGTGGTTCCATAACCTGGTACCGCCCCAAACAAAATCTCAAGTACCTCAACGCCTGAGGCTAGCGGACATCCGCAAAAACCAACTATAAAACTAGATTCCTTACCAAATGAAATACCAGCTTTTAAAAAAAAAGATTTAAAACCCTCCACGTTTTATATACAACATCCCCAAATGCCATACTTCAGCTGAAGGATTAACACACCTCACCTACCAAAAGGTGTTCTGGGCAAAACAAATCTAGAATAGGGCATCTTCCACCCACCTGGTTACACCCAAGCCATGGTACCAGAGCTGAAAGGAGCGGGAGAGAAGGTAGAAGCAACTACTCTGTAAGAAACAGGCCACCCAACTGAGACAGAGACCTCAGCTCTGGTATCTGCATTTGAAATTGCTTCATCATTTTGCAGAAAGCAGTCAGAATATTTAAAAATAAGCAGATTTGACAGTTCAACTTCCAAAGCAGGTTATTCAAGATGATTATACAGCTAAAGGTAAGGAGGCAGCGTTCATTTTCCTATTTCACGACATACAGACAATTACTGTAAAGCTAGCGTTCCTGGTGCCTTATTCTCAGGCTACACAAATATTTCTCATACAAATATCCCACTAAACCAGTCAACAAATACATGTTGACACCTGCTAGAAACGGTAAACAACTGCTCAGAGCAGACTGCAGGAAGAGCAGTGCAGATCTCTGGCTGTTCCACGCGGAGCAGCTGTAAGCTACTTGTCTCACTTGGCAAGGGGAGCACTGGAGAAACTTCACAAGTCTTTGGGCTTGTTTATGATGAGACGTTAATTTATATCATTCCTGATTACATCCATGCAAATAGTTCTGATCTATAAATAAGACTGCCCATCGAAGTGCGTGAAACTAATTCAAAACAAGACATTCTTATTCTGGAATGTGAGCAGCTGGGCACAAAATAATTGGAATTGTTAGCCAAGGACTGCTATCTCAAAGTATTCCCCATGTAAACAGGAGTTTTGTTATTCTACTCTACGAGCTTTGTTATTCTACTCTACCACTCTATTATTCTCTATTCTACTTCTATTGACAGCATGAAATCCTAACTCCTCGATAGCATTAAAGAAGAGTTAAAGTACAGTAGAGGACCCTGTTTCTCTCAGCAGGGGAGCCACATCAGTGTCCCATCCTCGCCCCAAATGATTCATCTGTTATCAAAGCAGGGATCAGAGCACAAAGCAATCCAGTTTCATCCCACAAAACACTATTATAGAACAATCATATGACTATAAAGATCTTGAAAAAGCAAACTCTTGGAAGTGCCCAACAGTGACCCTTGAAGCACTTCTTCCTATTTTCTCTCTCAGCAAATCTTGTGATGTACTTTATACCTAGCTTATAATCACACTTTAATTTTCATTCCATTTTCATTCCATTCCTGAAACTCAGCCATCTGTTATGCCTTGATTGCTGGATCAGTCTCTGTTACGCTGTCCAAAAAAGTTTTTGACAGTGTACAAGTCTCAAACTACAATTTCTCCAGTGAATAAAGTAGAAATTACATTTAACCTCTCTGTAGATTCAAACACGCTCCTAGTGCCCAGATATGTGGGCCCTGAAAACAGAGATTTCCTTTGTCTTCAACAGATTTTTGAAAATCAGCATTAAGAATCGGTATTTGTTTCCTCTGGCTGTAATCCTCTCTTTATTACTGGGTCTCTTGGTAGTCTCCAGTTACAGTAGTTACACACTACACAAAGTCAAAGAGCTCGAATGAAATTTTCTTTACACTCGCTGTTTGCAATAGATGTGTTTAATTAATCCTCAGCAAGAAGCTACCATTTTTTTAATGGTTTGATCAACAGACTTCCAGTTGGTCAAAAAGGTTTTAGATTTTGGGGGAATAAAAAGTGTTTTAAGGTTGCTTTTCCAAACAGCAGCTGGATTGGTAGCTTCCTGAAAACTACCCCTTGTTCAGGGAACAGACAGGCGGAAGTTGGTAAAATGTCTGGTAAGCAGCAATAACTCTGAATCCCTCTGAATCCTCAAATCAGTGCAAATCCAGCACAAGAAGCTTGCACACCAGGCTGGTCATGAGATGGATGCACCCCTTGCAGTTGTTAAAGCCACAAGCTTTGCCCAAGGTAAGTAATCCCAGAAAAAAAAAAAAGGCAAAAGAGCTGGGTTTAAGAGCATGAGAAACCAAAATTACACTAAGGAGATGGGCTAGAAGAATAAAAGCACAAAAGCGTGGCTTTACTCTTTTGCCTTAGTTACACATTTCTTTATCATCAAGTACAAAATTCTGCAACAACTTCTTAAACCCATTTTTCTAAGTTGTCAAGAGAGAGCTCCCTGTTAACGAAACTTCTGTTTGAAATCACTTTAAAAAAAATGATGCTACAAGCAGTGGTCATTATTTCCATTCAGATTTGATATTGATAAGACTTGTAAAAACTCATGTTTCCTTAATACATAGAAGCTAAATGATTAAGATTACTTTTTAAAAACAAACACAATAAAGACTTAATGGTCGACCAAACAGCCAGTAGTGTTTTACACAGCTTACATTAAAAGGCAAGTTTAAACTTCTTGATTAATAAAAATAAGATGGTATGAGTATGTCAAATCCCCTTTCAAGGCTTCTGTTCTTAGGTTCTTAGTGTCTTTCAATTTTGTTTCATTGCACAGAAAACTTATTTGACACAATTACATCAGCTTAAAAGAACATGATTAATGGTGCAAAACCAGGCATGCCACAGTTAGGAAATGCTAAAATTACACAGTAACATTGTCTGCATTTTTCTAAATGCAAAGCATTACAAGAGAAATTACATTTACAAATATTTTTCTTTCCCCTACCTTAGTCAGCAAGAACTTGTTTATCTTATACCAATTCCTGCTCTAAAGAAAGAAATTCCTGATATGCTTTTCTCTGGCCCTTTCCACTGTAATACCTGAAATCTCACACATTCATTTATTTTCATAAAACATGTATGGAAGAAAGGGTATTTTCCAATCTGTAAAATAAGGAAATTAAGGCACAGGAAGGATAGTAACAGTTATTAAATTGCTTTAATGAGATTCGTAGACCTGACTTCTCAAAGGATGTAATATTTAGTTGCAATCATAGTGAAATATTTCAAATATTTCCCTGTGTTAGAGTACAGTTCCCAAGGTACAGACAGCCTGTAAGTCAACTAACAGCTCTCACTGCCGCTAAAGGAAGTCATTCCTCTCCTGTCCCTTCCTCCATGCACAAGATTCCACCCTGTACTTGTACCGCGTGGTATTTGACTATCGGGCACATCAATATAGTGCAACACAAAAAAAAGAAAAAAGAAAAAAAGAAACACACCGCCCTGAGATAGCAAAAAAAAAGTTATCAGCTTCTGTATCAGCTTCTGCTGCCTTAGTGAGCCAAAGCTGTGCGCCAATCAGCCTGGCAAGCAGAAGAGAAGAGAAGGAAAGGAAAGAAGCAGAGGAAGAAAAGCAATCCATCTCCTGGAGGGGAACAGGATTCCCCGCTTGGAGGGGAGCTCCTGTAAGGCCTGGTCATGAATCTCCCCCAGCTGAGGGACTGGCTGCCTCACAAACCCGACTGCAGCGGCTCGGGAACAGGCTGCTGAAACCAGCAGCTGCCCCAGGAGAGCCCAGGAGTCCCAAACCCTTCGAGCACTGCATCAGGAGAACGAAGAATCCATCTCGTTTCCTCAGTAAGCAGACTTCCTGAATTTAATTCCGATACCCACCATTGCTGCATCCAACGGAAGGGGTCTATCCAGGAGAAGAACTTACTACTTCGAAAGCCACACACATTCCAGTTTCTCCAATACCAAGTAAAGAAACTCGTAGGCAATTACCTCTTTTACCATAGTTTTGGACTGACCCTTCCACACGTCCGACTGCTGGACTTCAACCAACGGGCTGCACGGAAAACAAGCACGAACAAGAAGCAACACATCCCGCACACTGAGTAAGGCAGAAATCCTGCTGACAACAGAATATACAAGCAAGTAATAAAAGATGTCATCATAGTGAAGCGCAGATTTAATTTATCTGAATTCCAACATTTACTAAGTTCTGAGGGAGTTATGGACACTTAATGTATTTTGATATGCAATGTGTCTATTCTTTCAGGCCCCAGGCCCACTTTTAGAAGCAAACTAAAGGAATACTCCATGTGACAGAACTTGTATTAACGAGAGCCCCCAACTCCTGATTTGCTGAAGTAGCTATGCCACACGGACACTGACAGCTTCGGATCAAGCCTACCAAACAAACAGCTCTGAGCTGTCTCTGGGCAGCAAGAGGCGGCCATCGGGCTGGGCTCCATGAACCCCGCCAGCCCTGCTGATGCAAGGGCTCGCAGGAATGCGTGGTGGAACACAACACTGTAATGGTTTTTCTTTTTTAAAATAATAAAACACCACCTTTTAGGCACAGTTTACTTCACTGGTAAAGTTTATACAGCTGAAAGGCATCAGACTTGGGCGGAGGGTAAGGGAGGAAGGAACAGCAACTTGTCTTTCCGCAGCACGTGAAACTGCAGAATGGTGTTTCATCAGTCCTGCCCCAGTGGGTTTCTCTTCCCCTGGTCTGGATTCAACATGCGACCCCTGCATTGGGAATGGCAACAGTCAAGCATCTGGAAGATTTAACAGTCCAAACATTTCTTATTTTCAACTCCTGTGTTCTTATTTTGACAGCAGTGTTACTCTTAATGGACTGCAGGTCCACAGCCAGAAGCTCCTTACTGCCTTACTGACATTTGTATTTGCACGCAGTGATTTTTTGCAGGTTTGGATCAAAATTGCTGTCTGGGGCACATTCCAGTGAACTATCAACTAGAAATAATTCCAGAAGCAATCCTCCCAAATTTCTGCCAAACACTATAAAGTCTGAAAAAGGAGGAAAGTTGTTCAGTCATTCCTCGGTTACAGATATGCTTCTGAATATCCAGAAACAGATTTAAGGCTCTTTTGGGCCCTACTTGTTACCCACTGAGGTTTAAATTCTGAACACCCATGCTTCACAAACACCAGATCACTAAAATCACCAGTTTTATGTTTAAATAGCTGCATAATCGAAAGATAGTTGATCTCTTCCTTACCCCCCCTGGGAATGGAGAAAATATTGTCTCCATAGAATTCCTGAAAATATTCAGGAGATATTCCTAATTCTACAAACACATTCATTTTAATAACCATTTTAAAGTTTTTTTTTCCCATTTTTCCTTTTATTTCTTTATTCACAGCATCCCATACTACTATAAAATTAGCATTTGGCTAAAAGGTTTAAGATGGAGTTGTTAGTCACGTGAACGGCTGATATCAACAATACTTAGGTGATTTTAACAACCAGGTTTCAAAATTACTTTTTAAATCAAATTGTCTTTTTCATTTAGTTGTTTTTAACAAATAAATTCCTGACTGAGCTGTATCACCAGAAGAAATAGTATATTTGTTTGAAACACCAGAAAATTCTTGCAGTCTGCTGTTTCCATCGTTGGTACGGAAAGTCAGGTCAATTCCTACACTGATGTCTGGTAATAAGGAAACAGTATTCAAGTCTATACAATTTTTGGAAGTTTATTAACACTTTACTTACTTTACTAATTGCTTGCTTGTTGTTGTAACTAATCTTAATGTTGTATATATTGAAACACACGACTTGCTAGCCAGCTTTTTACATAACATCCAAAAGCTTTTCATTTACTTCAGGTACCTCCAGAAAGCTCCAAGTCTTCTGCAGAGTTTCACAAGTTCATTTACTCCTCTTTTTGGTCTTAACTCTGCTACATTTGCACTAACCATCTCTTTCAGTCACCAATGAAAGATCAATTCTCATTTCTACACATCTACAATCGCATTTCATAGAAGACTAAAACAGCATGAAACTGCTTGATGGACATTTTAGAATACTTATTTCCTAAAATCCTTTTAGCAAAAAACAATCAATCCCCATATAAAAAATTGCAACCATTCCAAATATCTGAGTGACAACAAAAGTTCAAAACAAATGAAAGCACTCATATTCCTCCATTCCCCTCCTCTTTAATAACTTATAAACTTCAGTGTCAAAAACTTACTTACTCCAAATGCCTAACCCACAAAAAGATTCTGATATACTACTTAAACTACTCTTCACTTATTACAAAATGAGAATGTTTATTAAAATATATGTTCAAACTTGAATTTAAAGCACTTGGGAATTAGACAAATGTTAATCACCGAAAGGAAAACTTAATAAATATTTCTGAGACTCAGCATACTTCTTCCTGCAATTTCCCTGTAGCTGTGTACATGCTGAAAATGAGAAACAAGGAATGCAAATTTATGAGTAATTCTAGTAATACAATGAGATACTCATTATTTTAAATTGTACCTTGCAAGAACATTTACAAAACACTGCAAATTCTCTTTTCCAGCCTCTCCAGAGTCTAGGAGTGAAACAATATAAGCTATAATTTAAGGTTTAGTTACCACATATATATTCTTGGTTCATTTCTAATATACTAAGAGGTTTGACTGCACCGTAAAAAGTAACAAAAAAGACAAAAAGTGAAGGAGGTACACTATATACCAATTACCTTGGTGAAATTTATTTTGTACCAATTTTTCATGAGAGATTTCGAGAATCACTCTGACAGCCCAGCATGATTTACTAGGGCTCAAACTGCTGCAAAAGCAGCAATGACTACAGCCCAAGAAGTTCTGCACATCATTTTTTTTGTGTATTATTTGTCTACTTTATTTTCTAGTTCATGTTAATGAACATCACAACTTTGCAACAGCAACACAGATTTTGTATGGATCAAGCTGAAAGGAACACAAGACATCATGTAGCAGACTTAAGGGGAAACTGATTTTCAATCAACAGTATCAATTCGATCCATCTACAGAAGAGTCTGTAAAAATGAGCAAGGTCAACAAGGCGACAGTAGTCCTCTACAAAACACAAGATGAAAAGCTCAGATCCATTTCTGATGGCAGCACATAGTAACGTATTGCTTGAACAGAGAGCTAAGAAAACCCTCATGATAGCAGTAGAGATATTCTACTGACTTATCTGTAAGATTTCTTGATAAGTGGGTCCACCTGTTTGGGTATCTAGAAACTTGCTTTCTGCTATGGAAATTTCAAAGTAAGAGGGGAAGAAAAGCTCTCAGAAGCTTTAGTAGCTTCTGTTGCATAAATTCATTTTGAGTAATTTAGGAGAACCAAACAAATCCCAGCCCCGGCCATGCTAACGTAGCACATTCCGTGTAGCCTTGCTTTCGATTTCAGAACCACATGAAGCACTGCCATGTTTCCATGGGCTATTTGGGCACCAGAAAGCAGACAATTCTACAAATGATACAACAGGAAGTTTTGGAGAATTAACCTTGAGACAAGCAGACGAAAAGAACCAAGTTTAGAAGTTCAAAGATTTTTTCATTCCTATGGTAAAATTCAAGAATTTAGCTTCCCATCAAGCCATTGAAAACAGTCTTTAGGAAGTAGTTTTATTAGACCTTTGGATTAATGAACAGCTCAAATTGCAGTCTAAACAACATTGAGATATTCCCACATCAAAAGTTTGATTTTTTTTTAAATAACTGAATGCAGACACTTTTGAAGAAAATCTGTTGTAAAAGAAAAAGAGGATTCTGAGAATGAATCTGTAGTAGAGCCTTAAATAAAAAATAGTCACTGTTGGGTGCATGCTTTAATTAAAAGTTCATTTAACCAATTTTAACAGACTGTTTCTGTAGGTGGGTGTCTCAAAATCCAACTTAATTGGATCTGAGGAAACGCTCGCCCTTGGGCCATGAAGAATAAAAGTTACTGTTTCTCCAAGGTAACACTGGGTTGTCCACTGAGAAACCTTGAGATAGCCCAAATCAATTCCTTCCACCCTAAAACATTCGACAGAATTGTCCTCACTGATGAACAAACAGATAATTATCAAATCTGGGGGGCACAGGTTTCAGATGGACCAGTAAATACAGTCAGTTCTCCTCAAGCACCTCATCTGGTTTACTGCTGGGGTCTAAGACTATGCTGAGAGAACTCAGACATTTTCTCATTAAATTTCTCATTTTCAGGGGGAAAAAAAAATTGAAATTTAAAAAAAAATATAAAACCAAACTAAAAAGCACAAAAAGCTTCCAGAAGCGCTTCCAGTGGAAGGGTGCGAGCCAAGCAGGGCCTAGGCCACGCACCTCAGTTCCCACCTGCCTGCCTGAGACACAGTCAAAATTAGCACACGCAGCCAAACAAGAATATATGCAACTGCTGAGCTTTTATTACATAAGTAGGAATCGCACAATTACATAACAGTAGGTCAACAGCTTTGGTCATGAACAAAAAAATCTTTAAAAACTCTACTTTCAGAGAAAACATCTTCATTCATGTGGAAGCATGAACATAATGAACGCCCAAATGCTTCAGCGATATAGTCATGAATAAACTCACAAGGGCTGAATAAGCATTTACACAAATGCACTTGAGAGTTCATAAAATAGCAGGCCACACCAAATTAAAAAAAATCCACAGGAAGAAAAACGTTCCAGAGCTCACTCTCCTACCTTTAAGGACAAACTGCAGAATAGGAAAAGCTGGCGCGATCTGAAGAGATTTTTCAAAAGCGATGAAAAACAAAACTCAGATCAGACCAGCCCATTGACTGGTGCTCCTAAACAGCTGCATACTAATGGCCTTGCATACATTAGGAAGTATTAAAGAACACTGAAATGAACAGACAACTCGAATCCTGGCTAACTGATATAATATAGTACTTATGCACTGGAAAATAGTTAAACAGGCTAATTGGTGCTGGTAGTTAGCTGCCCAAGAATACACATGACCAAAATAAAAAAAAGAAATGTTGACTAGAAGTTATATCCCTTTCCTTACAAACCACAACGAAAAAAAGTGAGAAGTACAGAAACTTTTCATGCTTGTCCTATTCTATTCTTAGGCTCATGGAGAAATAAACTGGAAGAGAGCTCAAAAGGTCATCTGGCCTGCTCCTTTCCCAAGCCCGCATCATCTACACTTCTGTCATTCCTGACACAAGTTGTACAAACTGCAGCTTAAAGTCTCGGATAACAGAACCTGCGCAGGATTGCCAGACAGCTGATCCCAGAGTTTCTGTATCAGTATGCCACTTAAAAAAAATCCTACACCTGCTGGTTTGATTTTAGTAAAGCTCAACCTGACTCCCTCTCTCACTGTGACTGAAGTCCATTATTTCTTGTATGCTCCTCCATGACCCTATGTAAACTTCTTGCACACCTAAAAGCTGTTATCTGCCCTTCATAACCTTCTCTTCAGATTTAACTCTAATTAGTCTTCTTATTTCCCTCTCTGAGTCAAGTTTTCCTACTCTTAGGTCTATATGACAATTTAACATACCTCATAGCTTGCTGCTTGCAATGAAACTGGAAGTCCAGAGAACAGAGTACCACAAAACAAACAAAAAGACTGGGAAGAACAGAGAAACAACCGCTCTCCAAACAAACATTTTCAAAAGGAGGATGTCAGAGATTAAAGGGTTTCTTTGGTCTCGATATTTTAGCCAACTTCAACAGCACTACAGATGAAAAAATGCATCACGATTTTATCTGTGACTTCCACTGATAAAATAATTAGTGGAGTGACAAGCCAGATGCTTTTTCCTCATAAAACTGGCAAGCATCCTCTTACTTTCATTGCTCACCTTCCCTTATCCTAAAGGACTGATATGATTGGAAAACAAATAAACACTGTCAGAAAGGACTAAGCCCATATACTGCTTCAATGCCACAAGTATGGTGTGGAGCTCACACTTCCTTCTCACTAGCCATATCAATGTCACTTCACAGAAAGACACTTCTTCATTTACAGGTTGATTTACTTAATTTTGTCTTAATATTAAGCATGCTATATTACAAAAATACCCGTCCCAAAAGAAAACAAAAAGAAGCTGCTATTTCTTATGATAATTCTTCCGGAAATCCATCCTACTGCAATAGAAAAAGCTACAAAGTCTGTTTAAAACAGGACTGAAAACTTTTTTTTTTGTATCTGTTTTTCAAACTTCAGCTCATCAAAACTGAAAAACAGTCTAAGTAACAGGTCTAATTATTGTTGAAGAAGGACTATCTGTCAGCCAAACTTATTTTAAAAGCTATGTTTGCTTAAACCTCTGTTGACTTCTTGCAGATATTCAGCCCTACACTTCTGGACAAAGACACTACCAGAAAACATGTGAGAAGTCAACGTGCACACATTAGTTCAGATCGTTAAAAAAACAACACAGCCCTCTTCTTGTAAAATGAAACTGAGAAGGAACACAACGGAACCCTAAAGGCATTGTTGTAACTTCATCGCAGTGATCTTGGCCATACCATGAGTTAAGATCCCTGAAATTATCCCCTGCTGATTTCAGTGGAAGTACGAGGAAGACGGAGTACTCGGCTCTAGTAAGAATGAGCCATTACAGTACCAGCGGTGTTTTAATCCCAAACAGATGTTAACTATGCTTTATATTGCTCGACAGTGTTTTACTGTGCTGCAAAAATTGCTAAAATGTAGGGCTGACATGGCAGTTATTCTTTACTTTTCAGGTCTACACCGTCTTTGCAGTCCACCAACTAGAATCCAAATCCATGAAGACCACACAGAAACACCATATAAATGGGACTGTCAAGTTAATCTGTGATTTGATCAACATCAGGTAGGGCAAGAGTTTTATGCGACAATTTGAATCCAGAACACAAACTTCAATGTCATCTATAATCATAAATGTTCTTACTGCTAACGTGAAGTAGGGAGATCTGTACCTCATAAAGGTGCAACCATTTCAGCCAGGAGCCCCAAGCCATTTCCAGAATATCAAGTTCTTGTTTTAACACAAACTTCTGGGGCATCTCAGGGTTTGTCTACTCTTTTTCAGTGACCAAAGAAGAAACTAAAACCCTCCAGCATCAATACCTCACCGAAAAAAGCATTTTCTATATACCTGTACAAAATGCAAAAGCATACCTATGTCTAAAGTGTCACAATCTTCATAAGTGATCATCTTCCTAAATTTGACGTGGAATTGGAACTAAAATTAATCCTTGTTTCAATGGTATAAAATTAAGCACGAACCTCATCCTTCAAAAATTGGCCAGCCACACACAGACCAAATTCCCTTTCTCCTCCTCCTGTTTCAGAGCTTACTCAAGCACTTAAAGCAGAAAGTTACCTTGGTTAATAATAATTTCATAGCTTAACACTTAATACAAGCCACATGGATGCGATGACCCACCAACCAAGAAGATAGTCTACACTTGAAATGTAGAAAATTGGAAGCTGTCAGCATCCTGTTTTAGATTGCTCTACTTTTACATCTGAAGTATATTACAGGATGTGCAGTTAAAATAAAGCTAAGTTCAGTCTTTTTTATTCCTCCCCCAAATTAAGATTTTTTTTTTTTTAATTTGAGGTCAACTTATTTGTTCTTTAACAATACATTGTGAGCTACTTATAACATTTTGTATTAAACACAACTACTATTAATGCTTTAATACATTATTGATCTTGTAACACATACACCTTCAAGCAAGCTATATAATGAAGTCTTTATAAAACCATGCTTAGAAAGCACAAATAAGCAAATGCAAATGATTAATAGATTATTTTTAATTCAGCTCTTTGCAACAGTAAATCCCCAGAAAGAAACAGTCAATGTCATATCTAGTTTGAAAAACAGCAGCCAGAAAATGAGGTGGCACCTTCACACTCCCTCCAGCTCTCTAAGTAGCTCTATCCTACCCTCCCCTGATAAGGGACCTTCAAATGTCAAAGAACCATCACTAATTAGAGAGAAATAACGCAAAGAATGAATGGGGAAGACGTGTTGCATCAACTCACTCTTCAAATGCATTTCCAGGGCCACACCATAAATTTGCTGCTCTTTGTAAAGAGGTCTTAGACCATAGCAAGCAATTCATCCAAACAGAGAAGACAGACTGAAAAATTGAGCTGGATACCTCTAGCACTAAAAGTAGGTGGTGAAAAGTTTTTTTTTTTTTTTTTACTCTATAAAGAGGAAGGAACACACAGCTCATCAGGGGACTACTCTACACAACTTGCAGTAGCACACTTCTTGCTCTGAAGGTGCAGAAAGCCATTGAAACATTCTTCTCAAGCTTCTATCAGGGAAACATCCACAAAACTGAACCTTCTTTCCTACTAGTATTGACAAAAAAGGTCGATATTTTTAAGAACGCAGTCTTTCATCATCTTATCTACACACTCTTGTTTAGTCCAGGAGAGACTAACTACTGATCAGCTCAGCACATCCACTGCACGTTTGTTGTGCTTCCAAGCAAGCCCCACTGCGGCTCCCCTGCATCGCACGTAAGGCTGGCAGACACCCTTCTGTTAAGGCCCAGTTACTTAACTACTCCTGGTGGAATCCATCTTCTGCTTCCTGATCATGTATCTTTTTATTTTTAAGATTGATATAATACCCAGTAGAAGAGAAAACTGGTCTATTAGACACCACAGCCATGTTAAATATAAATACTGTATTGATTAATCCCTGATTAGTCACACATGGGATTTAGCACACATCTGAAAACAGAAAACTCTCAGGACCCTTTTTGGCTTGTACCAGGATGTCTGAAAACTCAAACAATGAAGGCTTTTGGCCTGTCAATTCAAATTCCAGGCTCTTGTTGGATCTGGGTTTTGCAGTTGGCAGTATGACAAATTCTTTTCCCACACAAGAACTCTAGCAGAAACTCCCCGATACGCACTTGGCATAACCTCCCTAATTACACCACAGTCGAGGCTGATGAGGGAAGCCTTCATCAGAAAGTCTGCTCTGGAATATGCGACTGCCAATTGCCATGACATGTCTGTCTTTGATTTAAAAGTAAAATACATTTTAGTTGAATGTAATGTTATTTTGGTAGCAAGACTAAAGAGGGACAGGATGTTTGCTTATTCTGCTGACAGGCTGCACCCGTAAAGGGTAACGAATACACCAGGGTTTGAGAAAGAAAATATTCCTTAAACCACCTTCTGGTACATCGCTTATTTGTTAACTCCCCTTATATTACTTATTTTGTATATATACACCACCTTCATTACTCCTAATAGTTAAAAATCATATTCTTCCCTAGAACATTAGCATACACATAACAGAAAAATCTCTTTGCCACTGTATAGCGACAGTTAATACCACCATATTTTTCCTTGATTTAAAATTAAAACTGAATTTTATTTAATTTTGAGTTTGTCTTATGCAGAGATACATCTCCAGATGTTGAAAAGCTGGCAGTGAGTGAGTGCTGTATTATTATCTGGTGTGGTATGCTACTGTTTTTACGAGACCTATTTTTATTGTCAGCCTTGACGTCAGTGTGAACACCAATTTCAAAGAATGTTCAATCAGGCTGCAAACTGTAAAACTTTCACAGCGGTGAAACTAAACAATGCAGCCATTAGTACAAGGAAAAATGTCAGACATTATATTTGGACACAGATTATTTTGACAAGTAACTGGGCATAACAGTATTTCAAGATCAGGATTTTACCACGATCCCAGACTGATGAAATATAACATCTTTGCCATCGAAGTACAACAAGTCCAAGACAAAACTCTACAAATATCTCTCAAAGATATTTTATTAAAATTATGTGACCCTTTTAATACTTACTGTTTATATCGTGCCTTTCATTTCAAAGCTCTAAAGCACACGCTATGATTGCTCGTAACAGGAAAGCTAATTTGAGAGAAAAACAGATTTGCTACATCAGACGCATTCCTTACTCTATGCTAACTTCTCAAGATGGTAGGACATTAATATTTGCACTGCATGTTTTTAACTACTTTGCAGTGAATAGTCTGCTTTGGATGCTTTCAATCAAATATTCAGTGGTTACTATTTGCAACGATAACAACCGTCATTTCTATGTTCGCATTGGGAAACAAAAAAAAAAGACTTCTCTATATTCACAGTAAATAACTGTAGGCTCAAAAAAGCCTTCATAGCTTTAAGTACATTTTGGTTTTGTGGACTTCAAGACATACACACAATAAATAACTTCTTCCAGAACTACATAAATTACATTATTACCATCTATGACTGATTTCATACCAGTTACCACTTTATGAAAGCATGCTGAAGTTACGGTGGGCACATTCTTAGAAGTTAATGTTTGTACCTCTAAAAAAGTCCCCTGTGATCCATTAACAAAGATCATAGAATAGAATGGCTTGTGGTGGAAGGGACCTTAAAGCCCTTCCAGTCCCAAACCCCTGCCATAGGCAGGGAAGATGGTAAATGCTAACACATCTTGGTAATTGAAGTTCAAAGCCAAATGATGAAATTAAGACAACACTTTTCAGGATACAAAATTATTCCAGTCTGAACACTGCAATTAAGAATCCACACACCAAAACCCTTCCTTTTTATAAAACAAAACTATCAAAAGTATCGTGAAGGAGCAGTATTCTAACCTCAAGGACTGGTTGAAGAAGTTGGCACTAGGTATCAAACAAGCTACTGTTCCATGTCCAGATCATTTCTTCTCATACATTAACATCCTATTACAAAGGTCCTGAGATACTGCCAGAATTCACTGCGAATAACATTATGGAACTGGTTGGCACAAACAGATGTGCCTTCCTGAAGACGACACCAGTCCAGCTCTTCCCACCACTCCTAAAGCAAGCAGCAGAAATACATGGTGTGGTGCCCCACACACTTCGACCTTAACTTTCCACGTGCCAGAATATGCCGTGGCCACTTTTCAAAACACTAGAAAAGATTCTGGACCCCCCCCCCAATCCATGCAATTGGAGTATCTCCAGCTGAAAATACTCAAATAATCTGATTCATCATTGTGAAGATGGAAAAACACCTACAAAATCAAAGAACTGGGAGAGAAAATGCCTGACAAGAAGTCATCTCATAAGACAGCAGTGAACACAAACGCACCGAGGAACTTGCAAGACTACTTATAGTATTCATTAGAAGGTGCTGGTAGGGTCAGCTTAGCATTTTATTTTATATTCCCCTCCAGTCAGACAACTCCAGCTTGCTAACAGACTGCCTAGATCCAACTTGAGAGAAACACACAATCACACCCTGTTATTAAGCACTTCAAGATTAAACTGCTGGACCTTTCTGTACCTTCTTCTGACATCACCTCATCTAGAAACACATCCAAAGGAACAGAAAATCCTATTGGCATTTCTGGGAAATGTGTGACTAGCAGGCAAAGCTATCACCGGTGGGCTCTAAATCAGAAAAAAAACATAGAACACAGTACTGAAAGACAAAACACTATCAAAGAACCATAAAAGCTGAAAAAATAATGAGGGACAAAGGGAAATCTGTAGTCAAAACCAGAATAAAACAGCTGAAAATCAAATGCAAACATTCAAAACCTAGAATGACATTAAAGATTGATTTAAATATCTTCCTTACCCATCTTTGCATCTATTAATTTTGTTGTACCGTGCTAATTAGATACTTGAAACTATCTGTTCTTACAGCCCATGCATACTTCCTGTCTCTATGCAATTATCCTGCCACCCCGAAGACTCAATGGGAGAATGCGATCTTTTCCTTTAGCAAGGCAAACAGAGATGCTAGAGTTGAAAGCAGCAAGGCCTAGATTTAGCTAAGTCCCTCCAAAGTATCAATAAGGTCCAGAAACCTTGATCTACGATCAGAATATACGTGTGTTTGTCTTGATACAGCGACATCAGGATCAGTAAAGTTAGATTTTGAACTGTTCCTGCAGGAATGAGTGTCACCTTGGTTTTGACATCTTCACCAGTATAACAATTTAGGGCTGAAAGTAGTACAATTTATCTTAAATAAAGAATTTCATCTGCTTAACTTTTATAGTGCAATGACTCTCCCCAAGCCTTACTTTTTTCGAGCTGCCTTCCTGGGAGGTAGGAATCTGCAGAACCAATTTCCTGTCCCACAGTTATTGAGGAAAATGGGAAATGTTTTTTTTGTTTGTTTGTTTTAAAGAGAATCTTTCCCAGATACTTTGACCCTAAAAGTAAACAAGATCTTTCCTTTAATTTCTGTGCCAGAATTTTGGGCGAACACACCAACCCCTTGGATGCAACAACATGAGCATAACAGATTGATCTGACTCTTCCTCACGGCTGAAATTCCACTGGTCACCTTCTCTCAGCTCACACTGAAGGATATCATGGCTTTTGTTTTTCGTATCTATTTCTACCAGAGGGCCTGGAGAATGATATACTAACAGCATTAGACCATATTCGCATCACTTATGCTGAAAAGACGGAATGACTGTGACACAGATATCACTCCCTCACAGCAGCAACGGAGGGTGAAAGAGTGGATATTCAAAAAAGATAATATGCTTAAAAGTACTTAGAGTCATATATTAATTTATTATCAACTTCTACCTCTACTTTTCTGTCATACTGCAGCATAAACAAAGTACAAAAGAAGAAGAGGATATACCCACACATTTGACAGTTGAAGAGACATAAGAAAATGTCATGCCATGTTCTTCTTGAAGGAGTAACGGGAAGCAAAGCAGGGAAAAGAAGAAAGATCGGGACAGCTCTACAAAAAAGTGCACGCAAAAGCTTTCCGACTGTCATTCTTTCTTTGCAAAATACAGGGCAGATGCTCCAACCTGTACAGGCACTACCAGTTCACACCAACCTCACCGGTTAACTTCCCTCACAAAACCCATCGTGGTTACCTGAGAAATGCAGAGAAATACATTAACAAAGAAAAAGTTAGAATGATTTCCACACAAAAAAACACCTAATCTTTATTGTTTTAAAAGGAAACTGTCACATAGTTGAGGCTCGAAGATTTACCAAGCTAACAGATGTCCTAATCTACCAAATAGAGCATGCACTCAGTTTCCCAAAGCTGAAAGAATCCCTTCTTCCTACACGCTTCTTCCTCAGAAAGATAACCAGAAGTTGTTTGGATACAAAAACTTTTATTTATCCTATTATGTATGTGTTAAGACATATTCCAGGCACCGTGTAGACAGAAAATACCATTGTATAAACAAATTTCACAAACTAAGCCATATTGGCTTGTTCGCCAAATGAAGAAAAAAATATTCCTGTCAAATGGAAAACTGTTTGAGAAATTTGTTTTTAAGATTCTGAAGTTCTTTTAGAACAAAATCTTGCTCTTTAAAATATACTTTTATTTTGTTGTTTGAAGTGTTTGGGGCTATTTCAACTACAGCAAAAGCAGAGAGCAGCCAACGACCATTTTCAGCAATGAAATACCAACTCTGAGAGCTACAAAGGTGAAGATATCAATAGATCATTTAAGGGTATAAACACTTGAAGGAAAATCTTGAATTTTAAGATGCAATTTGTATTTCCAACTACGCTTTCTTAAATTTTATCATCAAAATTTAGTATTTACCTGCTGTTCTCAGGCAAGGTACTCTTCTCAGGCTGATAAAATTTATCAGTCCTTGGCAAATCACCAATGCAAACTGTGAGGAATAACCTGTGCAAGCTGACAGTTCACTCTAATCCCTTCTAAACTTCCCTTCACACTCTTTCAGCACTAAGCTGTTCCATACACCCTACACAGCACCTGAAACCAATTTATGTAGCTGTAGATGAAGTGCAAATGGAGTGAGAACCATCTCTCAAAGACCTTTGAACAGTTAAGGGTTTGCACTGCACTGGAGAATTTCCATGGCCACACGCGAGGAGAACAAGATAAATACTGTAAAATTTAATCCTGAAAACCCTTGTTCACTTCTGTAGACCCAAAGACTTAAGTGAAAGTATTCAGCTGTTGGAGGCTGAGCACAAACATAGCTGTTTGCACTGGAATTTTCAATCTTGCTCTGCTCATTTTTGCAACCTACAAATATAACTGAGAAGGCCACAAGTTCTCCGATGCTCATGTAAATAGTTTCACTGGGAAGTGGAGAGTTCCTTCCCCCGCCCCCCCCCCCCAACATCCTAAAATGCTGGCTGAATCCCAACAGAACAGCTGAGCAAGTCAACTAGCCTGTCTCTTGTCCTAAACTTTGACAAAGATTGATATTGAGTACTGACAGACCATCAAAATACTAACCTAATATTCAGCTACCAAGAAAACTTCAAAACTAGCAACAGTATTCTGGAAATACCTAAACAGCTCTGTCCCCATCTAGATTTTTTTCTTCTGGAAACGCTATTATTAATATCACTAGTAATTTATTTTAAGCGCTTCATGACTTTTGTTGCAGATATAAAAGAATTACAGGAGCATCCACCATCCACTGGTCATATTGTGGCCCCCTATAACAAAATATGGCTTGTCTCAAGACTTCACCAATGGATGTTTAAGTACTTTAAGAAGGAATTGCCATCGTAAGCCTTCCAAAGATAAAGGTAAATTGACTTGACCTGATGGAAAGCAAGGAAGATGCTACTTTCACTGATTTCACTGTCCTACCCGACCTGTTAGGGTTTACAGTGTCCTGCACCTGAAAAATCAGGTCTCTCTCTTAAATTTGGTACATCCTAATTGAGAAAAATGGTAACACAATTTGAAAATACATTCAACAGTGAAATTGTCTTGCGTCAATGGCTATATCTGATTTTTGTTCTAGTGTATGGAAGCTTTCTGTTTCAATATAAAATAACACTTTATATAAATGAAAAATCTCATCTGAAATAGTTATTAATGTAATAACAAAGTACAAGTCCATTCAAGTGTCAACTGCAACGGAAGAAAAAAGCAAAATATCGTCTACAGTAATAGAAATCCTTTTCTTTCCCTATCTCCCTATTAAGGCATAATATAAATAGTGGGGTTTTAATACTTCTCAAAAGATAACAGTTTAAAAACAAAAATCAATACATTCTGAGTTGTCATTTCTATTGTGAAAGAGATTTGCAATAAATGTGAGTTACCCTGAGGTTGGGCCTATTACTTAGTTTGCCTGGAGTCCGCAAACACCCACTGCATCCCCAGGTTTAATACACGCTGTTGCACTGTCGTAGTGAATGCACTCCCCCAAACCGGTATTTGGTAGCACACGCTGACAACAGTTGAGAAAGGAAAAGTGCAGGACTATGACCCACAAAAGGCTAAAAGAGTTTCCTAGAAAATCCACAAAAGCCCTAAAAGCTTTAACATGCAGTGTATAGACTGTGCTGAACTCCTAGTTCCCCTGTGACTTTCTCCTAAGGGTTATTTATGGCTTCTTTTTAACCCCTGTATTAGTTGGGAGGAAAAATTCAAAATTTTAAAGTATTTTAATAAAGAAGTTTCTACTACATTGCCTAAGCCCTGGTAAGTTTTAACCTCTATTACTAGAAAGCTGAACATATCTCCTATCTCCAAGATATCTCTACACTGTAATAGTGCATGTACGTACACAGTGTGAGAAATGGTCCCTCTGTACTCAAAATTAACCCTGACCTCTCCCAGTTCTGTTTCCAAAACATACCAAATAGCTATTTACTAATTAGTAACCCTGGTGGCTCCCTCAGACCATACGACTCATGTGCCAGCATGACAATCCTTCCCATATCCCTCTGAGCTGATCAGCACAAGCTGAAGTTCCTTCCTGAAAAGCCCAGGGTAACACTGCACCCTCTCAACTCAAGGAAAACCAGGAACAAGGTCAAAGTCTCTCTGGCTACAGTTCAAACACCCCCCATATTTACTAGCTAAAATATTAAGCTCTGTTTTACTTTCCACTCCATATTACCATCTATTTTGAAGTGCTTTCTTAAAAAAACTAAATACATGTGACATGCATGTTGAAAAATAGGCATGCCATGCAATCCAAATAATCAGTGTTGCTTTATTCTGCAAGAGCCATGCATGGCATGCATGCAATGCCATGCAATTCATGCAAAATGAGTTAATTCGGAATATCAGACTTCACCTGATTTTATGCTGTCACTTGGTATAATGCAAAGATCCACGCCTGGGTTTTATTTGTTTTTGTTGGAGTGGGAGGATTATTTTCACATGCAGAGGATTGATTTCATTCCTGTACGTGTGAGCTGCTGTAGATATTTCCAAGCAGAAAGACTCCTTTCTAGAATTATCATCAATATATATTACAAGAGAGTGTTTACTTCCATCCTGCTTCTGTTCTAAAAGCCTCCTCTGTGCTAATTCCCAGAGCAAGGCTACAGGTCTCCTGCTCAAAATTTCCCTTTAGATTCTCTAATCCTTTTCTCCTTAATCTCCATTATACGCAAAGAAATCCACATATGCATGGTCTGTGAGAAGCTAAGTAACTTTACCTCTCACCATAGTTACCACATCTGATTTAACCACTGGGTCCGGACATTGAATCACTGTCCTTTAAGATTAAAGATTTTATTTGTGTATGCCTTGATATGTTCAACAAGCATAAAATCCTAAAAACAGACTAATTTTAATATCATTACTAGACAATTACGTTTCAATTTATGCGACAGTAAGAGAAGAAACCATCCACCCCTGCTATTTCTGTGCCCTGCGTTGTTTTCCACGATCTCAGAAGCTAAAATGTTTAAACGTGTTACTATGACTGTTATTAAAAAGATTTGCTGTCTAATTCAATTCTTGCAATGATTCTGAAACAATTTTACATTCAGATTTTCATTAGTGTGCTGAACTATTCTATTAGACTTTTTTGTTTCTCATGGTAACCAATTTTATTTGACTTAACAGAAGCTGTTCAAATATTTAAAGGCACTCCGTGATGGCAGGAGTTTATCTAGGAGCATACATGTTGTGTCACAGATATTCCTTTCCTTGTTCTTACTCGCCTTCCCCTCAGCCCCCCCCCCCCAAAAAAAAAAAAACAGTAGCAAACAAATGAGATCTGGACCAGCCACACTGCACCGGGAACATGCTCACTTCATCTGTTTATACGAAAATTCAAGTTACAATGGGCACATTTCAAAATTACAAGCTCGCTAGTTTAAGCAGATGCTTTCTTACGTTCCTTCATATGCACGGTATCCCTCTGCCAATATCGGCGAGCGCAAGAACTAAAGTATAAACATCTGCACCACCTCGCTGTTTTGTTAACATTCTTTCACACATTTTCTCGCTAACTCCAAAAAGGCTCAACGGTGTAAAAACGGGGAAATGGGAAACATCTGTGCGCTAGCTACAGCAAAGGGAATGAAACATGAATAAACAAAAACATGGCGAAAGTGGCCTGGGGTTGTTACACTGTCAGATCATTTTTCCAAGCCCAACATCAAGGCTTTTGTTACAACCAAAGCGGTCATTTGCATGGAGAACCAACAGGGTTTCTTCTTCTTCAGCGTTTCCCCGCTCGCAACACACACTCGCTCTCGCCGGCACACACACACACAGAGGCAAAATCTTCTCTCTGGCAAACCACCCCCGCCGCTAAACACACACGTATCGAAGCCACAGATCGCCAGCAACGCTCCGCACGCCGAATACTTCGCGACTAAGGCGTAATTTCGGTATAAAAATAACAGACAAACCTTTGGAGCGCTGCCCCAGCCGGAGTTCCTCTCCCTCTCTGCTCTGCTGCTACTGACAAGATCAGGCTGAGATGAACAAGTCCATGCTCCTCCAGCCCCGCTCCTCGGCGCTGCCCACCCGCTCCGGGCTTTAAATAATAGCAAACTTTCACAAAGTTAAAAATGCACCCAGTTGAAGGAAGGCAAAGCACAAGGCCAGGGGAGCGGGCAGTGCTGTCCGGGCAGTTGCTGCGGCAGCACCGAGGGCACCGCTCTGGAGTTGGGGCTGGGTCAGCGCTTTCTTTCTAAGCCCCCCCATTTTTCAGCAGGCTGCAAGTCAAAGTGAAAAGAAATCCCTCGTGAAAAGAAATCCCTCCTGGCTTAAAAAAAAAAACCAACACTCACAGGTGCCCCCCCTCCCCTCTGGATTTCATTTTAAACCACCCATTTAGACCACTCCAAAAGCTGCTGCGCTCTGGCAGCACAGCATGTCCCACATGGTTCGGGGGGGGGTAGGGGGGTGTAATGTAAACAGAGCCCTATTTAAAATAAAATTTCTTGAGAAATTGATTTGTACTGTGTATTTTGACTCCCCCCTTTTTTTTCTTTATTAATTTGTGGAAGCAAACTAACAATGAGGCTGGTTTGAGTGATACCACAGAGCAGCAGGCACCGCGCAGCCTGGGGCGGCCCAGGGCCTGCTCACACCACTGACTCTGCCCAGGCCAGAGCCTGTGCTGAGCACCCGGCCCCGGCTCATGAGGGCAATGAGGTCCCGTCCTGGGACCCCACACTGCTGAGCCCATAGCCAGGTAACTCTCAGAAGTGTCCTTATAATCGTCCCGACTCAAGAAAACTACACGCAGTTGCCCTCAGTTAGGGCTTGATGTTGGTGTTCAAGCGGTGCCACAGCAGCACCACCTCTCCCAGTGATCACCCACTGGTGCAACTGGAGTGGGGTCTGCTGGTCATGGGTTTTTTGGGGGTCTGCTGAGGTTTTACACCAAAGGGGCATAAAATCTCCTGTCAGGTACAGAAATAAAACCACTCTCTCCTGCCTGTTTACACAACCAATACACATTTCTCAGTTATAAGCTCAACAGGTACAATACCAAAACAAGAACTCTACAGCCATATTATTAATTTCTTTTAAAGTAAAGATGTGCGTTCAATGTAAAAAGTGTTCAACAGGCAAAGTGTGCTAGGCAAGGAAGCAAAGCCCAAGTTTTGCCCCTTGTGACTGAAAAATATCTAAGGACAACAGACAGCTCATTTGATCCTGACGAAACCCAGCGCATCAACACTTGTTCATCGAAAGGAGTTTCTCTGCTCTCTATGAATTTCTGACTCTGCAGTTCTGTTTCACATCTATTATATAAAATCAAACAATATCCATTTACATGGAGCAATCCCTTTAAAACGTTTTGTTGCTGTGAATAACTCAGTAAAGCAACAATTTTCCCAGTAGGGTTTGTCTCAAAACACTCGAGGCAAACATTTCCCAAATCCTCATACATCTTCTAAAAATTGTAACACTTCCCAAATATCTAAGGTATCTGAGATTAGTATAGGCATATATGCATATATATATATATGCATATGCGCAAAAAAAAATTCTTCCACCTTCAAAAGAAAAAAAATAACAGACATGAAAAACAAGGTCTTCAATATGTATCATAACTCACCAGAAGAACACAGCAAAGGCATCTATTTCTACATTATAACATGGATAGTCCCATCACCACCCATCCACCCAGGGGAAGATAGCTCTTCCTTGCCCATGGGACAAAAAAACACAGGCTCCTGCCCAGCCCAGCACAACACAGCTTCCTACTCATGTGCTACAATGAGAAGTGATGGAGGCACGCATTCCTTTCTGCCACCCTGCTATAGAGGCTATGACATCCACAAGGAAAGACAGGCAAGTGTAATAAACCTCGATCCACAAGAGTATTCACAGCACTCAGGTTTCCACTTTGCTCTATCAAATAACATACAGAGTAATTAAAGTTTTGAAAAACACATAATTTGCAAAAAATGCTTAACAGTAGACATCTATCTCTCACCATTAACCTGGAACAAAGTGGAAAAAAACAACTGGAAACACTGAAAATACCTTCACACAAGTAAGGCTCTCCTGAAGGTTTGGAGGAATATGTACATGCTGCTTAATTGTAACAAATCACTAATTAATTAATTAATAAAATACTAAACGAGGACAAACATTAATAAGTCATGATTCATCTGGACAATGCCGATAAATACAAAATGGAAGCTGATTTTGATTCTGTTTACACCACTAGGGGACAATGGAAAAATAACATTATATCTTACACAAGCCTTCAGTAAATCCAAATTTCTTTCCTATTTAATAGTGGACCAGTAGAATTTACAAGAACTGTAAAAGCGAAGTTGCACTTGGTAATTAAACTAAATTTAATTAAATTAAACCTGGGCTTTATAACTTTTTAAGGTAGGTTAAGCAGAAGACATTTATTAACCTAATACGAAAGAACAAATATATGAATAATCATACCCTTAAATAACAATAACCATAAATATTTTGTGAAATTCAGCAGGAATCTACAGATTTTAACAAGTTCAAAAGATCATCAGTGTAGTTTTCATCTCCACATTTACCAGGCCAGCATTTCTATTACAAATCGACAGCTACAACCTGAAGTTGAAAACATGCCAGAAATATGAATAGGTTGTATCAATATTTGCACATGGAGCCTAGAACATAAATTAGCTGACACTCAACAATTAAAGCTTCCTCTCTGAAGTTGCAATATTTAAAGGTTAAAGATTAGACATGCTCCCTCTTGTGTTAAACTAAGAATACATTGCATACATGCTGTTTTCTCTGACATGATGGTTGCTTGGCCATCTGTTCCATTAAGCAAGCCCTTTACCTTTGGCTACTAACGTCTGACAAACCATCACCAATAATCTTCTGGTGTAGACAGGTACAGTCCGAGCACATAACCTACATCCATAGAATATCTGTGTTATGCCACAATAGCTACTGTATTATCAAAAAGGACCACTGACATTTTAACTCTCAAAAACCTGTATACATAAGATTTTTGGACAAATATATATAGAAATCAGTGAACTACACTGAAGTCACACTCAAGTCACACTCCTTCAGTCCCTGCACATGCCATACACAGCCCTAAAAGAGTTCAATGCTAGTTCAAGCTGTTCAGTAACATCAATGGCAAGGAATACTAGACAGCAGATTCCCCTGTAAATATTAGCCTACAGAATATGTAAAGCAGACAGGAACAACAGGAAGAATGCGCAGTGCTCCATAATTAAGTCTGTAAATACAGTAACAACGGAGCTTTCCCGTCCTCCCCTCGACGAGCCCAGGTGAACCATTCCCTGCGCAGAGCCTTCGTGGAGGCAAAATCCTCCTTACACAAATCCTCCTGCAGAATCCGGCCCCCAGATCGTGCCTAGACATGAATGTTAATCCCAGGTGTAACTAAGGCAAACGTTTTTACTAGTACAACTTTTAAACCAAGACTTCGCACCTGGTGCGGGCTTGGCAAATTATGTTTAGGCACAAGCTTGCTGATTATGTGCAGTGTGAGCCTCAAGGCCAGCTGAGAGTAAACGCAAATAGTTTGCAGGCAAAAACTGAAGAGATCTAACACCCAGCTCTACGACCACATACATTTTCTTTTATTTACCACCAACCCTTTGTGGGGGATAGATGTGCTCAGTGCTATCAGGCCTACGGTAATAGGTAACGTTACCAAATACCCTGAAAATGCCGCACCTTTGCTAAAAACAACTTACTTTTTCAAACCATAAAAGTTAAATGTGCTTTATCTTCCTAGATACACTTGCGTTCATTCTTCTAGCTTCCTGCAGCCTGGAAATTGCATCACCAGAAGCTCAGGAAAGACGGCAGAACCACGGTGACTGCACCTGCATACAGCTTTGGGGCTCTTTAGGGCCCCAAACCCCAAAAGCACACAACTTGAAACATCACCGCCAGGCGCAGCAAAGAGCCTACTTCAAGAACCCCAAATTTCACCACCGCATTCAAGAACCAAGTGAGTGCCTGGTGCTTCCCATGCAGTTTGCCACCAACAACTTCACACTTTTTTTTTTATTACTATTTTTCCTCCTACGAGCAGCTCCCCGTGGGACGCCGAGGAGGGCACACCGCCACGCGTTTCCCCTACAACACCACGCGAGCAGCCTTTACACCAAGCCCCGGCACTCCAGGGGTGCTTTACTCCCCCTTTACTCCCCCTTTACACCAAGCCCCGGCACTCCAGGGGTGCTTTACTCCCCCTTTACATCAAGCCCCGTCACTCCAGAGGTGCTTTACTCCCCCTTTACACCAAGCCCCGGCACTCCAGGGGTGCTTTACTCCCCCTTTACTCCCCCTTTACACCAAGCCCCGGCACTCCAGGGGTGCTTTACCCCCCCTTTACACCAAGCCCCGGCACTCCAGGGGTGCTTTACTCCCCCTTTACACCAAGCCCCGGCACTCCAGGGGTGCTTTACTCCCCCTTTACGCCAAGCCCCGGCACTCCAGGGGTGCTTTACTCCCCCTTTACACTAACCACCGGCACTCATGGGGTCCTTAACTCCCCCTTTACACCAAACAAGGGTACTCATCGGATGCTTTACTCCCCCTTTACACCAACCCCCAGCTCTCCAGGGGTGCTTTACTCCCCGGACGCCCCGCAGGATCGGGCCCCTTTCTGCCTGCGGGCACGCTTGGGGGGGGTCTGTGGGGTCTCGGGCAGCTCGGGGAAGGGGAGAAGCCCTCCGGGGAGAGGGAGCCGAGGGGAAGGGGACTCACGCTATTTAAACCTCCTCCTCCCGCCGCCTCACCGCCTCTCACCCGCTCCCTCCTCCCCGCGGGACCAGGGGCGGCCCCCTCTCTCCATCCCCTCCCATATACACGCCGCCGCCCGCCGCCCCGCCCTCTCCCCTCAGCCGCGCCGCCCCATTCGCTCAGACGCCTGCCCGTCGGAGGGACGGCGCCACTTCATTGGTCGGATGGCCCGTCCGTCAAGGGCTCCGCCCCGCTTCGCCCCGCCCCTCCCCTTCCCGGACACCTCATGGGGGTGTTCAAACGGCCGTTTCAAGTCACCAGGAAAATTTACTTTTAGGCCCCGCCCTCTCCGCTCCACGGCTTATTCTGATTGGGTGGGGAGTGCGCATCGCTTATTGCGATTGGGCAGCTCGCTGTCCGTCACCGCCCAAAATCCCGCCTATCCTAGTGCCGTAACCCTCATCTCAGACGTTTGATTTGTCCGCGTTTCCGCGCAGCCCCGCCCTCTTCCACGGCACCAACCCAACCAGCCGCGCTTTCTCATCCCGGAAGGCGGCGCCAACGCGCGTCGAAGACCCTCCCCCATTGGCTCTCCCCACCCCGCCTCCTCTCTCCCTCCCCCTCCCAGCGGAGCGTACCACCTCACCGCGGCGGTGAGGGGGGGGGTACAGGAGGAGGGGGGGGGGGGGAGAGGCGTTGGTTCGTCCCTCCCGCGAGGGAGGGGGGGCGGGCGGCCGCTGTTACCCGGCATGCCCCGCGCGCCGGGGGAGGCGGGAGGGAGGAGGAGGAGGAGGAGGAGGAGGCGGAGGGGGGCGGCTGGTGCCTGCTCCAAGATGGCGGTGCAGGAATCAGCTGCTCAGCTCTCAATGACTTTGAAGGTGCAGGAGTACCCCACTCTCAAGGTGGGTGGCCGGCCTTCCCCCCCCCCCCTTTCTTCCTCCTCCTTCCCTTAGTTAACACGGGAGGGTGAAGCTGCCCCGCTGAGCGGCGATGAGGAGGCAGAGGAAGGCTTCAGGCGAACGGCAGTGCCCCCCCCCCCCCCATCTCCTCACAGAGCCCCAGGGAGGGAGGCAGGGAGGCTCCAGCCTCCTCCTTCGGCCTCCAGCTCGCTGCCACCGTCGCTTTTCCCCGTCCCCTCCCCCTGCGGTGGGGCTGAGGGACGTGCCCGGAATATTCAGCCCTCCCCGAGAGCTCCCAGGGGACGGGGGAAGTCTCCCCGTGTCCCCCCCCTTGTCCCCATCCTCCCGCGGTATCCCCCCCCTTGTCCCCATCCTCCCCCGTGCCCCCCTCCTCGTGTCCCGTCCCCGTCCCCCCGAGTGACGCCGGAGACAAGATGGGCGCCGGGAGCCCCCCGGGAGCCGGTTGGGGTCTGTGGGGGGAAATTTGGGCGCTGTGGGTTTTTTTTGGGGGGGTTCTAAGAGGGTGCGGTTGGGCTGGGGAGGCTGCTGGGGATGGGGGGGGGGAGGGAGGGCGGCGGGAGGGGGCGTGCTGCTGTGGGGTTGGGGGGGGGGGGAGATGGATCCTTGGCTCCTCGGCTCCCCGAAGGTGGGGATGAGCTGAAAGACAAAAAGGGACGGACGTGCTGCAGGCCTGGAGAGGCGGCTGAGCCCAGGGAGCGAGGATCTGAGAGCTCAGAGGCTTCCTCGAGGTGCTGAGCAACATCCGAGGGCCGGTAGGTTCCCCTGCCTGCTCCCCGGCTCTCCCTAGGTATTGTGAGGCGAGTGAAGGACTCGGTGCTGAGCGCTAAGGTCATCGCCTCCGAGAACTGTTGAACTGGAAGGAAGATGCTTGTAGGAATCAATGGAAACCTTTGTTTGAAGTCTGCTGTCTGGAGGTCCACCAAATTAATAGCTACGACTGTGGGAGGGAGCTAGGAGAAGGCTCTGTACTGCAAAATGCTTATTTAAGCATCTCCCAGGTTGGCGTATCAACGTGTTGTATTTTTTTTCCCCCCATGCATAGAAGGTGCTTTGCAGACTAAACTTTGTTATGCTGAGCTCATGCTGCACTTTCACACAGTAAGTGCTGGGTGCTTTCTGCAGTGTTTGTTTTGCAGGCTTTTTAGCCATGTTCTTCCTGTGCATGTCCTCATTCTCCACCCTCCTGGCTTTCTACTTAGTTCCAAGAAGCAGGACAACGACAAAATCTCGATTCCCATTTTCACATATGAAGGCTTCTTTCTGTCATCACGACGTTCTTTAAAGCTGACGCTGCCAGACTTAAAATTTAAATTAGGTTTAGAGACCACTCTAGCACCTTCCATGGCCAGAACAATGTGAAGGCCTTTAAAGTTAAGATGATTGTTTTATGGCCGCGTTTGAGATGTATTCCAGTTGTTATCACAGCTTTTCTTGTTACATTCCTGAAAAATTACTGCCAGTGAGGATCAGCAAGTTCTTGTTTTCTTGGTTATGACTTAAGATGAGTTGTCAAGGTGCCAGCCATTTAAAAGCTGGCTAATATTTTGGACTAATTCTTACGTTTCCCCAAGCATGCTTTCCCCCCGAAAAAAATCTTAACAAAAATATACATCAGAGAATGGAATGTTGTTTGTAATGTTGGGAGGCTAAATAGTAGAAGGGTGAGACACCCTTGCACTGAAACTCCTTTATTTCCTAGGACAGCTGATGTTTGCTGATTCTTCCCAGCACCCATTCAACTTCTGGGTTGTTTCTGTAATCTTTAGTAGCATTTTTCATTGTTTTTAAAAAAACCTGTGAGAACAGTGTCTGCTGAAATCCTTTGAATATGTCCTCTTAAGTGTTGTTAGCTCTGAGTCATGTATCAGAGCATTTTAGTGGTGGAGGTGAAAAAGCAGCAGGGAGAAATGAGCGTTAAAGGCTAAAGTCTACTGAAGTACGTTGATCCCAAATTCCATTTTGTTTAGTAGGAGGTAGGTGCCTAAAAGTTTCTGTAGGACCGAGCCTCTGTGAATTTTTATTTCCAGTTACGTGAAATGAATACGTATCTTATTTTTTTTAATTACGGTCACCAACACAGTGGCTCGGATATTTTTCTTGGAGCTTTGGACGCTGGTGATTTTCCCTGATGTAAGTGAAATATGAAAGATTGTAGACTTGTATTTATGTCTTTCCTGTTTCCTCCCTCTAGCTTCCTCATGCCAGCATCACTAGATGATGGTTGTGTAATAGCTCTGCATTTACAGTACGTTCTCCAGAGTGCCTTTCATGTGAAAGAGTGCTTAAAACTGCAAAGGGAAATCCCTTTGCCATAGCTAGATTGTGGTTGCTGCAGAAGTGGAAATGCTTCAGCTGTTCTTCAGCGGTTCGGCTCAGGAGAAGTAAATGGACTTCTTCAGATGAATCTAGGCAAGCTATTTAAGTGTACAAAATAATGTTTGAATATTTCCCCCACATCTCTCCTCCCTTGTCAAGGACAAGCAGGTTGCCAGCTATTCTTCCTTCAGCGTGCTGTGGCATTGGGAGGGGGGTGGGAGGGGGAGCCTGCTCCTAGAGAACTGTGCTGGCCTCCTCTGAGAGGATATAACGTGAAAGCTGGCAATTTAAAAAAGGAATGAATGCGAACACTGTTACCGTAGTTCTTTGCTGAAACGCTAATAAACAAGTGATGACAGGAAACGAGATAATGCGTCCGTATCCTTAGAAGTGTGAATAATTGTTAAACCGAACCAGCAAATGGAGTGCAATAAGACCCCAAAACTGCACGATGGAAGACCTGAAAGGAAGGGATGATCGCATGTCAGTTTTGTTTTTTTTTTTTTGTCTGGGCTGTTCGTTGGCAGCAGGTTAGGGTTAGCTGTGCTGTAACTGCTTCAAGAAAAAGACAGATCAAAATGAGAGCTGTAGAAGCGCAGAATACTTGAGCATCATCTCAGTGCAGCTGATTGGGTTCTTTTGTTGGCAGCTGTGGCAGGGGAATTCTGGCAGCAGACTTAATAAGATGTGAATTTCTCATGGAAATGCCGTGTTTACCTGATCGCTAAATAGGGGGACACATAGCAGAACAGGATTACGAAGCACATGCTGTTTCTGTCCTGAGTTCACAGACTCGCAGAGTAACTGTGGTTGGAAAGGGTCTTTGGCGAGGTGACTCCGGCATCCTCTGCATGTGGCAGCCTCAGCTGGAACGGGTCACTTGGGAGCGTGTCTGGTGTGGCCTTGAATATCTCCAAGGTGGAGACTGCAGCTTCTCTGGGCAAACCTGTTTTTAATCCATAACGGGGTCAAACATTGGAACAAAAACCTTTGTTCACGTGGAATTTTTCTGTATTTCAGTTTGTGCCCTTTACCTGTTGTCCCTTCACTGGCCACTACTTAGAGTAGTCAGGCTCTGCCTTCTTTCCCCATCAGGTATTTATACATACAGATAAGATTCCCCTCTGAGCCTTTTCTTCTCAAGGCTAAACAATCCCAGCTCTCTCATCCTCTCTTTGTATGCCAGAATCTCCAACTTCAGAGCGATCTCGGTGGCCTGTTGCTGCACTCCCTGCAGCGTGTCCATGTCCGTACTGGAGGCCCAGAACCGGGCACGGCACTCGGGAGGAGTTGCACTTGTGCTGAGCGGAGGGGAAGGCTTACCTTCCTCAACGGCCCGCTGGCCACGGTCTTCCTAACACAACCTGGCTGCTCTTGCAGCAAGGGCTTACTGCTGTCTCGTGGTCAGCTTGTCCACCAGGATCCCCAGGTTCTGTTCTGCCAAGCTGCTTTCCAACATGTTTAACCAATACGTGGTTGCTCCTTCCCAAAGTGCAGGATTTGGCATTTCCCTCAAACTCATGATGTTCTTGTTTGCTCACTTCTCCAGCCTGTTGAGGTCCCTCTGAATGGCAGCATGACCATCTAACCTATTAAATTCTTCAAGTTTGGTATTTTGAAGGTGTGCTATGAACCATCGTCTAGGTCGGTAGTGAAGACTGGCAAGCTGTCAGGTCAACCTCTTTTCCTGCTGGAGCAGAGAAGGTGCAAGATTCATTTTTGCATAATCAGTCGCGCTACGTTTTTTCCTGCCTTCATAAGCTTCACTGGAATTTGTTGTTTTTAAACGTGGCTTTGTACTTTGACAGAAGTATTCAACGGCTCGTAATATCGAAGCTTTGAACGTACAACAGCAGAAGCTGTTCAATGAGAGTGGTATGGGTGGAACAAGAGGACAGAAGTAATACAACTCCAACACCGAGTGCCCTTTCAATGTAGTGGTGCATAAAAAAGTGAACACTTCTCAGGTGGGAGGCTGAAGCTGGCTGTAGCAGTAAGTCACCTCTGTACTAACTCAGCATGAACGCTCGTATCTCGCACTGAATCAGTCTTCAGGCTGGGTGCTCTGACTCACGTAGCGTGCATTAAACGTCCATACCAAGCATTGGCATGTTGCTGAATAATGCACTTCCTGTTTCAACACACCAGGAGCATGCCAGCAAACAAGCGTGACATCTTCTGTGCGCTGTTCTCCTGCACTTGGCTCCACGTGCCTCTGGTCAATGGGAAATCTGAAACTCTGGGACTTCGGGGGAAGTTTAACATTGGAAGGCAGCTGAAGTAGGAGTTGGCTCCTGTGGGAACTGGTCTCTTTTCCACCCCTGCCCTCAGCTTTTAAACTACATTTGCAAGTGACTAATGAAGGAAGAAAACAGTAAAAGGCAGTAAGTAGCAGTCTAGGCCATGAGCTAGGCATGTTGCTTGATTTTTTTTTTTTTTTTTTCCTGGAGGCACAATAGTGTACTGATAATACTTCAAGGAAAATCCTCGCAAACATTTTGCAGAAGACCTCCTGTTAGTATCGTCAATGTGAATTCTAATCTGATGCTGCAGTTCACAGTTGCCGCATACTTGATTTGTAGTGTTTTCACAGGACAGTGCCCTGTGATCTTACGAGTTTTGTTTGTGTAAGTTTTAGATGCAGAAATGATGTTTGCATGGTAGCTAACATGTTGGGGTCTTCAAATGTTGATGTAAAGCAAGAATATCTGTGAAATCCGTGGGTCTTTGAGCAGTGAATGCTTTCAGAAGCTGGAAAACAGTAGTAAAGATGAGCTAGCAAATGTTTGAAGCTATTGTAGCAAGAGGAAAATGTACAGTGGTAGGAGTGGAGCTCTTACAAGATGTTACGGACCACCCAGTGCCATCAGTCTTTGTGAACTTAAGAAGCTACCATCATGATGTGCTTGGCCTCCCATAGTTTACTTCCACGTAGCACATCTTCAGGCTGTATTCGCTGACACAGGATGTGAAATACGCTGTAGTGATGCTTACCTAATCCAATCTGATTTACGTTATTGCTCATTTAAATAAAGCAGGGTTAGATTGTCAGGTTATCTTTATTATGGTGCCCAATAATTTAACCGATTCATAGTCTGCTCTTGATTTACTTCAGTTTTGGTTTCGAGCCTTCTGTGGATTGCTTTGGGTTGTAAGCTGCAACGAGAACTAAGGTAATACAGATAATCTAGGGAGAAGAACTTTGGTCATTCATATTTCCTGATACAGATCTACTGAACCAATAATCCTTAATTATGGGTTAGGTGCAATGCTGTCACTTGAGCTGGAACCAGGTGTTTTGGGAGCAATCGGAGCAGAAATAGGATCCCTAGCCTCAAGGCTCCAGCCAGTAGCATGGTGGTGCATACACATACGAGGACAGTGACAAGTGCTTTCATTTAAAGGGGTGATATTGTGATTGAAACAAAGAAATGTTTGGAGAATAAAGGATCTAAAGAAGGTGTGAGGCCAAGGTGGCAGCTGTCAGCACGTGTCATGAGAGTGACCAGCCTGTGATGCCCTTAGCGTGGCTCTAGGCAGGACTCTGAAATGGCCGTCAACCTGCTCACGCGAAGATGTGAGCCGCTTGTGTATACCCACGTGATGGTGGCTTTGTAAAACACTTGGCTAAGTTGTTGGAAACTTAAACTGCTTTAAAAAATTAATACTTTTTAAAAAAATCCAAGTGGTCTACAACTGCATTTAGGCTTATGCAATTATTTTTTCTGTTTTGATCTGTCTCTTCAAGGATTCATATTCATGCTTGTATCTAATTAAACCCAAATCTAACTATTATTCTAAGCCTCTCCTTTCGGATATACACTACTTCTCCTTTCTTTTAATTTTCTCTTCCTTTTCCAATTTTGCCTAGAACAAGGAAAAAATATTACTACATGGGACTGATAAGAGCTAGGAATCAGAAGAATTCATTCTGTGAATAAGTGATGATGTAATTTACGTTTTGGATGAGTTCAGTGAGAAATAGTGATGCCATCTCAGCTCTAAAATAATCCCAGAGTTAGAGGAAGAAATATAAACGTTCAGGATTTCAGTAATTCTGCATAGAAATACTGATTTGTTATTGGCTTGAGGGGTAAATTGCAACAGTACTGTCATTTTTCACCTGGCATCATTTGTGATAGTTGTCCTGGACTTTTTCTGTTTTGTTGAAGGTAAGCATGGTGACCTAACTGGGTCTCAAAGATGCAGCCTACTGTTCAAAGGTGTTTTCTTGCTCAGTTTACCTTTTCTTACAATGCCGCCTATTTTCAAACTGTTTAGGAGATGTTTGTTTTTTTCTACATTCTCATACTTCCTCTTCCTCTTGCATAAAGTAGAACTAAGTTTTCTTTGCTTCTGTGGTTTGTTTGTTTGTTTTTGTGGTTTGAGAGCTTCATTACTCTTCCTTTCTTTTCCCTACCTATCTATGGCTAGGCTTAATGTCATATAAGGGTAGAGTATGTAGTATTGGAAAAAGCTTTTTTATATCTCAGAAAGACTTCTATTGAATTAACTTGGAAATGTGTAGATTTGTACAACTCTCTGGCGCTTTGCGGGTCTCATAAGCTAAGACAAGTGAGAGGAAGCACATCATTTTTCCTCTCCCTTGGAAGGAGAGCATAGTTCTGTAATGGTTTCCCCCACCTAATCTGGTAGGACTCTTACTTTATTTTTCGCAAATCTTTTTTCTCCCCCTCCCACTAATTAACTGACTTCATGTACCTGATAAGAATTAATAATCCATTTTGAATTCCCTTGTGCCCAAGACTGGGTTCACTTGAAAGGATAGACAATATAGATATTTATGTCTTTAAACAGTTGGACACTTCACGGCAAGAAGTATATCTACATTCAGCTCTGAGACTGTAATGGCAAGGAAGGATGATTTATACAGACATCCACGAAGTCAAGATTTATCGTTATCAGTCCCATGCCTGTGAGTGGGTACTGTGGTCGAGTTGCACCTGATTAACTTTTTTCAACCAAATCCAGGGGAAAATTGGATGTTCTTTTACAAAACTTTAGACCTATGTAAATTATGTTTGTCTATGCTCTTTTTTTTTTTGGTGAAAAATGGCTTTTAGAAAATAAATCTTTGAGAACTCCAGTTGGCCAGAGGCTGGGAAATGATTAATGGGTCCTGCTGTCATTTGGAAGTACCATCACATAATTCTTCTTCCATTGTGATGATGACTTTTTTTGAAGTATCGCTCTTGCTCTGTAATCTCCAGTAGCTGAATGATACCTATACAAAGTGGTTTTTCTGCTGCGATTGAAGTAGTTTCCTATATGCAATCACTGTGGAATAGAGGTGTTTTTTAATGTTCTGGTCAGATAGAGATTGGTTGGGCTTTCTGCTTTTATTTGGAACTCTTCAGGCTTGAATGTGCATAAGTGAAGGGATCTGGTCTGTATTCTGGGGTGATCTCAAAAGTAAGGCTTTTGACACCGTTCCCCACAACATTCTCCTCAAGAAACTGGCTGCTCGGGGCTTGGACTGGCGTACGCTTCGCTGGGTTAGAAACTGGCTGGATAGCCGGGCCCAGAGAGTTGTGGTGAATGGAGTCAAATCTGGTTGGAGGCTGGTCACAAGTGGTGTCCCCCAGGGCTCGGTACTGGGGCCGGTCCTCTTTAATATCTTTATCGATGATCTGGATGAGGGCGTCCAGTGCACCCTCAGTAAGTTTGCAGATGACACCAAGCTAAGTGCGTGTGTCGATCTGCTCGAGGGCAGGAAGGCTCTGCAGGAGGATCTGGATAGGCTGGAGCGATGGGCTGAGGTCAACTGTATGAAGTTCAACAAGGCCAAGTGCCGGGTCCTGCACCTGGGGCGCAACAACCCCAAGCAGAGCTACAGGCTGGGAGATGAGTGGCTGGAAAGCTGCCTGGCCGAGAAGGACCTGGGAGTATTGGTTGATAGTCGGCTGAATATGAGCCAGCAGTGTGCTCAGGTGGCCAAGAAGGCCAACAGCATCCTGGCCTGTATAAGAAGCAGTGTGGCCAGCAGGTCTAGGGAGGTGATTGTGCCCCTGTACTCGGCTCTGGTGAGGCCGCACCTCGAGTACTGTGTTCAGTTTTGGGCCCCTCGCTACAGGAAGGACATGGACGTGCTCGAGCGAGTCCAGAGAAGGGCGACCAAGCTGGTGAGGGGTCTGGAGAACAAGTCTTACGAGGAGCGGCTGAGGGAGCTGGGCTTGTTCAGCCTGGAGAAGAGGAGGCTCAGGGGCGACCTTATCGCTCTCTACAGTTACCTTAAAGGAAGCTGTAGTGAGGTGGGGGTTGGTCTGTTCTCCCACGTGCCTGGTGACAGGACGAGGGGGAATGGGCGAAAGTTGCGACAGGTGAGTTTTAGGTTGGATGTTAGGAAGTACTTCTTTACCGAAAGGGTTATTAAGCATTGGAACGGGCTGCCCAGGGAGGTGGTGGAGTCGCCATCCCTGGAGGTCTTTAAAAGACGTTTAGATGTAGAGCTTAGCGATATGGTTTAGTGGAGTACTTAGTGTTAGGTCGGAGGTTGGACTCGATGATCTTGAGGTCTCTTCCAACCTAGAAATCTGTGTCTGTGTCTGTGTCTGTTTGAGAAGTAGCGTGCCATAGGGCTGGTGTAAGGCTCAAGACTTGTAGATGGATAAAAGCTTGGTTTTGCTCTAACTTAGGTTTTTCACAAAACATCAGCTGTGAAAGAAATGTGTGCAATTTAATCTTTCAGTATTAATGTAGGCCAGCTGGGAAAACTTGTGGGCAACATCAGGCTGGTATGTGACATTTCATGCAGTAACATTATGCTCTGGTTCAACATCCTACATCCTAAAGGAACAGAAATGCAGGATGTAACAGTTTCTGTAAATAACCTTATTTCCCCTGGGGAGAATCCATTCTTCATGTGTCCATAGTTTTCTGGAAATTCTGGTATATTTTCTTCTGGATTTTTTTTCTGGAAATTGTGATAAAGGCTGGTCAATACACTTTCTCCTGAAGTAGTCTGAGGATTTTTTTTTTTAGGATAGCTATGCAGGAAGAAGTAGAAGCATTTGTTTCAGTGCTTCTGCTTCCTTAAGTAAAATTCTGGTGAGGTGCTCAGTACATGTAATTGATTTCCCTTTACAACCAATGGTTTATTGATGCACATACACTATCCTGCCTAATCAAATATGTAATGAAGTACATTATTTAATAGGGCTTCAAAAGGAGAGTCAGGTCATCCGGAGACACTGGACTTCAGTGATTTATTTATTTTTTTTAAAGGGGGGGAGGCAGTGACACTTTGTTAATCTGTGAGTATTACTGATTGCTTTTTGGAATTATCCCTTACCAGGAACTCTTGAAGGAAAGAAGAGGGAAGTTCTTATGTGGGTAGGTAACTGAGGGAAAGACGGGAGCTAAAATTCAAGGTTTCCTAGCCAGCTGCTATATGGCAGAAGGTTAACGTGAGCGGTCTGCTAGGGTCTCTGCCAGTACTGCTGACAGTCAGCTTTTTGACCAGCTTGGAGGAGAGAATGAGCACTGAGGCGATCCTGTTTCCTTGATGATACTAAAGTAATTAATGTATTACAGACATAACTCAAGTGTGAAGCACTGTACAAGAACAACGAGAGATCTAAGGGGTATTAAAATCTTAGATGAAATTCAGTGTAGGTAAGTGTAGCGCAATACAGTTGTTTGTGTTTGTGGAAGGAAAGAGTCCTGATCTTATGTGTGAAATACCTGACTGTGAAGTGATTGTTTTCCCTTAGGGAGATCTTGGGGTTATAGTGAATGCTTTCTGGGAATACTCAGGGTAATACTGACAAAGTTAAGACACGTGTTGGGGAAGGGAAGAATGGAGACCCTCATTACACAGCAGTAAAAATCCAGAGTTTCATCTTCTCCAGAGTAGTATGAGTTAGCCTGGTTTTCACCCTTGTCTCATCTTGAAAAAGGACTGGAAAACATCCACAGAAGGGCAAGAGTGATTAGAGATACGGAATGGCTGTATTCAAAGAATGAAGGGCCTCTTCAATCTCAAACGACAATGTGTGAGGTGAGGAGACAGTGAATGCTCCTTTCTTCTTCCAAAACAAGAATAAAAGGGTTTCAAATGAGGCTAGCAGATGACAAGTCAAAACCCAGAAGTGTTTCTTCACACAATGCAAGAGGCTGTGAAACGCCTCACCACAGGACGTTGGATTGCTCAAGTTCTGCAGGTCAACAACAACCAGCAGGGCTTGTGGATGAGAAATGTTCTCACTATAAAACCTCTACCTTCTGCTCAGGTAGTCCTAAGAAACTATTTGGGATTAGTAACTTCATGTTCTTGCCTCTTCAAGTGCCATGCCCTTTCCGGATGCTGTCAGGGGAAAGGATAGTGGCAGAGGGACTTCTGGTCTTACCTGTTACAGCCGCTCATATCTTTATGTGCCAGTCGTCAGCTATGGCTCCTTCCTCCTTGCTCTGTAACTCTGAGAAAAGTCTGGCCAGCCCTTATCTGTGCCCTTCACCTTTAGGTAGCAGAGGGCTGCTATCAGGTTGGGCCTCTCCCAGCTCCCTGTGGCCTTGTCTTCTGCAGGTGAAACACGGCTGCCCCTCTCAGCCTCTTTGGATGTTGTGTCCACCATTTTGGTGGCCTTCTTCCAGACTTGTCTCCTCTGTGTGGAGTGAAGGGCCTGAAAACCAGACATAATGTTCCCAGTGAGTCTGCCTGAGTGCTGAGCATAGGAAATAATCACTTCTCTCAAGCTACTGCCTCCAGCCTTGCTAATGCAGCCCAGTATGTGGTTAGTGTTCCTTGCCACAAGCCTGTTGCTCACTCCTGTCCAACCTGGGGTCCATCAGGACCTCTCCATCTGTTTCTGCAGAGGTAGTGTCTGGAGTTGCGTTGTGTCAGGTGCAGGGCTCTGGTTTCTGCCTTGATTGAATTTCATGAAGACCTTAGTGCACTTCTCCAGCTTGTAAGGCTTATTCTCGATGGCGGCTGTACCATCCAGCGTTATCAAGCACTTTGAGTTTGTTGTCCTCTGAGCTTGCTGACCAAGCCCCATTCTGCAGAGCACTGATGAAGGCATTTATATGAGAGCTGATCACACTGCTTGGGAGTCAGGCAGTCTTGGCTACTCGTCGGGTGGATTTTGAATCTCTGACCCTTGTTCTTTGGAGCCTGGCTGCCCAGTCGGTCCCTAAACCATGCGGTGTTCCACCCAGTTGGTTTGCATCTCCCCAGTCTGGCTATGAGGGTACTGTGGGAAGACCACGTCAAAAACCTTACTAAACTTGGCATGAAGACTGTCAGGGCTGTCTTTCATTCAAAAGTAGCGGTTTCATCACTGAAAGCAGACAGTGCCAAGCATGATTTCCTCATGGCAAATCCAGGCTGGCTGTTCCTAGTCACATTTGTGAGCTTGGAAATGGCTTCCATTGGATTTTTTGCATAAATTTTCCAGGAACTGAGTTGAGGAACACCAGCTTGTAGTTTCCTATATCTTTCAGCTTTCACTTCTGGCACTAAGTGAGGCAATAAGCTTGCCCCTTCTGGTCATTGATGACTCTACGTGTTCATCATGACCTTTCAGAGATGACAGCAGCTTTGCAGTGTCATCTCCTGCTGTCTTTAAGACTGCTGGGAATAGTACCTCGTCCCCAGACTCAGCTGTTTGGTGCAGGAGCTGGAAAGCTTGGGAAAAGCCCTTACAAGTCAAGACAAAGAAGGCATTTAGTGCTGAGGCTTTCTGTTGTCCTTTGTTGCTAGGTCACACATCCAGTTCTGTAGACTTCATCTTCCTTATGCTGCTGATGTGTCTATAAAGCTTTTGTCATTATAACTGCTTATTAGTTAGAGCTCTGGTTGAATAAAATGGGTGTATGTGTTGGCCGTGCCAGCGATGAGTGCTGGATTTCCAGCTGTGACTCAGCACGCTCTGTCTGTTGTGGCAGGATGAGTTAACACCTTGGCAAAGGTCTGGCCACGATTCATCTTGCTCTTTCTCACACCTGGTTGAAGAGTTCTGTGCTTGGGAGAAAGCACGTTGGGAAACCCCAGTGCTTAAGGAACGAAGAATGACTGTGTAGGTCATGGAAGGTGACGGTTTGTATTAGGGCTAAAACATCACAGTGGTCTCAAGACGTCCTTAATCTACTTTGTGGAAGTCAAGGTGCTAAAAGCAGCAGAAGTCCAGTCTGGTGCTCTGACTCCCACCGGTGTTCAATGTCTTTGAGGCACTGGAATTTTCTCGATCGATATGATTAAGGAACTTGGGGAGGGGGATTTGCATTTTACTCTCCCTTTCTGTAGCGTTAATGGCTAAAGATGGTACCTCCTCATGGCATGGTTTTTGAAGCCAATTTTCCCTGACCCTATAGAGAAGTTTGGGGTGAGGTAAGAATATTTATGGGCAGCCCATTTCTATATTTTCAACTTATGAGTGGGGTACTGAAGGTGTGTGTGTAGATGTACGTAGAAAATCTTGAGAAAAGTGGAAAATCTCATTAAAATGTTGCACAGTTAATGCAAAATCTAAGGTGGATATGCATTGTGTGATGCTATGTAGAGAATTGCCTGTTTCAACTTTATATTTCTGTACTGATTCTTTTTATAGTGTGATAATAACTACTTGGGAAACTTATACTATTTGCTAACCATCAAGATAGAATATATGCAAGGATTTAATACTTACTGTTTCTTTCCAGTTTTAGTATGTATTTAGAAAAAGTCAAGGAAATAGTCTCATTTAGTAAATGAATGGCTTACTGCAGGATGTATTTTGATGGAAATGTATTCTGTAGATAACTCAAAATACCTTTAAATATCATAAAGTTAAATTTGAAGTGACTTATAAAAATATTATCTACAATTGCACAACTTGAACAGTTTTATCCACGGGTCCTTCATGATTTTGGAACTAGTCAGTCTTACTGGCATTCGCAGGCTGGAAGGGGACCACGTTTGGGCTGAAGGCCAGGCAGTTAACGTCACAGCTGAGTTCCTAAGTCTGAGCTTAAAAACTGCTACTGTCATTCTTAGCTCTGCTGTTTTCCCTTCCTTCCACTCAACTCAACAACCCAGGTATAGGTCTCAAGGCTGCTTGTAGAGCCAGAAGGATCATCTCCTAATTCTTATCTCAATTTAGAGGCGGTTGTGCTGTCCCAGAACATGCTCCACCAAAGTCTTCTGGCTTACTAAAACTGCAGTGAAGAAATGAAATGAAGACAACACTTGGATCGGATTATTCAGTTGTGGCTATCTCTCTGTTAGTGGTTAGCACCTAGAAACAGTCATGCACGCCACTTGTGGAAGTCTCCAGCCAAGCAGACTGTCCTTAAAACTTGAGTAGAAAAATTCTGATCTTGGAAAAAGCTTTCCCTGCTGTATTTTTACCTTTGTGTAGGCTGTTCTGACTTAAATCTTCAGAGCAATCTGCCTGAAGTTGTACCCAGTTCAGTGCATGCTTCAGTTGGTGTGTTTGCAGCTGTGGAAGTTGAAGAAAAGATGCAGAATTGATTTAGTGACACTGAGTTCAGATGTGCTGCCTGCTAATACTTTGCATCTGTCCTTTGTATCCTCCTGTGCACTCGTGGTGCAAGGCAGCTGTGGTGTGGTTTTTTCAAGCTTTAATGACTAGGACAAACTGGCATTGAGCTTCTCCAAAATACTTTCTGGTCAGTTCTTGCAGCTTTATTTCAATGCGTTTAAAGTTCAGTAGAGTTTTTCTTTTTTTAATTTTTTCTTTAAAGTAAGTTGAGTTCTGTAAACTGGTCTTCTTGGTGAGAGGATAGCTGTTTAATCCAGGCTTGGTAAGAGCGTGGTACTTGCAGTAAAAATGTGAAGTCTCTACCAGGCTTGTGGCAGCTGATAAGCAAAATTTGCAGTTGTCATGTTCCAGAAAGGTTGGTGTCCACTTTTTTTTTTTATAACTGAGTGTGAAAATAAACATGAACCATAATAAAGAATAATCTTCTCAGAATTACATTTTTCCAAGAACGTCTCATTACTTTTTCCTTCTGCTTACTTCGATTATTTGAATAAAAAGTGCAGTTATGGTTACAGAGCCTGTAACGTTTTGAAGAATCCAGTGGTAGAGCACACTGGTGCTGGGTGGAGGGATCCCTACCAGGCTGCAGGAGCTGATCAGGAAACAGAACCAGTGGGTCAAGATGCAGAGCCTAGACAAGTCCTCTGTAAGGAGCTGAGCGGCTGCAACTTCTACATTTTGGCATTTTTAGAATCTAGGTCCGTAAAGTCTGCAGTTTACAAATACTGTCTAAAAACTGCAAGCTCTATAGTAAGAAACAACTGCCCAAGCAAGCTATGAAAAACTTTGGTAAAGAGCATTTACTACCAGTTTATCAGTTGTGCAAATTCCCTTTTACTCTTAAAGTCATTCCCCTTGATATGTTACATTAAATTATTTGGCAATATATTTGATTTTACTTGTAGAGGATATAATAAAACACTTCAACTCCTAGTCTCTTCCACGTAAGATATTAAAAAATCTTGGTTAGAGGGGAAGTGGCTAAAACAAGATGCAAAAACCTTTTGTACCAAGACACAATATGAACGGTGTATGAGGATGCCAGCTGAAATTGAAAGTTCAGTTGTCCTAAATGTCATAGGACCAGGGACTGTGCCAGAAACTTACATACAACAGAGACAGGGCATGGGAAACGGGAAGTGTTACTGCTCTTGCGCGCTGATAAGAAACTAAGGAAAAGGGAGATTAAGGGTAAGACTTTCAAACTGGCTAGGTCTGTGTCCAGTTCAATTGCTTGTTGAGAATTTAACAAAACCGCTTTGGTAGTCAAGGAAAGGTGCCTCAAATCAGTAGTAACTTCTGTGGTTGCTGACTGAAGCACCTTTTCGGTATGATGCAGAAAGCTGATTAGCAAAGTACTTGCAGAAGTTAAGCCCAGTAAATGCAGGTAACTGAAGAAAATGTATTTTTCATTGAATCGTAAGAACGAGCCAAAAAAAAAAAAAAAAAGGCCAAGTTGTCTGTCTGGCATCAAGTTGTGGAGTTTAAAACAAGATTTCATTCTCCAAAACATGAAATATATTCAAAATAATGTGCCCCTATGCCCCACCTGCTGTCTGTAGAGGAGCTCTGAAACTTCTAACATCTGTGTGTGTGTGGAAAGGGAGAAGGAAAGCAAGGGCTAAAGGTGGAATAAAAAGCGGTTATATAGGCGAGCAGGCATTAACAAGCCCATCATGATGTTTTATTTTGTGGCTTCGGTTTGGGGAGGGGAGGGATTGTGGTGCTGGGGTTTCAGAGGAGCTTACACAAGGCAAATTACTGTTTTATCTTGATGCTTCCTGTGGTAAGGGTTTGTTCTATCTTTTGTTCAGGTCTTAGTGTGAGATGGCAAAAACCAGTAAATAGATCACTTCTGTCTTTTTAGAGAAAGAGGAGCCCTTTCGTGTCTCACCAGGATGTTGTTAGTACTTCTGCAAATCCGAACAACCCGTTGTAGGACAGGTGGAGTGTTAGCAAGCAAGTATCATGGCTCATCTTCATCATGCTGAACCTAAAGCCTTTATCGGCACGTTTCTAATGGTGAATTGCGACGGTTATGTAGGATCCTCTCTAATGGAGCCTGGAAAGAGGGTGGACCCTGGGGGCACTTCTTGCATGCAGCTAGTTAGAAGGAAGAAAATGGAGGCAAACTTGATACAAGTGATTAGCAAGGATAAACTTGAAAGATTTGTAATCAAACATATACATGGTATGTACCAACCACAACGCTGATTTGCATTTCCTGCTTTCCCCTCACTATCTAATCTGGTTCTTCGCTAAATTACGCCTTTGATCAATGGAAAAGCAATCAAGGCTATAGTAACTACCTGAAAGAACTTCTCCTGGACTTTTTTTTTTTTTTTTTTTTCAAGAAAAGATAGAGATGAATTATGTATGGGGTGCTGGAATGTTTAGTTTTGAAACTCCTGTTGCCGTTGGAGCTCTGAAGTAACAGCTTCATGTCTCCAGTCCTGGTGCTGTCATGGAAGCAACGTGCTGGGAGCAGCTTAACTTTGTAAGCTTTGTCCAAATCTTTAATAGCCTGAAATTTGACCAGGCTGTAGGCTACTCCCATATGTGTCTGTAATGGCCATCAGTAGCAGCTTCAGCGTGGCTGCTTCGGAAAGGTGTAGGACAAATAAAGGATGGGGGACCTCCAAGAGCAGTTTGTCTCTAAGCCAAGGATGGAATTTTAAGGGGATTTATCAAACTTCATCATACAGCGTGGGCTTTTTCACCGAGAGGAAACTTGCCTGAAATTCCTCTTACGGTTATGGTAATACAAGAGCTAATAATAAAAGTAGTACTTTGTGGAAAGAAGCAAGTAGGATACCTATTAAATTTCCCGAGTTACTATTGGTATACTATGTATAACTTTGTCAGAAGTCAACATGCATAACGCATGCTTTCCTTTATACATAATTTTTGTTTTCTCAACTCCTGCAGTAAAGAAAGTTGCACTTCAAAATCATGTTTTGAAGGGTGATCTCTTGTAGTTTAGTTGTAGCTTTCCTTTAAATACAGGTTTGCCTTTGCTTTGTGTTCTCCCTGATCTGTTTTTCTCAGTGCTTGCTAAAGTCAAGCCAGGATAGGTGAAATTGGTATCAGAAAAGAATCTACAAGCTTTTATTTCCTGTCACTGTTCTTCATAATCTTTGAAGTGCCTTTGAATCTTTGAAGTCTCCTTGCTGAGAGAGCTTAAATAAGGGCTTTGATATGGGAACTCAAGTTCAGCTCGTGACCTCCAGTGTCCTGGAACCTAGGTGTTTTTCTAAATGCATCAAATAAAATCATCCGCTTCTCTAAACTCTAGAAGACCTTTCCTTTAATACAGAAATTCTAATGACGTGGTTTTGCTCCTTCAGGTGCCATATGAAACGCTGAACAAACGGTTTCGAGCCGCACAGAAAAACATCGATCGAGAGACAAGTCACGTTACGATGGTTGTGGCAGAGCTGGAGAAGACGCTGAGCAGTTGTCCTGCCGTGGACTCAGTTGTTAGTCTCCTGGATGGAGTAGTTGAAAAACTCAGTGTTCTGAAACGAAAGGTAAGTGGTGTTGTACCTCGTTCTTGTTTTGTCTTTACAGAGTTAACAGAAGTGTTTTTCTGCAATGCTGTTTGCTTAAATTTGGTTTTCAAGGTATAGGTATTAATGGCACTGTAAACAAAGGCCTTAAAATGCATGGCAGAACATCAGAACGTGCTGAATCTTGCTTCACTGTGCTTATGAAATGTCTTAGTGTTCATGACTGAATAGGAGGAAGAAAAAAAACAACCCTGAGAGGTAAAATTGATGTGTTTGCAGTCCTGAAAATGAATTTCTCTACCCTCAGAAAAGAAATGGCAGCAAAATAAATAGATATATATCAATTCCTGCTCATTTAATGGGAATGTTTGTGTGGTTGCTTTAGTTCCTTGCTTGAGGAGAACAAGGTAGGAGATAACTCTAGAAAACATGTAAACCCCAGTGGAGATAATTGCTTGTGATGCTGAGGGTTCTTTGCAGAAAAAAGTGCAAGTTGTTCTGGATTTGTTACTTGAACACTTTTTGTAGACAGTTAACTTGCAGGTTGGAAGGTTCCTAGGTAATATTAAAAGCGTTTTAATTTTTAGCAAGGTAACTGTGAGCGGTTAAACTTGGAACACTTGTCTGAAATGCGTCTGAACTTCCATGCCTTTAAAGCATCTTTCTAAGAATGAGTTAAAAACAAAATATAGTATAGGGCATCTCTATTTTTGATGGGAATATTATTCATGCTGAAATTCATCAGAAAACTTACTTGAAATGAATCTTGCAGAAGAATGAAAATAGCTCTCTTGCCAGGCGTTCGAGTAGTGCTTCTCCAAAAATAAATAGACAAAACAAGTGGTAGCAGAGGCATTTCATTAAAACTTAAATGAAATAACCAACAGATATAAATCTTGAGACTATTAAGTGAAGCGTCAAAATACCTTGGAGGTTTGTGACATAAAAACACTGTCGTGTATGTTGATTTTGGGGTTTTCTGCTTGAACAGGTTACTTAGACACTGAAAACCTGGTCTGCAAAAGACTTCATAAATCTAATCGCTGTTTTCGTCTTTGGGTTGTGAGACTCAGAGGTTTTTTTTCCACTTGTCTGTTACTTACAAAAAGAAATTACTGCTGTTTCTGAGGTGTTAGATTTTACTTGTAGGTGTACAGTAATGATGTGGAGGAGTAAGTTATTTACTTGTTAAATCTTTGCTGACTGCAAGGGTGTGTCTGAAGACATTGTTGGATGTTTTGGGTGTAAGGCTTCATTTTAGTGTAATTGCTCACTTGTTTTCAGCTGTCTGAAAGACTGTGGGGAATCTTGTATCTTCTCAGAAAGGAGAATGGGCAAAAAATAAGTAAATCTGTTTAACAGTAAAAATTTCTGAAATACAAAGGTCTTGCCTCTGCTCCAGATTCTTTACTCTGTCTTCTCTGTAATCTGTCCAGAGCAAAATGATTGTTTTCTTTAGTGTCTGGACCCAAGTGGGATCTCTGTTTCCTCCTGTGTTTAGGCAACGATCTGAGGAACTGCTGAGATGACTGCAGTAGACGTAGATGAGCCCTTTATTTAACACCTTACTCTCCCTTTGAGCTTTTCAGCACAGCAGGTTTCCTGGGTTCTGAAAATGATCCTGAGGAAACCTAGGCCTTTGTGTTTTCCCTTCTGTATCCTTTTTAATAGGCTTGTTCCCTCAAGTTCTATTAATGTCCAGCAGGGCAATTCCACATAGACTTGCTGCAGAGAATTTTGAAGAGGATCTGTGTCCTTTCTGAATGCATTAAAGGGACAAAGGGGGGAGGAATATAAATACAGGTACAAAACCATATAAAGAAAACCCTTTGGAATGAGAAGGATGCCTTGAATTCTCCTATTTGTGTTGAGAATAATTCTTGTGGTTGTCTTCACATCTGATAACACCGCAGAGATAAAAGTGAGAGTGTGTTTTGGCCCGAGTTAGTGTTTGCTTGCTGAGTAGGAAAAGACTCAGTTTATAACTTAAACAAAATACTGATCTCCAAACCATATGTTACAAAATAAAGCTAAATTTAGTAATAAAAATAACTCAGCCTACAGAAATGTATATGAATTACAGTGAAACATCTTGTACAGTGATTAGGGGGTTAGATGTTGAATTTTATATGAAGGGCCAGATCAGAGGCAGGCTTAATGGGGGCAAATGCTTGGCAGGATTTTCTTGCACAGGTTTTTATTTCAGCTTGCTTTTCATATATTAACTCTTCCATAGGAAGTCTGTAAATGAACATATGTGGTAAAAGCAATTAGAATCAGCCTGTACTTCTGGGGCTGCAGGTGTTATCCGAGGATGATGCTGCAGCCTGAATAGCTGCAGTACTGAGAAGGGAGCCATGTCAGTATGGAGTGCAGTGTGGGCTGCCAAAAGCTATCTACTTTTTTTAGTCTGTGCCTGATTGACAAACCTACTTTTTTTTCCATTGTCAGAGCCATGCAGGTATTCAAACACAAGTTTAGAGTCGCCATGAGTCAGGTAACCCAACGTGAAGCTGCACTGCTGGTGATATATCACAGATGGGAAAGGCAGTAAGGCTCCGTCTTCTGGTTTGCTTTTACCTTAGAGGCACAGAAGTACTGCGAGCATTCTTGCGTTGTGTTGTCAGATGTGGCTCACAGCTCTCACGTGCTATGTATGGAGTCAGCTAGCTTTAAACTACAAATACAGCTGTAATAAAATTGCCTGGTAAAATTTGCAGCATAACTAATCAACCATGTAGCTTTAAGGTTAAAGGAGAACAAGTATGACCACAGTATTTGTTTTCTTAACCAAAAAAAAGTTATGGGAATATTGTTGTACGTGTTTTGCACTAGGCATGCCAATATGTAGATTTTTAAATAAAAAAAAGTTAGAAGAAGAGGTGCCTTCCAACTGAAACTATTCTCAATAGATCGAGTCCAACTGTTTTTCCGCTGGATTTATTTATTTCTCCGAAGTAAGTAACAGTAGATCCATGTTCCAGAGTGGCAGAGGTAAGTAAAACAGTCCAGGTTTAACAAAGCTGATTAGAAAAATTACTCTAAGACCTTTGAATTAAAGGTGCTAAAAGGCCAAATGTTTATATAATTTTCATTATTACAGGGACTGATTAAAATGGCTCCAGTGTATTAGAAGTAATGTGGTTTACTCTGCGTCACTCCCCAGCAGAACTAATTCAGTAGGACAGCTGCTTGAGGAAGAAGCCATGCATAGGTTAGAGGTGGAAATTCATGAGTTCTAGTTGTTTAGACAAGACAACTGTGAACCTCCATGGATGTCTTTGCAAGGCATTCCAGCAGTTTCTGCTGTAGTTGGTATCTTGCCTTTTTCAGACCAACTGAATGTTAATCAGAAAAAAATGTTGGTTAGAAGTGCATATGCTCATAAGTAATTGTGTTATGCAAAAACTGCTGGTTATTAATATGCAAGAGTGTCTCAAAACTGGGCCAGTCATGCTGAAACCTCCCTGTTAGCATGGGAAATGTCTTTCTAAATGACAAACACTGTTGGTAGTAACTGTGCAGTACATAAAGAATGCTTACAAATAATCCCTATTTATTTTTTTATTTAAAAACAAATGAAAAAAATGTATCTCTGATTTGTTCCTGTTTAATTATTTCTTTTTAGGCAGTTGAGTCAATCCAGGCTGAAGATGAGAGTGCAAAACTTTGCAAACGTAGGATTGAGCATCTGAAAGAACATAGTAGTGACCAGCCAGCGGCTGCAAACATGTGGAAGAAGAAACGTATGGATCGTATGATGGTGGAACATCTTTTACGCTGTGGCTACTACAACACGGCTGTAAAGCTAGCAAGACAAAGTGGTATTGAGGTTGGTAGCAATGTGCACTAACTTAGGAAAAACAAAATGGTAGTAAAGGTGAAACTAGCTACTTTAGCTCTATAGCATCTTTTTTATGTATAAGAATGCCTTTATCATTAATGTTGGTCTGTTTAGGCCTGCGTGTGTTCTCTTTCACATAAATTGTACTTTTGTGTTTAATAAGCCAAAATTGAAGGCATAAGTTTTAGTCACAAATGAAATGCTTCTGGACAAACTCCTTGCCCTTTAAAAATTTAAAATTCTTCTCAAATGTCACGGTGAATTTCTTGTTAAAGTCCTTTAGGCTGCTGACTAAGCAGTTGGTGGAGCTTCCCATCTGTCTAGCTACATTCAGATGACTTGTGTAGGTGAGCGGATTAAGTAGGATGACATATGCTGGTTGCAGGAACAACTGTTTTATTGTATCATCCTACTATTTAATACATTGAGAGGAAAGCTGACTTACACTTTGGAAAATAAATCTTGATGTAACTTGGATTTATTAGTACCAGTATGTCTTACATTTATGCTGTTTAGTTTATTTCAACATCCAGAATTCCATGGTTATCATTTTCCTTTTCATTTGGTATCTAGTTGGTGCTGCTTTTATCCCATAAATGCCTATGCAGTATTTGAACTATGTTGTTCAATAATAGTTTGGAGTTCGCATGCCTTGATGTAGCTTCTTTATGCAGTGATGAATCCATGCTGTTGTGTTCTGACAGTCACAACGACATTAAAACTTATGCTTTTAACAACTTGCTGTTTATTTAGAGACGTTTTGTTAATTTTTAGGTAGCATTTGCTATTTGATCCTTAGTGATTCTTGAATCTTAAGTTCTTTTGATGTTCCTGATTTCAGAAGACGTCCACCTCATCTGGTTAAAATCCAGCTTTTGTGGTGATAGAGTTGCGGTAGTGGTATTCTGAGTTACGTACTTTGCCTTTCTCAGGTGACATAGCTGAACACCTCAACTAGCTCAGAGAAACTTGAAGGGATTGTAGTTCCTGGTGTCAAATCACAGTGTAAGGATCTGTTCTTTGTCTTACACAAGGACCATTATCTGTTGCATGTCCCTCTTGTTCCCTGGCTGCCTTACCACTCTGATTCTGTTCAAGCTGCAGTGATGTTGGTAAATTCCAATGAGGAAGCATCAGATAGACATGGAATGCAAGGGAGAAGGGAAAAAAATGAATTACAGACTGTTGGTAGGAAATAATCTTGCTTATACTCACTGAAGAGTTTGCTATGCCTCACTGAAGATAACCCATGCATGTGAATCAATACAACAGGGTGAGACGGTTATTCAGGGATCCAGTAATTGCAGATGACCGGTCAGCAGCTCTTCCGCTTTTGGTAGATGTCTCCCTCTGTTTTGGCAGGAGCTCCTCTCCTGCTGAATCACCATGCTGTCATACTTACTAGTTGTGCTGAAAAAGCACTATGGAAATATTTTTTCACTTTTATTGTAAGTTCTATTATGCTTGACTAAGTAATGCTTAGCTCTGGTTTAGATACGCACATGGAAGTCTATTGTGATACACTGCAAGGCTGTGGTACAAAGCAGTGCACTTGTGGAGCCTTGTAACTTCTCACTCTTGAATAGGAGCTTTTGTTTTTGTTTTGAATGTATTAAATAAGCTTATTTAACTTCTGCCTCCAAGCTGAAGTATTTGTATTTGCATAACATCAAAGCATAAAACAGTTTAGTTGCGCATGTTGAATGCAGCGAGACCGTATTTCTTCCAGCTTGCTAAAACCAGGAGTTTTAGGCAACATTTGAGTTTACTTTTTGGCTAACTGAGGATAGGCTTCCCTCAGTCTCAACACTGCTCTGTCTCTCTTACTGTACGGTGATGTACAGCAGTAGGATAATGAGACCTGATAGTCGCACAGAATTTGTGGTGTTATGGGTTTAGTAACAGACAACTTCCCTGTTCTTTGTTCCTCCGTTGCTGAAGGATATGAGCATTGAATCGCTCTCTAATGCTTAATAATGCAGCTCTGCTGTGGAGATTACAAAATACCATGGTATTTTTCCTTCATCCGAAGTAATATCTTTCTGTTTACTGTAGTCTTAACTGTAATTTTGATAAATGTCTCTACCACTGCAGGCTTCAGGATTGCATGTCTGTGTAGTGAATCTGGTTACATCTATTACCTGATTTTTTTGATATATCAAGACAATCTTGTTTCCACTGAGTAGGTTCTGTACCCTAAGCAGGAACTTGGAAAAGGGACCACAAAATCTGCATAATTAAGAGCAACATTTCTTCTTTTCTGAAAGTTCAGCTTTGTGCTTGACTTTTTGTTTTTTTTGCACGTTCTGAGAGGCAGCACTTAAGTTTCCTCAAATCCTGAACTGTTAGAAGTCGATGAAGGTAGGTCCTTTTAGCACAATACTTAGGATCAAAGGATTGTGGAGGAGCTGGGGGAGGAACAAACCTTTTGTTTTTGTGGAAGGGGGAAAAAAGTCCAGCTGGAGGCCAGTCATGAGTGTTGTAGCCCAGTCACTACTTGATCCAGACCTGTTCAACATCATTGTTAATGACCTAGCTGGTGGAACAGGGCGTCTTCAGGAAGTCTGCAGGTGGTAAAAACCAGGGTGTGTGACTGATACAGCAGAGGGTTGTGGTGCCCTCAGAGGCACCTCAAATGGCTGGAGAAACGAGCAAATGGGAACCTCATGAAGTTCAGCAAAGGGAAGCAAGAGCCCTGCACCTAGGGAAGAATAACTCCAGACACCAGAACATGCTGAGGGCTGACTGACTGGAAGACAGCTTTGAAGAAAAGGAAGGGAACGAGAGGTGAGGCTGGTGGACAAATGAACGTAACCAAGCAATGCACCCTTGTGGCAAAGAAGAGTCAAGAGCACTCGGGGCTGCATTGGGATGAGCATGTCAGCAGGTGTGCAAGAGTGGTGCTCCATCCTCTCTAACACTGGTTAGACCCATCTGGTGTCCTGCATCTAGTTCTGGGCTCCCCAGCAGACGTGCTGGGGTGTGGAGTCTCTCTGTCCTTGGAGATGTTCAAGACCAGACTGGCCTGGGCACAGTCCTGAGTAATCGCTTCTGTCAACCCTACTTTGAGCAAGGGAATTGGACAAAACTTCCAGAAATTCCAACTTTGACCATTCTGGGATTGTTTCTATGATTGCAGGCCAAATGGCTGAAAACACTGGCACTGTTTTGAAAGGCTGAAGGAAAGAACTTTCCCCCTTTCAGTTGCAGCTGGTGGATCCTACATTAAGCAGCATCTCTCAGTAGCTGTTAGACCAGTCTTGGGAACAAGTTTCAGCCTGCGTGTTTTAAGTTCCTTGCATGGCTTCTGAATGCTAAGAGACCTGCAGAGCTGCCAAGGTACTTCATGGGTGGAAACAGTTCAGAAGTTATTCTGCCTCAGTGGCCAGTAGCAAACTATACAATCAGTCATATATTTACTAATAAATAGCAACAGACAGTTTGTGTGGAGATTCACTATGCACCATGGTGTCCAATATTAATAATTATTGATGAGCTAAGGCAAATTCTAGTCCGCTTTCCAAATTAAGTATCTTAATAAGAATGATATTCTTGAGTTCTTGTCATGGAAGATAAGCACTTAAGAGTTATGGTTATAAGCTAGGAAGCAAACAGCTATGGAAAGGAGTGCTCTGTGAAAATCATAAGGAGGTGTAAATACCACCATTAACTAGTTCCAGGTAGAAATAAGTTTTGGTGTGCAGCATATATAAAGTATAATGTTATATGTTACTACAGAAATAAACTAACATGCACGGTGTGAGTTACGTCTTTAAGGAACAGTAACGCTGCTTGGGAAAGTAAACCAAAATCTGAGGATCAAAATAAGAGAGCTGACAGTCAAGGACAGAAATGTCACGCTTGTGCCAAAATAAATACGGGGGGGAAGGGATTCTAGTGCAGGTTTTTTCTTGATGTCTTCTGGCTCACTAATGATGTGAAAAATGGTTTGGTTTGAAGATACAAACTAGATGTTAAGGGTGGTTTTTTATTGCATATAAATGAAGCTCATCAGTATCAGCTTGTTACACTTTATAATGATCTTATTTTGACTCTATTGTGACCTTGCAGTGCAACACCAATATAAAAATGCATATTTTAATTTGCAGATTCATATGTTCAGCTAGCTGGTTGTCTATTAACTTACTTTGCTATTCCATGTTCTGCTACATTAAATGCTATTGTATTTCTGTGCCATTATTTGGTAGGCAAATCTAGTTTTAGAAACGTGGTGTCCCAGTAGGAAGTTGGTTGCTGTTTGTAGGGTAAGCTTTATGGTTAAGTTAGGTATGTAACCTTTTGGTTTGTGTTCTTTGGGGTGGTTGTCTTTTAAATTGGATGCTTTTTCAATAGGGTAGGGGAAAAAATGATCGTGATGTTCGCTGATAATGTAATAACAGTAGTGATTGTGCCAATACCACTGAAAACAAATCTAGATTCTGAAGCTACCAGTCTCTTATCATGTGCTGTAAATCCTCTTTCTGTCTTTGCTTAGTTTATTATACTAGAATAAATGTCCTTGCCTTAATGCACATATTGTGCAAGTTGTACAATCACATTTTTTTGGTGAAATTATATAAATTTAAACCAAGTATCTGTGTTAGGTCAGGGAGCAAACAATTCAAAAATTTTTAAACTGATGGACAGAAGAGCTACTGCACCTCAGAGTGTATGTCTTGGTGGAGCAGTGGCACTGTAAAGTTGGAGGTATAAGAGAGCACTTAATTTGAAATAACTTTTTAATGGCTTAAAAGTATTTAACATGACCTTGCTTTATAGATTATACATGCCAATCAGTTTTGTAAATTGGTGGTCTTAAATCAGTGATTAAGTAGGTGCGTGATCCTTCAAAGACACTTGACTACCCATTTGCATTAATACCAGTGTGCTTTTTGCTTTTGAGAATTATTGGAAAAAAAGCTGAGTATGTCACTGACTTCAAAAGTTTTGTGACTGTTGTAAATGTTGGCCTGTGTTAGAAAGGCTTCTTGATGTTTAAAGTAGTGTTAAACTAATTAACAACAGGAGATGCCAATTTTCTTGAAGTGGAGATTCAGCTCTTCACTGTCTCTCTTTTTCAATGTGTTCCTTCTCCTGCAGAACTTACTAATTTTTGGTCACTGTTATCTCCTGTAGAATATCAAAGCAGAGTAGACATTGTGAAAGCCGTTCTTAAAACACTTTATCTTTCAAATTGGTTTAGCAAATATTTTTTTAAATTAGATTTTGATAAGCATAAATGACAGCACTTGCTGTATCAAAAAGCTGATTATCCTCTGTTCTTTCTTCTCTCCATTTTAGTCCAGTTTTTCCTCCTTTCTGTGCATAGATACAGCTTTGGTTTTAATTATTTAGAAACAACTTTGAATGGATTAACCAATTCCGAATATTTGGAAAGATGCCTGCAGCAAACTCAGGTGTTCCATCATCTAATTTGGTTAAGGCAAGTCATGAAAGCTTATTTTGATGTCCTTTGGAATAAGAGAAACTTGTATTTTTCCAGTCAAGTTGCATGGCTCTTGACCAAGTACCTGATCTCTTCATGAAGTATCCCACTGTTCCTTTCCCCCACCCTAAAGCTAAAGACTCTCTCCTCACTTTATTTTTAAAAAAGGTCCTCAAAACTGTGAAATTGTCTTCTGAAGTCTCAGTTGAAGATCTGTTAAATGATTTGTGTGTGTTACGCAGCTTCAGCATCAGGTTTTGCTCCAACTTGTGAAATCAACCTTTCACTGAGTAACTTGATCTTCCTACTGGTGACTTTTTTTTTTAAAAAAAAAAAAAAAAACACCACTTAAAATGGCATGCACTTCTTTTAATAAGAAAGTATAATATTCACTCAAAAGTGAACGCTCTCCAACAATACTTTTCTGGCCAAAATGTGATAGGTGCTTAGGTTTGTTTAGGGCTTTGAAGCTCGCCTTCTGGTTGTTGACAAAGAGCAGATGGTGTTGAATTTAGAGCTATCTGAATTTTTAAAGGGCGTTTCATATTTAAGAAACCAATTGTCTGCACCTCTGGTCTGACAGTTGCATATTTGACCATGAATAGCTGGTGTTCTTGCTCACGAGCAGGATAAAGGCATCATGCTGTGGGCAGCGAACTGCAGGCAGATGTACACACCAGGAGCAATGTGCAGGTAACCTGTCTGTTCTTCTGGAGGCTGATCTCTGCTCCCTTGGGCCTCCTTGCACTGCTAAAGCTGCCTTCCACTTTCTGAATGAGGAGAACGGAGTATTGCCATAGACTGATAGTATATATGCAGTTAAGAAGTAAATGCTGTTTGGTACAGTTGCTTTTCTACCAGTCTTCTCCCCAAAAGCCTGAAATGCCTGTTCCCATTTAATTTATATGGTTAGGTAAAGTAAGAGTGAAATTCAAGTCAGAAATAGTCACAACAAATAAGAGACATAATACAGTTCAAAAACATTGAATCAGTAAACTTTCTACTGGAGTAGGATGGATATCAGTAATAATGATGTGATTTATATGTATGTCTCACTGTAGCAGTGTTTAGGAATACCAAAGTTTGAATGGAGGAGGCTGTATGATGTTGAAGTTCGAAGTTGATACAGCTGCACCCTTAGAAATCCTTAAGGTATGTAGTTCAGGAATGGCTTGTAGGCAAACTCATGAGTATGTATTAATTCATCAAAACAAGTTTATATTCATAACGCTTTCATTTTAAATAGGTAAATAAAAGTCAGCATAATACTTGCACATATTATTTGTTTCACTGTCATGCAGGACATAGACAACCTGAATTTCTAAATGCAGAATGGCAAAAGCCATTAAATGGCTTTGTCTGAAGCCAGTTATTGTGTCCCTGTCCTACAACTCCACACTAGGGAGATTTGGGACTGCTACCTGTAAAAGAGTCGCTGAACTGGCCAGGATGTTACCTTAAAGTACTAGGCTATGAGCAACTCAGAAGCTCCTTTAAATGTTTTTAGTGTAGGCATAGCAACTTTCAGTAGATTGATATAATGAGTGTTTGGGTGTGTTCATCTGAATTTCAAAGTGCTGTAATTCCTGCACAGCCTTACATCTGCTGTTTGTCTCAAGCATCTGTGGGAATTAGAATTATGTAAATGTGAAATAGGCGAGATCGATCCAAAATAACAAACTTTCTCATTACAAATCATTTGACACTTCAAAGCCAGCAATGTGCAGTATGCGGTGATGCTGAGTGTCTGTTTTTTTAGTCATCTTTTAGACAAAAGATGGGTTAGTTAATTGTAAGTATATCTAGCAGCTATTTTAGTACAAAATACTTAGTCTGAAAGGCTAGCACAATGTACTGTCATTCAAGATCTTGAATTGAAATTTTGTCAAGTTATCAAATGGAGATTGTCTAGGTGTGTTAGACTTCTCTCATTGTACATTCTTCCTGTCAGACATTTCCTTAAAAATGCAGATGTTACTCTACGTGTCACGCTTTCTCCTATTACTGTTCCAGTGACAGGAGTTCATTATTTGTCAGAAAATTCATAGCTGCTGGTACAGACTGATCCTGCTTGGACAAGAGCTGCAGGGCTCATGCTCACCTGGCAAAGGATTAGTCTTCTTTCCTCTACCACAAGAGCCTACTACAGAAAACAGACAAAGTAAAGCTGTGACCAGAGGCTTTTTCCTGCCCACTGATGCATCTTAAAAGCTCTGGAGGCTTTGTTGCAGTACCCTGGTGTAGACACTTGTTATTGTGTACTGCTGGGTAAAGTGCAGCTATTTGCTGAGCTGCAGAAGTTGCTGAGACAGGAGTACAGGATGCAAAAAGTAGGCAGATAAAACACTTCTCTTTATTTGGCCCTGCAGCAGTCAGTACCAGAATGTGTGCATTTTGGTGACTACATCGTAGTAAAGCTGTTGGAAAAAATTGGAGGGAGATGATGATTGAAAAATGCGACATGTGGGTGTGGGACTGGCTTGTTGAGAGAATTGCTGGGTACAGGAGCAAAAGTCATAATGCACAGGGCTTAAACTAGTGAATCTAGGGAAAAAACAGTACTTGGAATCAGAAGTCGTAAAAAAAAAAAAAAAAAAAAAAACTGGAATAAGACAAAAGGTTAGAACAGGATTTAATTCTTAGAACCACTTGCCAGAAGAAGTAGCAGCATCTCTTTGTGCCAAAAACCGATAATCAGTCGGGGTAAGTTACTGGGGCCTGTCAAAAATAACCAGGTAAGATTCAAAGCTCTGTGCTGTACAGAGGTCACAGAAGATGCTCTCATGTGAAGGTTTGACTATGTACAGCAAGGAGTACTGTGTTTACTTTGCGGACAAACTTTTCTGGCTTGTCTGTTGAATCTGTGGTTTGGCCGTCGCCTTGCTTCTTTCAAACAACTAGTTCTGCAGCTGGCTTTTGAGTGGGACATTCCATCAATTACTGTGTTTATTTTTTCTGTAGTGATGTTAATGTGTAGCATTATAACACTTAATAGTAGCTTAATGAACTTCAGACAGCATTATTTTATGAGCAGAGAGTAAGGAGGCCTCTTAATGTTAATTTGCCTCGTTTTTAAATGAACTTCATTAACTGTGATGTTGCTGTTTTGTTACCACCTATAGCATTGTTTATTATTTTTCTCCCTTCTATCTCAATTCAGACTATGTAAAAATGACATTTACTTTGAAGGATCGGTTCTTGTAACTAGCAGACTTACTGGGGACGAGAGACCAGGGACAAAGGAATGGAGACCATAATCAATTCATCTTACTGCCATCAAAGCCTATTGTGCTGTCCCATTTTATCCCTGAAATTCACTTTTTCTTTCCACACGCGTTTCCGAGTAGGCAGCACCACTGTGGGCTGTTCTAGTCTCCCTACTTCTGATGGCTGACGTGGTTTTCACTGATTCCCTGTTGCAGAAATACACTAACCTCCTTCTTCCCCAGGTGGTCCTTGTTGTCTGCCTTTGTAGCTGTTTGCCTTCTTCCCAAGTTGTGCAACAGTAATCATGGCATCTAGGTAATCCCTGGATTTGCTCTGTACTCATCACAGAGGAAAATTTAACAAATTAGTGTACAAATATGGAAGACTAATGCAACCATTTTGTTTGTAACTGTTCATTATTTGACTTGTATCTGTTTCATAGCTAACTGCATCCTCAATTCTAAGGGAGGTTAGGTTGCAAGTTGGGGCTTTGTAGTTCAGTGTGTGAGCAGTCGCTGAAAGATTAACGCAGCTTTTTTAAAGCTGTTGTTTTAGAGTGATCCAAGTGTTTAATGTACTTCATACACAAATAGTTTATATGAATGTTTACTGTACTACTGGATGCTTAAGTGCATCAGCAAAAAATTAATATGAGAATGGTGCTCTTATGCATGTAGTATCTGTAGTCAATCTTATTAACGCTTGGCATCAAGCCCCTGATTGCTTGAGGCATCCTGGCCTGTTTTCAACTTTGCATTGATGCTAGCAAGCAATTAAAAAAACAATTTGCATGTTCAAAAAATGTAAAAACATTATCATATGATATTATTATTCACCTGTCTTATACAAATAGCCTATTTAATAACTGTTGTTGGCTTTTTTACACTAAGTTAAACTTCCTTTCTACAAAATGCTACCTTTTTCTACCTGAATCAAGTCTTTTTTTTTTCAATCTTGTCATAAGCCTAACTCTTTAGGTGAATTATCTTATTTTGAGGGACAGTTTGTAGGGCGATTTGAGAACGTAAAGTATTGTTTATTATAAATTAGTACTTTGTTTGGTTTTGAGCCTTGTGAAATGACCATAGTTCATATGTGTTTTTCTCTTTTTTTTTTTTTTTTTTTCCAAAACCTATAAACGTTCATGTGAATTATAAGAGACTTTATCACACATTTTTCCTGACAGTTTTCTGGACTTGTGGCTGGAGATTAAATAAAATAAATGACTTCATCTCATGCATGGAGCAGAGACCAGTGGAGATAAATAACTGTTGACCTGAGTGCTCCAAATCTTAAAATTTGTTAAATAAACTAAAACCCTTATATAAACACTACAGAACCTTTGAGCAAAAGCTGTCTTGCTACCAGAAAAATGTTGTTCTTTTTTAAATCTGTTTTTGGCATAAGAACAGCTGCAAAGTTGATGTTTTGAGATATTTGGTGCTGAAATGTATGAGTAGTTTTCTTGGCAAACTTGAAGCCGTGCATCTAGATCTGAAACTATTGAAGAGTTTGGTTTTTATACTTGGGAATGAGTTTATCAAAACAGTCTTACATATTGGAGAGAAAATCATTGCTGGCTTCTCAAAAAATTGTAGGGAAGTTCAGAATTTTACTTGCTATGAAACAAACGTTGCTATCTTTTAGTTATGACTGTGGAACTAATGTGTAACTTGTAATTTAATTATAAAGCTTTAATGTGCTCAGTGTGCGGTTACAATGTAAAGATGGCTCACTTTTATGAGGATAAACAAGTTCCCATTCTAAAAAACGGATGAAGGTTTCTGCATCTGGGCTGATCTTTGAATAGAAAGTCAGAGCTTTCTAAAGACATCCCAGGGGAGCTCCTGCATTGCCATGTTTGAAGAGGTCACTTTTGTGTCAGTAAAAGAAGACTCCTGGATGGAGTGATTGCTGTTGAACTTTGTCCTACTTTGACTACTGAGATGCAGGTAGTTCACCGTAAGGTGAATAAAGTTTGCTTAAGGTCTTCTGGAGTAAAGGAATTTTGCTCAAATACTAGAGCATGTTGTTAGCAGTTGCACAAGTCCTGCAGAAGAGGAACAGGGTTGATAGGCTTTCATTATTCTTAGCACGACTGCTTTTTTGTATGTACTTAATTCCTCTAAGTATGTGTAACTACTGTTTTATTTCCAATTTATTACTGAATTCTAATTCACTATAGGACTTTTAACGTTAGAAACCTTATTTAGGTTTAAATTAAAAGTAGTCCACACTTCAATACGTGGTTACTAGTTTCTTACTTGGTTCACAACTTTGTTATAGGCATATAGCTGGTTTTAATTTCAAATTTATGTGAAGTGAAAATAGCCACCGGTTAAAAACAAATTATCGTACTACCTTTTGTATGCACCGTTTCACTTCACAGCTGTTATTCTTCATATACCGTTCACTGTATTTTTGTGAATCACTTTTTTCTAGTACAGCCATGTGAATTCATGAAACTGAGCCCGCTTTCATGTTCCACTCAGTTTTGATGCCTGAAACTGGTGTTGAAATTGGTGATTATTTTCCATCCCAAGGCAGTTACTCAATGACTTCTTGAACTTGTGGAGCCTGGCTTCCTGCAGGTTTGTCCTCCAGCTGATGTGAGCTTAATTCTAAACAGCCCCTCCGTGGAGAAAAAGCTTCAGTAGATGCTTCCAGTGGTGGCCGTTTGATATCCAGTAACTAACAAGTGTTTGCTGCAGCCTGTCCCTCCGGACAGGGCAGGTGTTGGAGTCTCCTGAAAATAGGGCACTGCTCAGCAGAGAAACGAGGAGTGAGAAGCTCCGAGCTGAACCCCGATCATCTCCTGCTTGCAGTGATCGGAGCCCAAGATGCCCTCCAAGGAGGGGACGTGCACATACATGCTTGGGATGTTCTTACAAAGGAAAAGAAAATAGAAATGCAATGTAGGGCTGTAGCTTTTATGTTGGCCAGGGGTATAGGTAGTAATAATCAGAGTAAAGGACTCCTCATTCTTCAGAGTGTTTCATACCTTAATTATTGGAGTTCTGTGCAGCATCATAGGGCTGGTAGCCTCCCTCCCTGTAGGCACTTGCAACTTAAAAAAGCAGTGATGTTTCAAAAGCTATATGTATGTAAATGGAGCAGAGCACAGGATGATGGGTAGATGTACTCATCTGTACATGATGTGGGACGCAAGGAGTTCTCCAAAGAGTGTGGTACTGACCGGCGTGGAAGAGCTGTGCTGTTTCTAATGAAGTCAAATGCTCTTGATACTCATTTCTTCCATTTCCTTAGTCCTAGCTAATGAAATACACTGTGGGGAAGCATGAAGAGTAGGCACAACCAAAACAGGGAATTGTGATCAGATTAAAAATAACGAAAGAAAGCAAAACCCAAAAACACAAGTCACAAGAGCATGTGCGGGTTTTTTCGAAGGTTTATTACACGATTGTATCCTAGTATTTCCTACTATCAATCTGCATGATTAAGGGTTAACTACTTGTTATCAACTGCATGAGCTGTTTCTTTCCCTACAGATGGACTTCTTAATGCCTTTTTGAGATTGTTCCCTAACTTTCTATTTAGTCAGCAGAGAAGAAAAATCTGTTTATTGGTGCAATTCAAATGTGATTGTAGTTCTGAAAGGAAATCTTTTAATTAAAAATGTTCTCCTCTGTTTTCTGGATACATACTGTCTATTTAATGGAGATGACTGCCAAGCTTTGACTTCTTTTGGCAAACACAAGTCTAATTAGCATTTCTGTACCAAATAGAACCTATTTATTTTGAATTTGCAAAAGGAACGTAGGAATTCTTCCTGCTTACAAGGGATTTTTTTTCTGCCTCAGCAGCAACTACAGTCTTTTCGTCTCATAGCTGAGGATTGCCATACTAACACCTCATTCATAAATGCATTCAGTTGGGATTCTCTCACTAGCTCATTGACCTAAAATGCTGCCCATATGCTTCTTAAAAAAATAAATAAAACTGTTTTTTTGATGAAGCTTAAGCTATGAAAGGCTAACAGATCAGTGATTTATTAACAAACCAGTGATTTATCGTCTGCATAGCATATCCAGATCTTTTTTTTAAAAAAAAAAAAAGTAGATGAAAATGTTTTTGTTTTAATTTAGTGTAAAATCCAATGCTGCTCCTTAAGGGGATGCATATAGCACAAATAAGTGTGGGGAGGTGTATGAAGATGTTATTTTTAACTTGAATCGTCTTTCCATTCAGAGCTGTATGGAAAAATATGTAGACAAGATAATGAATGTGGTGGCATCATATATCAAATTACGTACACAGATGAATTACATGGGCAAGAGGTTTTTAGGTGGTCATATTATCAGGCACAGGGGAACAATGCACTTTTTTAACCTGAGAATATAATTGGAAGTGCTTCAAACTATCAAAAAGCAAAATTATATTAATTCTGCAAACTCGCAGCTAGTTGGGGTCTGACTTCGGTCTGACGTATCTGGATCTGATAGCGCTAGAGCTGCGTGATACCCTTTATTCTTCTGATGATATAGTGCTGTCATCATACATTTTGTAAAATGTAGTTGCATGTAAACTACCCTTAATATTTTGTTTTTTAAAGTCATATGAGAGAAAAACCTTAGGAAAAGTCTATTTTTAACCACTTACGCTGTGATTTACAAACACATGGAGCATGTCTACACTTCTGTAAATAAGCATTCTGACAAACCTAGTGCAATGTGGTGTGTTTCCCTAATAATAGGGTTATTTAAAGGGAAAAATTGGCTAATTAAAAGCAAAATGTGAATGTGGTAAGTTTGCTGCTTCTGTTTCTTTATCTTTGTCATGGGAAGGTCTTAGACTAAGTATTTTCAGCTGTCCTAACAGCTGAAAATGCCACCTATTTCTGAGTGGTTTAGTTCACTGCAGCTCCTACAATGTTTGTCACTTAGCATTTCAGTTGTATAATTTTCAGCACTTTGCTGTGAAGTCTACATAAAAATGAACTTATTCAAAACTGAAGTGTGTGCTAATCAAATATTTTAGTACTGGATTACTGTTTGTGTATTGAATTATGGTATCCCACAGTGTATTTTCTGCAGCAAAGTATGAACTGTCACAGCATGATGTGTTTGTGCAGCTCGGAAATAACTTCTGGCGGTGCCAATTCAGAATGAGCCTCGTTCATATCATTTGGAAACATCTAAGTTTTTTTTAAGAAAAAATACATGGGAAAAAAAATATTTGATAACCTGGGAGATCTGTACTTTTTTAGGAAAGTATTGTCCTAAAAAAGAGGTCTCTAGAACAATGTCTTTTGTATCTCTGTCTTTGGGTTCTGTTGCATGGACTGCTGTGTAAAGTATCAGTACAATTTAACAAGCCCTACTTTCCTTTTGCTTTGCTTTTGAAGGACTTAGTAAATATTGAGATGTTTTTGACTGCTAAAGAAGTGGAAGAGTCATTGGAAAGACAAGAGACTATGACTTGCTTGGCTTGGTGTCACGATAACAAATCCAGGCTCAGGAAAATGAAGGTATGAAAATGTAGTGTTGTTAATGTTTTGCTTAAGTAGTGGTTTTCTAAACTACTTGGGTATTTGATGCGGTCAATTCGGTTTAAATTATAGGTCTTGAGTGAGGCCTTGTATAAAAGTAAGGACAGTAAGTACAAAATCCACCTTTTAAGGTGTAGGTTTACTGGCGCTAAACTAGCTCACTTGAATGCCAAACCTGAAAGCAAATGTGCTTAGTGTCTTGATGCATGTGAGCCTGTGTGTGTGTATAGCTCTTTTTGCATCCTGCTGAGAATACAGTTCCTAGTTTATATATGAAGGTATTTTAAGAGTGAGATGAATCAGTAAACATATGTCCTGAAGCTTCTCACTGAAAGAAATCTAATACAGATTTGTCTTAGTATTTTTGAAGTGTATACATTAAAAAAAAAAAAAAAACACACACAACACCTTGAGTAAAGAAATAACCTGTAAGAAATTGAAGTTTCTTGAAAAATAGAAGTCTAATCAAGGAATAAGTGCACTATGTTGTCTGCCATTGAATACTGTAACCTGAACATGCTGTATATTCATCCCTGCAGTAGGTTTAAACTTCCTTATCCCTTAAATTCTGCATTTTACAATATCCTGTAATCGTTTATGGGGCTTGCAGAAATGTGTTTTATAACTATACTAACCAAAACCCCTGCCTCCTTCAGAGATGTCTTTTTTTAAAACTAAGCGCTTTCTTTAACCAAAAATGTTTAAGTGCAGTTAAAGGTAAGCAAAGAGTGACGTTCTGTGTCACTCAGGGGTGCCAAAATGAGAATGAACTGAAGATGGGACACGAAATGAAAATGGCCAGTGATTACTCTAAAGAAAGTGATGATCTTGTTATGGAAACCATTAAAGGAAACCAGAATAATTGCATAATTATGCTGCTGGGGGAAAAAAAAATAAATTATAATCTTAATATGCTAAGCAATATAAGAAATAAAAATCTGAATGTCCTATTTTTTCATCACCGATCTTCAACAAACAAGGAAGGAAAAATCTTCCCCATCCCTCTTCTTGGAAAAAAAAATATATATTTCTGCAAGCCCTATTCTTAGATATTTAAAAATGTAAGGCTGTGAGAGATCAGAGTTGGAAGAAAAGAAGTCCCTATGCTTCTTTCTGAAACACAGACATTTCTTCTGTTTCTGGTTGCTTAGCTACTCATCAGTGTTAATGTTCTAAAACCCAAGCCACCATCTAAAAGTGAGCAAAATCAAAAAATCAAACGATGTTGGCCTGGGAAAGCATGTAGTTCTGTAGTCTTTACAGATGTGAGCCATCTAAACTCTTGTGAATAGCTTCTGTGGAATTGTTTGAAGGTATGAAAAGCTGAAATACGTGCATTATCTGACTGTTCAGGACTTTTTTCTTTCAGTTACACTTGTCTACAGAACTTATAGAGCCATTGACTTGTGGCTTACTTGAAGATTTATTAAAAACAAAAAAAGACTGAAGATTGTTTCTTGGGCTGTGGGTTTTTTGCTGCTGAGATAATCAAAGGAAATACCAAGCCCTAGGATTTGGTATTAAAACCATTTGAAAGTTTGATTAATTTTATTAATAGAAACAAACTTAACTAAAATTCTAAATGAGGCTTTTGTGTGGATCTCAACAAAAGGGAATTTTAACGTAATTCTGTTTGAAAATTCCAAGTAAAGTAGAGAAGAAATTTTTATTCTTTGCTAAATGTACATACAAGTAGAGAAAAATGTGTAAATGGAAAATAATTCTTCTGTTCCTTAAACAACTACATTTTAACGAGTAACAGAATGCATCACTTACATTCAAATGGCTACATTTCTGATCTTAAAAATCACTGAAATATGTGCATTAGTCACCCCAGGCAGTTAGCTGATACAAATTTGGAGTTGCTCAAATTCCTCGTGAAGTCACTGAGGAATTTTGATATTATTGTGCTGACGGACAATAAACAGAAGGCAACTATTCATTACAGGCATGGGGGAAGAGAAAATACACTTGGCAAATGGGGCAGGGTAACTCAAGGAATAAAGTTACTTTTCAAGATTCAAAGGACTTTAGGTTTTGGTTGTGTTCTTAAGGTAATAAAACAGTTGGCTGTGTCCCTATAAAGAAGCATAGTGACTTGTTCTTTTAAGGGGGGCGGGTGGGGAGAATCTGTTTAATTCCATATATTCAAAGTTTTTTATAGATTTTGTGAACTGGTGATGGAATTTGATTTAAAGGGACACGGTCAACTTCATTAGGCTTCAAATTTTACCCTTGTCCCAAAACAGGTAAATGGCACTTGGTTTTCTTGTTTGAAATTTGTCTTCAGCATGGCTTTTAGATGTTTGACAGCAGCAGCAGGATAGAAGTTTGAAGAAAGGGAGGGGGAGAGATGATCACAGTAAGCTAAACTCCGTGCTGCCTTTTATTAGTAGAAGGGGTTCAAAGACTTGTTTCTTCATTGCAGTCTTCTGGGCAGACCTCTCTTGTTTAAATTATCACATAGCCCCAGACTTCTGCTCAATCTGCTACTTTAAACCGTAAGATAGTACTAAGAAGCTAGCCGCCTATTATTCTCACTTGCATCCCAGATAATGATGGTTTCAATCATTAGGAAGAAGTTTATCCCTGCTAAGTACTGAAATTTTGAAGGAGGCAGGAGGAGTTTTGTTTGCTTTTAGGGAATTCTGTGCTGATGTCTTGTCCACAAATCAGCATTTCAACTATTTCATGAATGCCTAAAAGCAAGGAAACAAGGTTGCATGTTATTAACACTTTTTGTTGTGCACACATAGTATTTAACATACTGTGCAGTGCAGTTGTGGCACCGTCTAAGACCCTGTCTTGTCTTTAATCTCAGAGTTGTCTGGAGTTCAGCCTAAGGATTCAGGAGTTCATTGAACTCATTCGACAGAACAAGAGACTGGATGCTGTGAGGTATGAAATTAGGATGCTTACCAAACAAATTTCTTAATAAGATGGTATAAGATGGTATAATATTTCATTAGTAACATGTGATTATTACTGCAATACCCAGAAGCGCCACTGCTGCAAAGGATCTTGCTAGCACTGTTGTGATCAGGTTTTGCATTTAAGCTGGGGTTGAATTTTTTGAAGGTGGAACGACACCGTACCTTTTTAACAACTTACTGTTGTCACTTAAACTCTGCATCTTTTTTACTCCTCAATCAAGGGCTAGGAAGCTATCTGTTTATAAAACAACTGTGTATTCTGGTGATGTGTAATGAACATATTTACCTTAAACTCATTTTCAAGAGGTACAGCTAGCTTCTTATAGGAATTCATTGCAATTTTATCATAAAAATACTAAAATTTTATTATAAAATTTTATCATAAAAATACTAAAAGGTTAATGAAATGCCTATCTCATACTTAATGTTTCATACAACTCTATTGTTATGTGAGGATAACAAGCTATGTTATCCTCTCCCACTCCCTTCCCTTAGTCCTGAATAAAGGAACAAACTCAATATCCTTTTTTACCTCTTTTGAACTTATTCAGTGTTAGGACTTTGAGAACAAGACAACAACACTGCCCAAGGTGATGCGAATGAGTCAGAGAACTAGTTAGACGTAATCACAATCTGACTTCAACCATTAAGATGATCTTCCTGGCAATTTCAGCACATAAGGCAATTTATGCTTTTAAGTTATTGCTAAACACTAAAAATCGGGACCACTAACACCCCAGGATAACGCAGGAAACCAGTTCTGCTGAAATGAGTGGAAGTTTGGTAGTGGGGCTATAAAATGTGTTGATAATTCTTAAAAGCAGTGATCTTGGCAGCACCATAAAATATGATGCAGGTGGCAGAGCTACTGGAGCTTAGACACGGACAAAGGGGAAAAAGGAAGTCACAGCAGGTTCTGGTTTGTAAGAACTTTTAAACCTGGGGTGAGATGGCAAGTTTTAATGGCCAGACTTGATGCTTCTTTAATGCATCAGGATGATAACACTGTTGTACCTGAACATTTCCATGAAGTTTGATGTTAAGGGATTTGCAAGTCATACTGCCTTTAAAGCTGTGCTAGAAATGGAAACCGGCAGGAGGCTTGTATTTTGTGGAAAAGCTCCTTTTTGGTCAGAGGAGTGCAGAGCTATAGGAAACATATCAAGTATCATAACATAACCATAGACTGAAAAGCGTTCTAGCTCAGTTGTCTGCTGTAGATGGAGAAATTCCTCTGCACGGTGAACCAGATGACTTCGTTTTAATAAAATGGGTGAGAGAGTCTTAGTTTAAAAATGAAAAAAGGAAAATGCAGTACAACTTTGAGAGGTCAGTCTAATGCTAACACCTACACCAAAATGGCTTGCCTTTTGTTTTTAAGGGGTTATTACGGATTGTTACTTCTAATTTTGTTCATACCTCGTGTTTGCTTTGAGCTACCTCACATCATTACTACTTTGCCCTACTTGCACCTAAACGATCATTGTTTTGGCCGCACCCAAATGTGCAATCTGATAAAACTGCAGCTAATTTTAGCATGTTAATAATTTGGAGGGGAGGACCTACGTGCTGTCACTTAGAGGTGTGCGCATACCCTTTGGTAGAGCTCTCGATCCTAAGGAATTAAGTCAGGTACAGATGAAAAGGGTGAGAGACTCAACTGCTTGGTCTGTTTTCTGAAGCCCATTGTGCTCTTTATCCAATGAATACTGGGCCTCTGTGCCTTTAGCTTTACTCTCTTTTTGCCTCTTTGCCAAATGTGCAGTCATGCATCTTAACAATAAATAGTCCATGCTCTAAAAACTGTTTTCTTTGAGCTGCAACTTCCTTATGTAGCTTGGAAACCAGAGCTGAAATAAAGAGATGGGCTGAGAATTAGGACAAAGAATTAAGGTCATTCCGTATTATATTTTTACTCAAAATTTGTTTCCTTCTGTTTCTTTTTCCTTATAGAAATAGTAAAAATTTGCTAGCTGTCACCCTCAGCATTTTAGGACCCAGTGCTCTTGACATGGGATAATTTGTACTAACATAGGCTTTTATTGTTTTATGGCTCCTCCTTTTTACCTTTGGGGCTTTCTTTCCGAATGTCTATTAAAACATATCTAGGTCCTCTGAGATTTAAAACCTACAGGTCCTACCTACATTGCAAATAAATTTCCAAATATTGTGTCAGTAGGGATAAGGCACATATATTCCACACATCTATTGAAATTCAGGGTCACCGTATATTTTATACTTGGCAGTTATAACTTACCAGTGGTAATAATGCTGCTTTAACTTTTTAACTTCTCATAAATGTAAAAGGAGCTGCTGAAGGCCTTCTCAGTTCACTCTTTAACAGGATAAGTTTTGATAATTTTGTACTTTGAGTTCAGCTTCTCAATGCTGTCCTTTTAAAGAATATGGCTAAAAAATGTTAGCTTTTGCCATTACATTCTACTTTGTTTCAAAATAAATGTCTAACGAGTAAGGCAATATATATTTTAGAAAGGGGTAGCATAAATCTTGCTGCTTATAGCAAACTGTTGCAACTGGTGTTTTTATTAGCCTGCTTCTGTTAAGTGCCTGCAGCGGGATTCTTTCAGTATTGTGTCCGAGGTGCAATAAATAGGTCAGGCATCCATTAGAAAGCAGAGAAAGAGGCTGTTTACCAAGTAGTTTCCTGTATGAGTGGAACTCGGGAGAGCTGACATTTTGTTGAAACGCAGCTGGTGTTTAAATAAGTTTGAAAGCTTTGCTTACTGCCTGCTGAGAACCTCTAAAGTGGCATCCTGCTTTTAGGATAAAATGGATGTGAGCCTTAAAAATATATGTTTTATATAATAAGTGTTTGAATTTCTGTAGCTTTTTAGAATATATGTACAAACCGACCTTGCTCTAAGGTAGCTTAGCAGAGTGGTCTTGAGAGAGTTTGTTTTGGGAATGTACAAAAACTACTACTTTAATACAAAGAGTAAATCACTTCTGCTTAAGTACATCACAAAGTTTTTTGTAGCCTCGTATGATCAGCCTTTAACTCCTACAGTCTCTCCAGGTTTTTGGAAAGCTCATACCTATTGCGGTAGCAGCGGATGGCCGACGGTGCTAATTGCACGCTTTCAGGGCTGTCACTAACCTCAGTCGGGAAAATCTGAGAGCATTCTGCTACTTTGCTTTCATGGGAGGCTAGAGATGCACATTCTTAGCCAAGGCTTAACAAAACATCCTGCACACTTTTTCTTAGGACATAAAGGAGAAAAGTAGTAAAAGAAGAAGAAAAAAAAAAGCTGGTGTTGTACAGAGAAGGAGAAAATGGCCACAGTCTATTAAATTTCAGTGTACTTACCTCCTGCAAGAGTGTATGTATACACTTTGTTCCTTCATCTCCATCTCCTTGAAGGGAGAGGGGATGGGGTATGAACAGTTGCATAAAAATAATTACCAATTAAAAAATACTTTTGAGTGCTTTGATTATACATTTTGCTAGTAGTCACGGTGGTCTCTGAGATACGGGCATTCAGGCATGGGTCAAAAAGACTGAGCAGAAAGAACGAGTCCTTCCTTGAAAACACCCTATGTTTGTGTTCAGTTATTGATTCTTCCTGATAAATACTTCAAGTATTCAGGCATCTAGAGATGCTCACATATTCCATAGCTTAAAAGCTTTTTAAAAATCACTGTACACTTACAAGACAGACTGTAAGTCTTAGTCTTCATAAATACCCTTTCCTTTTTGGATTTGTCAAGTACATTGCTAGCTGTTCCTCCAGCCCAAGGAGGCGTCGCAATCTCAAACAAACAGAAGATGACTTAGTCTCTGTAGAGTTTACAGAAATCGCTCTGGGATTTGAGGAAAGGAAAAAATTTCCTGCCTATTACTTTGATCTGTCACAAGAATTCAGTTAGTGGTTTCAAGGATGGTCCACTGATAATCATTAAAAAAAAAAAATGTAGCCCACTGCTGTAGCTATACTGACTAATATGTGCTAGTGGTGCTAAAATCATTGTAAGTATTCTGAGGTTCATATACACCTCCAAGAGCATAACGTTTGGATAAGGATAGAGAAAAGAAGAACAGCAGAATGAAAAGGGAAGGGGTAAAGAATGACACAAGAGCAAATAAGGCGTTATTTAAACATTCTGCAGTCACAAGTACTCATAGTACTGCTTCTTGCTTCCCAATGTTTAAAAAAAAAAAGTGTTGTGAATTAACAAACTTGCTTCTCTTCCTAAAGGCTATCTTACTTCACTTTTACTTCTGTTTGCTGGCAGTCAGGGGATAAAGTCAGTCCAGACATCAGCATCTCAAGCCTTATGGGAAGACTTCCTTGTTTTATTAAGGGGCGGAGACAGCAGGGAAAGTCAGGAGGTGAAAACTGACAGAAGGTCACTTTAGAAAACCTAATTCCTTCTGGCTGAACCCCAGAAGGCCTCCACAGCGCAATTTGTTCAGGATTTTTCAAACGATTGAAGTATTGGATTGCTGAGCGCCTCTCACTTGAAAGGCTAGCACCCATGTAGTGGGGTTTTTTATACACGCAGCAAAATATTTATTCTAGCCCTTCTTGAACACGTGCGTTGTGTGGCCAGTATTTGCGTGTTGCAGCTCAGAGCCCTCCTGGAAGGGGGATGTGAGAGCAAATTGTCAAGGCCTGACAGGGAGAAGGACCACAGTGCTAACAAGGATGATGCAAAGCCTAAGTACCGCTTCTGTTTAACATCACGGAACACAAGTGCACAGTGATCATTTTAAGATGACTTTTCTTCTCCCTCGTGAATGTGCACACAGACATTTAGTTCAGCTGGTAGGTCTGAATTTTTGCTTTCCCTGAGCTTTCTTTAAATGGCTCTTGCTTTCATCTGCAGGGCTGCACAAACGCTTTAGCTCTCTTCCAGCGTGTTCACCCTGCCTCGGCTCTGCTCTCAAGCCACGGATTTTGTACTTCTGCTCTCATACCAGTAATCACCTGGGGAGCAATATTTACATTCCTGAATTGCTCACCCAGAATAGGAAGCTGAGTGGAAACAGTCTGTCCTGCACAACTTCCCCTGCTTCCTGCCTTGGGTGGGAGAGGAAGTAGGAGCTCTGAAACACTGCTAAAGAGCCTGTTCTCGTGGTATTGGTGACCCAGTCACCGCGAGTGGAAGACAGCTCTTTAAGTTCTATCTAGATCTTTCTTTTTTTGAATTCAGCCCATGAATTGGACAATTAAGGAACACCATATGCTTCTAAAACAATTTGTACTTTTCTAAAAGATCTTAAAAGATTTTTTAACAAGTTTAAAAGGAACAAACACTCACCAGAGTGCTTCAGAGATGACTTTGTGGCTTCCCTGTAATACAAACTAGGGAGAAATACAGCACAGAGAAGACCTTTCTGCACTTAGGCAATGCCAGAAATTCAATACAGAGCTGATTCTGTACTCAGGCTACTATGCAACGTCTGCGCAGCACTGAAAACAGGCTTTTGGCAGAAAAGCTGAACTAATCATCCAGTTTAAAGGCTGGAGGGTTCTCCCGCAGACTTAATCTCCAACTTGAAAGTTGACGATGTTAAAAAGACTGCATAGGGAAGTTACCATACAGCATTTTAAAGTAGTCAGCCTTATCTGATAATTCTCTAGTTTCTTGGTATTAGTGTTGTGGAATACGTGAATTTCTTATTGCTTGAAAGATATTGATAGTAATCCTGTCACTTCCCTCAAATATCCAAGTTTTCGGTCTTGTGCATCTCTTAAGAACAAGTTCACACTGATTATAGGTTATGCTTGTATTTCCCAGGCAAAAAGTAAGAAGCTGCTACTAAGAAGCTTATTTTGTTGCATTACCCTACAATTTCTAGTGGTCTGTACAGAAAGTGACACTGCCTTCTAGCCTGTACCAAAAAATCACTTACTCAAAAGCAAGCATTCTCCCAAATGTCAGTATAAACAAGATAAAATCAGAAGTGTTTAAAATTTTTACTGGTTTGTAATACCTGGTTATCAGACCACATTCCTTTTTGCAAGTGTTTGCAAAAGGAGTGTGATGCATTGAGCTTGCATAAATGGAGACATTTCTTCTAATGGTCACGGACACGTCATTCTGGGTGTAGGTGAGGTTAGACTTCGTGCTACAGTAGAAAGTTCTGGTTTCTAAAAAAATTACAGTATAAAATTGCAGATGTTTAAAGTCATTCTTGCATTCCCATTTGTAGGACATTTTTAAAGCCCTTAAGTGCACCACGTTTTTGATTTTGTGTATTGGGAGTAGAATCTAGAGTTTTTCTCTGAACTCTAACATAACTATGTTCATTTACTTGATTTAGAAGCAAACGTATCTAAAAGGTCTAAATTCTGTATTTCAGACATGCAAGGAAGCATTTCAGTCAGGCTGAGGGAAGCCAGCTGGATGAGGTTCGACAAGTGATGGGAATGTTGGCCTTTCCTTCAGACACTCATATCTCCCCCTATAAGGTAATATTATGCTTGAAATTCACTGATAGAATGGAATAATAAAACATACTTGTAATTCTTTCCTCACAGGAGAATGCAGTGATAATCTGTAGATAAAATAGGTTTTTTAGTTCTTCTTTTTAAAATCTGTCTTTATAGCCCTTAATTTTAATACCAATGCTTGCCTTTATATTAATACAGATAGTGCTTGTATAGTTGCAGTTGGATCTTAATAATAACACAATCTCAGCACTGAAGATTGGGGACCGGAAACATGACATGCAAATATACAGCAAGAGATAGAAGATGGGGAAGTAAAAGGAAAAAAGAAAAAAGATATTAGGCTGTAGCCTTAATACACTAGCAGTAGTTCTTTATTGAACTCAAATTAATGTTCTTGTGGTTGGGATGAAGAAGGATCATTTGGATGATCTGAAAAGAGTATTTCTAATGCTTAAAGGGGTTCATTTATTTGAGTTATACAAATTAATATAGGTATTAGTGGTAATAACTACATCTGAGTTTGAATTAAATGAAATTCATAGGCAGTTACTGTTCTTACAGATAGCAAGTTTATTCTGTGATCATGTGCTAATTCTCTTCAATTTCTTTTAATGTTGTATTGGAGGCAGAAGGTAGGCAAGAGTAGAGCTGGCAAAGCAAGACAAGAATCCTGTGAAATGCCATGCCAATATGTGGCAATGTCAATATAAACATGTTTTTTAAACAATTGATGCTGAAATCAATGGTTTAAAAACAAACAGAATTAATGTCAATTTCTTTGCTAATCCTGGAGTCCCAGAAGGATCCTGGTATTTTGTATTCTACGTATGATCACAGAATCATCTAGGTTGAAAGAGACCTCCACGATCACTTAGTCCAACCTCTGACCTAACACTAACAAGTCCTCCACTAAACCATATCACTAAGCTCTACATCTAAACGTCTTTCAAAGACCTCCAGGGATGGTGACTCAACCACTTCCCTGGGCACCCCAATTCCAATGCCTAACAACCCTTTCAGTAAAGAAGTTTTTCCTGATATCCAACCTAAACCTCCCCTGGCGCAACTTTAGCCCATTCCCCTTCATCCTGATAAAAGAACATAGATGATGTAAAAGACTGGATGTAAGGCAGCTTTTATTGCTTTGCTAGTTAAAGAAATAGGCAGGAAATAACCAGCACTTGAAGCAGAATAGAGGATTTTAGATGGAATGTTTCAGTGAGAGAGAGCAAGGAAAAAAGCTAGTATTGTTTCACATACAGCCATCCTTTTTGGAACAAATTTCCTACTATTCTTTATGAATCTGATGTAAAAATTCTAGTTTATGTAAGTTATGGTTTTGGTCCTCTAATAATTACCTAGATAAAACAGAATCAGTCTAAGCTTGTTTGGAGATACTTTTAGCATGTTGACTGCGAGTTGTGTGCGTAAATGGCTCCTTAAAATAGCTTTAAGTAGAATTACTTTTAAATCAATGAAAAGACATCTCTAACGAATTGATTTTTGTTAACCCAGGGGAGGAAGGTTCTTTACAACCAATTAAATGAACTTTCTCCAGCTTGTTGTCCTGTCTTTTAGTACTTGAGGAAAACTTGTAGAAAGATGGACATTTTAGTGTTGTGGAAAAACAAGCTAGTTTCTTTTGATATTTTGTGAACACGCTTGTGTAGCTCTGGCTCGAATTACTCCATCTGGGCATTTAGTGACTGCTTTTGTGTCCGATCACCTAGGCTCTCAGTCATAGGATTTTCTTGATCATTTGTGGTACTTTTGCTCGTAATTAGGGATCTAATTTAGACTCTTCTCAGAAATTGCCTTAAGGTCAGAACAAAAGCTAGAACTCTGGGAACATTCCGGTCCTAGATGGGGCATTTGATAGAGCAAACAGTTCTGCAGTCTGGTGGCAGAAATAATGCTTTTTGCTTTAGTAAGTGCATACACATTTCTTGCCTTAACTCTTGCCTACATCCGTATGAGTTCTCAGCCTCAGTTTTCCTTGTAGATTTGCAGCATTTAGAGCCAAGCAAGTGTTTCCTTACAGATTCTACAGGATTCTTTCCTTCCCCATGCATTTACATCTAAATGTTCTTCTGCTGCTTCCTCATGTCATGTCACCTCTTCCTTTGTGCTGTTTTTCTTTTTTTCACTGTAGACCCACAGTTGGTCCAACTGTTTCTGAGACATTTTCCTTTTATCTCTCATCTAGTATTCCTGGTGGTTTTGCATCTTCGGTGTAGTTCCACTCTCCAAATGCTCGTCAGAAAAACAAACCAGGACTGTTTTGAGCTGCATCTGTTCTCTACCTTTTTTTAAACTGGGAACGTCTTTAGATAAAAATAAAACCCCAAAAATGTCAACTTTGCAGATCCTGTCTCCAGTCCAATAGTCATTTTGCCTCTGTTCATGGAGACACAATTTCATTCTGTATTAACACTTAAAAGTTATATGTAAACCAGTTCTCCACACTATTCAGGTAGCTCTGTTGTTAGTTACAGAAGGGATGGAGAAATTTCTGCACTTAGGTCATTCCAAATCCACTCTAGCACTTCCCTAAAAGCTGGCCTTTTTCAGTTCTGCAACATATTTCCTAAGTTCTTTTAACATGTAACTTTAAAATAACGATGAAAGACTTATTCATAAAATACCCTTTTATATATATATATATATACATCTTTATATATATATATATATATATATTATATATGTATGTATAATCTCATGCCAGTCTGATCTTTCTAGGGTGAGGGAATTCAAGAGTACAGGTTACAAGAGAAGGTGGTGCTGGAGTCCATCCTTCTTCAGTCTATTTTCTTGCATGAGCAGCAAAGTAAGGAGAGGTAGAGAGGGCTGAGGTGGTACAGAGTGAAGCATGAAGACTGATGTCTGCATCACAGTGATGTCACTGCCTAGTTACTTTTGGTATAACGTGTTTTGAATTCGCTGCTGCTCTCTCTGTGTGTTGTCTGACATTAAGTCTTTAAATAACTTTCTTTAAAAACATGCTTAATACACTAAAAATACTGTTTCTTCTAGCTGCCTCCGAGTGTAGAATGTGCAGTTGATAATATTGAGCTTATTTCTAAGAGTGGTCAGCACTGCCATTTCTCATAACAAAAACTGCAGGTTATGGATACGAAGGAGGAAAGGAGAAGGTCTTTACCTGTATATAGGAAATATCGCAAGTATATCTTCAGTCTTCACTTCCTACATGACTCTGTGGGCTTAGTTTTTTGTTTGTTTGTTTGTTTGTTTTAATATAAGCTACATTAACTACTGTTCCCCGTTCTTTAGGGTAATTCTCAGCATTACAATATGTATTAATTCTGTCCTTAAATGCATAGCATCCTCTAACCTGGAGTTGTGCCAGCTCTTCGATGTAAAACCCTTCTTCCCCTCCTCAGAAGTGATATGAAGTTCTGTAAATACACATATATATATATATATATATATATAGTACATCACAAAGAGGTATCAGTAGAATTAGCCCGAGTTGAGGTAAAAAATAAAAAGCTTCTAATTATTCAACAGACGTTTGCCCACTATGATGTTGGTGCAGAGGCTGTAGAACAAACATCCACATGCTAATGTTGCTTCATAAGTAGACTGGCATTCTAGAAAGGAAAAAAGAAAAGCCTTACTGGGATTTACGTACCTTAATTAGAGCGCTGGATAGATGGGGAAGTGGGGGAGGGTGGATACAACACTTAAATGTGCAATTAGATCGCTTTTCATAGAGCAAAGAGCATAGGTACAGAACGCTTATCGCAGAATCATTTAATTTAAACATAGTTGTGTTTGCTGTAAAAGCTAAAGCATTTTCTTTGAGCTAAGATCTGATGGCATTAGAAGCTCATGTGCACAAATATGAAAAGTAAGTTTGGAGGTGGAATATCAGTCATCTATTTTATGTAATAATCGATTTAAATTTCTAAAAGTTAGTGTTAAAAGGTCCTTTCTAAACAAGTACCCTCATGCTGTGCATTAACGTGTATACTTTTAGTTCGTAATGGATTCAGTCTAGTGAGTTCTGTACAATTTACCCCTTCCAGGACAACTAGATTAAAAACAACTTACAGCTGTGGTGTTTTTTTTAACAGGATCTCTTGGACCCTGCTCGATGGAGAATGCTGATCCAGCAGTTTAGATATGATAACTACAGACTACATCAGCTGGGAAACAATTCTGTTTTTACTATAACACTCCAGGCAGGCCTTTCAGCTATAAAAACACCGTATCCTTTAATGCACATACTGCCGGCAAGCACAGAAATGGTTTTTCTTCTACAAATGCTTTTCAGAGAACTCAAAGGGGAAATCTGGCATTTAAATATTTTTATTCATGAGTTTAAGTGAAGTATGAATTGGCCTCTATTAAATTAAGGGCAGATGGTAATAAATGGTATTACAGGTTAAAGAAAGGGGGTAGTGGGGGTGGAAAAAAAATTAAGTGCAATCTATGCTGTTTTCATACTAGGCCATCTTTCCATCTGTCCTAAGATAATATACTTGCAAAAGTTGGTGAGCTGGATCAGAACTATGATTTTTTAAAAATACTTACAAATTTATCCTGTTTGGGTTTCGATATGAATATTCAAATATATTCTGCATCCTTGGAAACTGAGGTTTCCTACACACTCTGGTGTATTAGAGAAATACTGATGCTACTGACATGCTTTAGAGTGGAAGGTTGACCTGTGGAGTGTGGCTGTACTTTTTTGCTCTCTTGTTTTTTTGAAACCAAGCACTTGATTTTTATATGTATATATTAAACTTGAATAGTTAAGTACATTCTATAACCTGTGTTATATTGCACAATTTACTGCCTTTCTAATGTATTTAATTAAACTAATTCATGTTGCATTCTTTGGTTGTGCCTTAACTTGCCGTTAAATAGACAGTGTTATAAAGAGGACGGGAGTTCAAAAAACCCAGACTGCCCTGTGTGTAGCAAATCCCTGAACAAGCTGGCTCAGCCTCTGCCTATGGCACATTGTGCCAACTCCCGACTAGTCTGCAAGATTTCGGGGGATGTAATGAATGAAAATAATCCTCCTATGATGTTACCAAATGGATATGTCTATGGATACAATGTAAGTGTTGAAATCAATGACTTTCTGAAGTGGTCACAGGAACTTCCTAATAAAAATAAGCTTTTAAACTTTGTTTGGCAGACGGAAGCATCATCTCTATTAGCAGAAGATACGTAACTTTTAACAGTAATTTTTAAGGGACTATATGTGATAAAATTTGTTTTTTAAAGAAACTGATGTATGATTGAATGCAGGAGTTGATAGCATGATATCAAATGGCAATGGAAATTTTCTCTTCTGGAGTGTGTTAATACAGAGTAAGTAACTTTTGTGGACAAAGATATTTTGACCTCAGGGTATAACTTTTTTTTTTAAAAAATGTTACTTACTAAACAGTTAAGTAATGTTTTGAATTACTGATGTTTTGGTTTTCTGTTGTGAATGTTATCTTTTGATTTCACTCTTTTCTAGTCTCTGCTTTCTATTCGTCAAGATGACAAAGTAATTTGCCCAAGAACCAAAGAAGTCTTCAACTTCTCACAAGCTGAGAAAGTCTACATCATGTAGGTCCGTAAAACACACGTTGAAGTGCCGCTGGAATTTTGACACAGTGTATATTGGCATACCCTGTAAAGGGGGGGGCCTTAATGTGTGGCAAAGAAGCAAAACCTGCCACCTTGGCGATCAGACCTGTCGGTGGCATTAATTGTTTCTTGCGACCAAAGATCAATGAGCAACAATAAACACTCGTTTAAAAAAAAAAAAGAGAGAGGAATTATGACTTAAGTTTGTACTTGAATAAAAACAAAAACAAATTTTGATTGTTAAGGTTTTGTAACATAAGGTCAAAAATTGGACTCTTCTCAAAAGTACTTTCATCTTCTAAAGGATAACTTTCTTTAAAGATGGACACTTGCACTGGGGGAAAAGTTGCAACAGATTTGAAACTAAATCCATTTTTCTTCCCTCTTCTTCACAATTGTCCAAGACCCTTTTGTTATGAAAGATTTCAGTACCACAAATATGTTCTCCTTTAAGCTCCTCTTTGCCTTCTTTATGATCCTCTCGTGAAGTAATCATGAACATGAATAATCATGAACATGAATCATGTAACTTATTTCCATGGGAAGATATTGATGTCATTGACACAAGACTGGCTTCTCTGGAGGATCAACTAGGGACTGGTTTGAAGGAGTATGAAGTCTTTTTCCAAACCCAAATATTTTAAGGAGGTTGCATAAGTATCAAGAGGAACCGAGAACATTTCAGGCAAAATCCAATGCTTGTTTAAATGTTCTTTTTCCAGTCTACCATAGTGTTAAAGTCCTTCTAAAGTTATTAGTTATGTGCATAGGGTTCAATATGAAATCATTAGTGCTACTGCCTTATTTCTTGCTTTGAGAATGTACTCACATGAAAATGAGCTGGTATTCTTACGTGTTGGGCGAAGTTTTCTGAAGATGCCTTGCAGGATGATTACATAATTTTAGGGTCTAAATAGTATTCATTACTGAAACTAATAGTTCAATTTTACTGACTACAGAACACATCCTTATGACTTTTGAAAAGAATTAAACCATTGTAGTTTAAACAAAACCATATTGTAGAGGTTTGTATTTAGCGCTTATTTTTGCATGTTGATGTTGATTAGCTAATAAAAGATTGTAAATGTAAAACATGTTAATAAAAATTGTTTTCCATTCCTTGATTATATAAAATAAGAAAGTTGCTTTGTATTTAAACAAAAAAAAATATCTTTATAAGGGTCTCAAAAAGAATACAACTGCCATGTGTCTTTTACTGTTCTGCAAGATAAATTATAAATAAGAACACCTCAGTCAAATATCTATTTTTGATTTAAACCCTTCATGAACCATACACCGTAGTCTACATTCCTGTCAATTCTGTCACTTCCTACAAGGTTCCCTAATGTCCTGGAGATCTTCTGTTAAAATGATTTTGTGGGAGATGCTAGATAGATGCTAAATAAGAGGTTTTGATGCATCACTGAGTGCTTTAAAGAAAGCTACAACAAATACTGGAGAGACCACAATTTTACTTATAGATTACAAAAATATAAACAGATTGTATGTATCTGCTACTCTGAATCTGTAAATACCTCCAGTAAGGTATGTCTTCAAAGGTCCCCTTTTCAATAAGCATACGTTATTGATGCTTCTGAACTGGTAGATCTGGAACACTGCAGAGCTGTCAGTTTGGCGGAGAGCAGATTTTCTTGTGCTTGCTGCTGGAAGTGTCTTGTTTCCCTCTTCGTTTTCTGAAGTGGCAGATACAGGTGACTCCTGCTTTGTTTTTCTTCTTAGATGGAGACAGATGATGGGAGCTTGCATCAGTAACTGGAGTAATTGGCTATCAGTTAAGCACTAACTTATTTCTTCCTTCCTGTTGATGCAAGAGCAGAAGCATCATCAACTCAAATGTGCCCCGGGGAGCAGCATCGCTGAAATCCAAATGGAGCAGCATCCATTTTTCCTTTGGTTGACTCTGCACAGCATCATAGCAGGAGAAGGGCAAGGAGAACTTTTAAGAATGGCAACCTCACTTCTCCCTGCTTTGCAGAAATGCATAGAAGCCCAAAGCAGGGAGGAAGGGGTTGATTTTTTTTTTTTTTTTTTAATTTTTTAGTTAGTCCTGGGGAAATGCATATGGTAACTGCCTAACAATTGTAGGCATGGAAATTGTTGCTTTTGCTTCGTTAAGTGCTAGTTAGAACTGTGGTTTCCTCAGAAATCCACACTCCCATAAAACTAGTTTGGGAAGCGAGGGGAGGAGAGCTTCTGTCCTGCAACAGGAGGGCCTCCATTTACAGAAAATATTTCAGCAGGCCAGGTGCCAGCCTGAGGGCTATGTCCCTAGTGGTGCTTTAGAAAGAAGGCACTCCAGAAGGAGCTGTTTCTTAGCTGTGATTGCTCGCATCAGAAATCTGCAGTCAAACCACCTGCTTTGACTACAGCAAGCCCAGTTTGTTCCAAGCAACTGTAGCCTCCTGGCTGACCCCTGTGGACGGGGTCCAGTAAATGCACTATAGGCTGGCTTTCATTCTCTGGCTTCCTCCAGCACGGCTCCAGAAGCCTTCCAGCTTTATGGGGGTCAGAAGGGGCTGCAGGGGAGGATTGCTGGGCTGCAGCCTGGATTTCTGGTTTGTATTCCCTGACTGCTCTCTGCAGCCTGGAGCTTAGAGTGCAGCAGAGGTGTTAGTTCAGAGCTCTTATCTCTGGTGCCTTCAAGCATTAAACCAAGAGTGGCGTGTGATTCACAGCAAGTATAAGCTTGTTGCCTGTAACCAGTATTGTAATAACTTTATACTCTGCTTTGTTATTCTGCATCTTGATTTTTGTGTGTCAACAGAGGGGATATCCTGTGTATGCTTGCATTTCATAATCTTTTTGGCTGTAAGTATAGTTTGGGTATGTTCTGTCAACATCCTGGATCAACACAGCATTGATTCCTGCTTCTGTGTACAGTGGGAAGAGGGTTTTGGAAGTACCGTTTGTATAACGCTGAAAGTAGGGCAGAGTTATAGAGATGTTTTCTTCAACAGATGAAAGTCTGGGTAAAGGTTTGCAAAACCTGTCTCATTCTAGCAGTATCTTATATAGCACTAAGATCAAATTTTATGGTGAGGAGTCAGCCATACGACTTGACTGTCAGCATACGTGGAAACTCCACAAATATTGTCGTATCCTGCTGTCTGAAAACTGGATCTGTTCTGCCAATTGTATGTCTTGTGTCACCAGCGATGCCTGCATTTCACGTCAGTCAAAAAATGGCCATCAGCTACTTTAGATGACATTCGCAGTCTCTTTTATGGGTGACCTGCATCATCTAAATGCCTGGCAGTATGCTGAGGCAGAAGACCTAAGACAATTAATTTGTTTCCTTAAGGGAACAAGTTACTGCCTGTGTGATGAAGGGCATCCTTTTGAAATGGAAGAGGTTAATTAGTAAAGTGAATGCTATCTTCTCTCAGGATCTGGCTGAGCTGGAAATGAGCTCTATCCTTTATGACACTGGGAAGCGCTGTGACCTTTTCTCAGCCTTGCCAGCCTTTGTGAGACTTGGGGCTCTGGATTTTAGTTATGGTGCTCATGTTTGAGTGGCAACAGTTTGTCCCAGATGTGGTAGGAACAGATTTATCTCTGTAGTTACACAGAGGTTGAGAATTGCCTTAACTTTTTCTGTTTCTTGTGGACCAAATCCCTTGTCAGAGCTGAAGGTTCTCGAATATTGCAAACGGGAAGAGAGGCAATGGTACTATTTGTCACACCAGGTGACTTGACCCATGGGTTTCTTCAATATGTTTGAGCTTGAAGTGTTCCATTACCCATCAGGGTACAGAAGGTTCAAGATACTGAGATGGCAACGCTTTCTATGGTGAGAAATAATGAAGCTGATACTATGTTCAGGCAAAACACTTTGCAGGAAGTATTATAGACTCATGGGCTGGTATGGTTTTGTTGTTGTTGGTTTTTGTTTTGTTTTTAATACTCTAAGTGTATCCGTTCCTGTTCTATTAGTAAGATTACTTTGGGGAAGGGGGAGAGGATTGATTTGGGAGAGGAAGAATGAAAATGTTATGGAACAGTTGGTAATCTGTCAAAAGAAAGCCTTTTTAACATTCTTAACAGACAATTGTTGAGAGGAGGGGAAAAAGAAATATATATATATATATATATGTATGTATGGCTTTTTTTCTCCTTTCCTGTATCAGGTAGCCTGGGCAGAGTATGTTGGGAGAGCTAGACCAAGTACTTCATCAAGGCAGGTTTTGGGACTCATGACTGCATTGTGATATACATTTGTCTTCTGTAGCATTGTACAGAGGTCACTTGCTGTAAGAACATCAGTACCTGTAAGGCCTAGCTGTAGTCAGATCTCTGCTGTTCTTCCTTGCTCTGTAACAAGGTGTCAGATTCTGCTCAGCATGTTGCTTCTTCCTGCTCTATCCTAAGTCTGCAAAGTAACGCATGCTCTGTCCCGGAGGCAGGCCGATGGGTCTTCCTGCCATCCCTGCTTTAATCTTGTACTCCGTAGGCCGGAGTTCTCGGTTGCATTCTTCAACATACTCCACTTGAGGGCTGTTTTTCCTGGTTTACCTGGCTCTGAACAGTTGCTCCTCTGTGGCATGACTTTCCAGCATTTGGTACAAGTTATCTGCATCTTTAAAGGCAAAACCAGGTATTAGTGACAATATGCTGCTCCAGCTGTCCTGCTCCACGCTTTCTGAACTAGCGCACCAAATAAGTACAGATCCACAGGACAGCTGATAAAATCTGATCTTTATCTGATCCTTGGATCAAGTAAGCTGCGAGTCATTTCTTCTGGTTATTGAATGCTGCAGGAACAGTTTGTTTTTATTTGATGACAAGAGGCATCTGGAGGTTCAGTGCTGAAAAGGATCTCCCTGCCCTTTTGTTTTTTAAAGACTCGTCTTCAGGTTGGTTGTGCAATATGTATAACTCCCAGCCAGGCTGGAAGGCGGCATTTTTAGTAAAGACTTGGCCCTGTTAACTAAGCTTGCCTGGGATAGGAATGCAGCTCAACTTTGTTTGCTTTAGGAAAAGAGCAAGGATGGGCAGAGGTGGTCAGCAGGATCTGTTCTTAGCTCTTCACTAACACATCTTCTCATGGCCAGGTGGGCTCTGTAAGTAGAAGAAAATCCCTCTGGCAAATAGTCAGGGAAAGACAATTTGCACGTGTGCCCAGCGAGAGGGAGCAGGCAGCTGTAGGGCCCTGATGTTTTTGGATGTGAGGACAGGAGTGGTTTTTGGCACAATAGCTATGGAGCCAACAGAAAGTAGTTCTCAATTACAGCTGACTTTTGTAAGAGGTTCAACATGTATCTGAGCTACTCATTGAAAAAAAACTCAAGGTCTAATCCTGATTTTAGTCTGAACTCAAGTTTTAAGACTCCATAAAAGGAAGTTCTTCATTTCAATGAAATTTTCTTACTTTGTTGCTAACTAGCAATGATAATTTCACTGGGGAGCTCGTGGTTTTGAGTAAGATATTTCAAACTCCACCACAGAGTTCTACTATTTGACCGTGTTAAAATTGCCAGAGATCTGTATCCTAAGCCAGAGAAAGCCAGCTGCAGGAGTGTTAGTACCACAAAAAGAACATTAGGAAATAGAACAAGAAATTGAAAGGGCTGATAAAGAAGAGCAGCTTTTTGTTTTGACTTACTGAAAATGAGAACAGGGTGTCATGGTGGAGTTGAGGATGGCTAAAAGCCAGTTATCTTTCATAGCGATTGAAATAACTGCAAAATTTTTTTGGAAAGTGGAAGTAAGAGGAAAAAAGTAACATGAACTTACTGCATAACTGCATCACAGAGAGCCAGACTTCATCGCAAAACTGCACCCAGCGCCTCGCTTCTCGCTTCTGATAAAGGTGATGATCAGCGTTGGTGGATGGGGTGGAGAGGGAGATACACTATGAAAAACTGAAATAATTTGGCAATGTGGAAGTTGGGAAAAACAAAATGTGTGCAAATTGTAGAAAACAAGTAATCGCTCTCCTGGAGTTCTTAATTGCTTGGTTTTAATGGGAAGAAGCTGTTAGAGTATCCAGCCTGGGTATGGTATCACCTGCATGGAGAGCAGCTACTGGAGTAGATCCATCTTAAGGGGAAGGGAGGAAAAAGAAGTAACCTGGAGCTGCCCAGATATTCTCAAAATATGCTGCACTTAAGAGTGCAGTAGAATGGTAACTGGGAGTGAAGGGGAGATGTTTACTGAGGATTCATTATGCCATACAGCTGTGATGATCGCTGCTGTTAGGATCAGTCTTCTCAAACAAAGTACAGATGTAATGCAGCATTACGTGCGTTGGCTAGTAGCTGGAGAAGATGGGAATTAGAAATTGCATGAGGATCTGGCTCAGAGATGATAAAATTGGCAGTGTGAAGGGCAAAGTAACTGACGGGGTTCCTGGGGCATCTGTCATGGAGTTGATACTCTGTCATTACCGATGCTGCACAAAAAACAGGGATGTGCTCATAACAAAAATAAACTCAGTCCGGAGGATGCTAGAATATTACCCGGGAAGTAGAACAGATAAGCTGGAGGAGCAGGATAACAAATAGATGAGATAGTTTTAGCACTGGAGTTCATTCAGCTGTTGATTAGGACTTCACATGAAAGAGTCTTCATTAAGTATCGTGATCGTGGAGGGCTTTGAGCCTCCGTCTTGTATCTTTGAAACAGAAATGCAAACCCAAAATGACTGCATAAATGGCTCTCTTACACTGAAGCTGGAGCAGAGGGAGACTGCTACGGTGGTCACTGGGGTGAACCAAAAATCCCTTCCTGGCCCAGCTGGCTTTGCATAAGACGCTTCCTTTATTCCCAAATTCCTGTGGAAAACCAAGGCTGGTTAAGTGGGTGATAACACCCAAGGGTGTACTATAACTGGATTTGTACCTTGGACCCTGTTTCCTATCTCATGAGATTAACGTTTATGTTGTACATTCCTTAAGGCAATAGTTTTACCTACCCTGCAGAGGAGCAGTTTTTCCCAGGGAGCTCCTCCTGAGTTCCCAGCCAGGATCTTTTCCTGATGGAGCCAGAAGGAAGAATGAGAGAAAGATGATAAAAGCCCATTCAATTCAGGACAAAAAGATCGTTAACTAACTTAAATATTTTGTTCCCCACCCATGGACATTAAGCAGGATCGTATAGACAAATCCCCAAAGGAAATAAACAGATAATAAAATCAGCACACAATTTCCTTTTCCTCCTTTGCAAACCACAGCAAGACAAATTGCTCAGAAGAGGCAAGACCAAGAGATGTGGGCAGTTCTTCAGGGTGTCTGTGCATGCCCCATGTGGAGGTGTCTCCTCTGTTTAAAGCAGCAGTTTTAGGGACTAGAACAATAGAAATACTTTGCTAAAAACTGAAGGGGTGGGGAATTAGGTTTAGGAAGGCTCAAGTCACCCTGGATGTAATCATTAATGATACTATTATATAAGGCGTTTTTTGTAGCTCTGATCCCGTTAATCTAATGGGTGGCTTCTAATCTCCTATAGCACTTTGGAAGAAGCTGGGAGTCTGTAAGTGGGTCTTGCCCTCGGAGCATTTGCAATTTAACCATCCTCTGGGTATGGAAGTGCTTTGAGCAGCTACACAGCTCACCTGGGTGCATGTGAACTGAGCCACGTCCAGCTCCAGGAGCCACGGCCCTGGTACAGGCTGACTGCCATCAGGGCATGACCTCGTCTAGTTGGGTGGTCACACAGTGAAGAATAGAAGGGAACTGATGTTGCTGATTCAGTGTTTTTTTATTATTATATTTATTTATTTATTCATTTATTTTTAGGAGCAATTTGTCAATATTGGTCTCAGGTACGCATACGCTGACGATCCAGACTTTGTGATACCTGTTTACTTTGAATTTCACTGTCATACCCATTGCAAAGCTCTAGCTTCAGTGATGCACTTCCCACTTCTAAAAACAGTGAATAAGTAGGGTGATATTTTTGTAGAACAGCAAATTATTCAGTTTACTAAGCATAGAAAAAAAAACAACACTGTAGGCACAGCTGAAACATTTCTCTTAAATAAAATATTGCCTGTTCAGTGAATACCAGACCTTCTTTGACGTAACACCTATCATGTCTTTTCTTTTATAATAATTGGGAAGAATGTCATCTGCCCTGTTAGACAGATTATCCTGCCCTTGGCTACAGTGTATTACCTACCTCTATGTTTAGAGCTCTCCACTTGTGGGTAAAATGAAAAATTCCTCACTGAAGTAAGATTAGCAGTTGCTGGTTCCAGAAATACCTGTCTTATTCTAAACCAATTAACAAAGGATAACAACTGGTTTCCTTGCATCAGGGAACCATAAATAACATAGCCTGGGATCTCCATGTTTGAAGATGCGAGATACTGGATGAAATGCTGAATCTGAATGCAGGGTTTGTCTTCATTGCTTCCTCCCAGCAGTCTCTTTCTAGGAACAGCATAAAAAGAAATCAGTACTGGTACCATTTTTGTGTTCTTGGTTGAAAAAGTTATGACCTTTGGGTCAACAACCCTCGTCTTGTATCTTCAGGTGCCTATTTAAAAAATGTTGCAAAATAATTCCTTCACTTAGGATCAGAGGAGCTTAAAATGAATCATTATTTTCCTGATTTCACACCATAAGAAAAAACAAAGCAGATTATGAACACAGATTATGCCTGGTTACACATTGAAAGTAATTGAACAGAGCTCTGGGCTCCTCTCGAAAGTCTCGCACTTGGTTTCTTGAATATTATAAAAAAAGGCTTGGTGCAAATCCCACTAAGTGTACCAGTATGGATCAACTTTGTTAAAATCCAAAAGATTAAAAACGCAACCTCACAACTTCATCTGCTCCAACCAGTCCTCCCTGCAAACACTTAGAGGAGCTGCTCTTATGGCTTCCAACCATTAGAGGAACCTTCTTGCCACCCTTGTATGTCCTCACGTAATTGTGTCTTGAAATAGAGAACACTCTCTGAAACATTGCATTTAACTCAGGGACTCTTCAAAGTATCTCAATACCCTTTTAAAAATATGTATGTATATATGCTTGCAAAATACTCTCCCTCTATCCTGTCCTCTCTTTAGAAGGAGACCTGAACGACGGGAGTAGCCAAGGCTCCTGCTTTAAGATTTACTGTGTAACTAAATGACCAGCTTTTCCTAGTCCTGCCTCCTCTGTTTTGTGGACAAATAATCTTCTCCATAACTCATTGCCTTACAAAAGAGCCAGGAGCTGTGTATCTACAGTCTCCTGATTTCAGATGACGACTCTCAAACTTTTTATAATCCAGAGCTGTGTTCAGTTAGAGCACATCTGTCAGAAAAACATCAAGAAAGCAAGAATGTGTTTTCTCACTAGTAAAATATGTGCCTTGTTTCCAGTTTGAATTCATCGTTTGTTTGTTGTGTTTGTCAGTGCTTTATTAAAGCTTCTTTCATACATCTTTCCCTGAAGATCCTTTTATTTTTTGAAAAATTACCTCTGTTTCTTAGAGAATCATAACTGATTTAAATCTTTAAAGACATTTTATCAGCTATTTCTTTTCTGGATTTTTCGGCATTTCCATTATTTGTTCCAGCAAGGCCATGGACTCTGGCAACTTGTAACACTACAGATAGGGCTAGACTATCCTGTAAGAACTGGAGTTGCTTTAACCCACCTGTGCCCAGGCAGCATGTTTACAACTCAGTGGTGATTTCAGTTCAAAACTGGTGCCCTTTCAAGAAAGAGCCACTATTCTACCAGGTCCTATTCTATTCACTATTCTTTAATGCAAAAGAAAGAAAAGTTAAGTTTCTTCATCAGCTTTTTGGTACAAATGAGCTTTCTTCATTTTTTTTTTATTTTTTTTTTAGTCTAAATATCTTCTGTGCTGTTGTTATTGGCTTAAGGGTTTTTGTATTGTTGTTGTTGTTTTTTCCTTTTCATATAAAAGGTGACATGTGCCACTAAAAATTTTTAATATTTCTATGTTTTTCCAAAAATTTTAATACATCCATTGTTGTCTATAAGCACAGGGACAGTGGTGAGTAGTTCTGTTTGGGAAATGCCTCCACATTTGGCTACTTCCAAGAGAGAAGTGCTCTCTTTTTAATTGTCATTAAAAGTAGTTTCCTTGATGTGATACCCAGGAATGTGTTTTTCAAATACAATTCTACAGATTTTATTGCAAGTCTCTAATTGGATCAGTCCTTAATGTGATCAAAGGCTAATTTTTGGTCTGGAAACAGCGTAGCCTTATGGAGGGATGGAAGGTACAGCAAGAGAATGTGTTGTGGGTAGAATCCATAGGCAACATTTACATATGTAATATGTGTTTGTGTATATATGGATATTTACATGTAATGTGCTAAATATATATCTGTGTCATGTGCATATATGTATTTATGTGTGCGTATACGTGTATTTTATAATGGTAATTTCCACCTTTGGTTGCTGAAAGCTCCTGGGCACCCGGCGATGCCCGCAGGTCACCCTAAGGCTTTGTCTCTGGGACGCCAAGCCTGTTGCCACAAGCCGATGCTCCGAGCCCGTAGGTTCGAATCCTGGAAAACAAAATTAAAACATCCGAGAGTGAAAACGATTTTCAGGAACCTCAATGACAGCGTCCCGTGCGGGACGCGGTAACACCCCGGGCGGGATTTCTCTGAGGCGGCGCTCGCCTCACGACCAGGCCCGAGGCCGGGCTCCGGCCCTGCCGCGGCTTTCCCTGCACCGCCACCTGCCGGCCCCGGCCCCGAAACGCCGCCGAACTTTAATTTGTGCTTATAATTAACCCTATACAATCGTACAGTAAAAACATATAGTTTCAAACCCCCTGCCATGGGCAGGGACACCTCCCACCAGACCAGGCTGCCCAAAGCCCCATCCAGCCTAGCCTTAAACGCCTCAAGGAATGGGGCACCCACAGGTCCTCTGGGCAGCCTGTTCAGTGCCTCACCACCCTCAGAGTGAAGAATTTCTTCCTAATACCTTATCTAAACCTCCCCTCTTTTAGTTTAAAGCTTTTACACCTCGTCCTATCAAGCATTATGCACGCCTTTGCCAAAGGGCAAAGAAGTCAAGGGCTTTATAAAGTTCATTTTGACTCTTATCTGTAAATGTAAAGCCCTTTATACTTCCTGTAGCTTTGTGTGCTTAAACAATCACAACTTTTTTTTTTTTCCATAGCTGAGGAAGTTGTGGTTCTCAGTGGTTGTGCCTCCTTCGTGGCCACATAGGAAAGTGGTGACAGAATATTTTCTGTGATTTAAGAGGAGAGAATGCTGTCACAGTCATCCAGCTCACTGCTATCGGCAGTGCTATTTCCTGCCTGCACTGATCCTATAACTTGTCCATCTGAAATTACTGAGTGCCAGGTTTGCATTTAACTTTAAAAAAAATAGAAAAAGAAAAAGAAAAAATGTTTCCCGGAATTCAAGTTCCATGACCTGGGGCAGTGCTGAGCCCTGCCAGCAGCTGATGTATGACTGTTCCAGAGCAGCCCTGTGCATATCCATAGATCATAGATCCACACAGACTCTGTTGGCAAAAAAGCCTCTCACCTTAGCTACATGTTACTGATGTGTCAATAACTGATACATTTTTATGCAGGAAATTATTAGAGGAGCAAAACTTTTGGTCCTTGTTCTACTGTCTCTCTTGGAAATGTTGACCTTCTTAATAGGAAGTCAAGAAAACTTTGTGTATGTTTTACCCAGGTGTATTCACCACAACTACTTTTCATTATTTTATATCAATTCTACTGTTAAGACTTGTACAATGACGAAAAGTAGCAATGAATCATTTAAGAGGCCTTTTAACACTTGCATGAAACAAGCTGAAACACAGGGCTGTGATAGTGATGTTGCTGAGGGACGTGTGACTGGAGGTGCTGCAAGTCAGGGAACGGGGCCAGCGCTCCAAACTCTGTGCTCAGCTTTTCTGGAAGGCTTTTTGTCAGCTTAGTCTTTGTATATGTAGACTGCATCTACAATTCTTGCTCTGCATTGTGTTGAGGTTCAATTGCCTGAAAGTTTGTGAAACAGTTTGGGAGTCTCAGAAGTGCACAGTGTAAAAGAACAGCTCTATGTTGGTCAGTGGCACTGTCACGATGCACTTGCTGCAAAAAATGAGGGTGCAAATACAAGAAAACATGAATAAATATCATTTTGCATTTTGTTCCCACTTAAATATCTAGCCACGGAAGTGTAAAACATCTCTTTAAAAGCAAAAATATAAATGACAGAATAGTTTGGGCTGGAAGGGACCTTAAAGATCATCTAAATCCATCTAAATGATTGGCTCCAGACAGTTCACAAGACTTGCTGCCTTCTTCTTTTCATGATACTTCCATCTTCCTTTTAATTATACTTCAGTATTTCCTTCTCTCCCTAACTGTGGTCTTTGCACTCTATTTTTGTCCCAACCACCTCGTAATCTCAAACCAGGGACTTTCCTTCTGTCTGCAAAAGCTGACTTGTATAAATAACTTCTTCATAAAGACAGTGTTCTTTTATTGTAGCAGTAAAAGAAATTCCCTAGAAAAGCTTGTTTTGATCCATGTGGCTTTCTTGGTCGCTACTCGCGAAAGATTATGAAAATGCAAAAAAAAGGCCTGAAGGCTGACAGCGTGCCTGCTTGGGACAGTTGCCTGGTGACTGAGGACTGGCTCCTGTGAGTGAATGATCATGGCATCACTGGGTTGTAGCTACCTGGTGTAAGAAAAGGCTGGAAAAATCTGAAACGGAACAGCACCGATCAGCCAGTGCTTGTGCAATGCTGTTCATGTTGGCTGGTGGAGGTGACAACAGCTTCACATCAGGAACGGACTTCGTCCTGGTAAAACAGAGCCAATTAAGAGTTAGACTCCACTCAATTGTCCCCCCAGTGTTCCATGGCTTTCTCTGTGGAAGTGCTGCTCTCTTGCTGGTTGTCGAGTTGAGATACAGAGAGTTGAGATGACTAAACAAGACATTTCATTTCTAAATGGGTGGTTTTCTTAGGTGACTGGTGTAGACACATTCATAAGGCTAAAAGGAGTCGATTTCCCCCCTAGGCCTAATCTAGAGGTGTTGTGTATGAAACCTTGCTAAACTGTGATAAGCATATCACATTGGGGCATAACTCCTCACAGCTGCATTATTTATAAACCCTCCCCTTTTAACCAGAGGCCTTTAGCAGTTTCAGAGCAGTTCTCCCCTTTTCTGCATCTTTAGGAAAGGAAGAAAAAAGCAATACCTTTTGGTATCTGAAACCACAACTATGCACAGCCACTCATTTGGAGAGACCAGCTACAGCAACTGTGGTTCTTCTGCAGGTGATGGCTTTCTGGGGGTGGGATGGCTCAGATGTCAGGCAAAAAGAGCTTCCAAAATACACTGTCATGGACTCGATGTGACACCCAAACCAGTATCTTTAGGTTGTTTAAGAAATGTCTGCTAATATCATATATTTGAAAGCAGTCCCATCTGTATACATGTGGCATTTCTGTCACTGTGCAATTTAGCAGCAGGGGATCTTCAAGCAGAATTTGGGCTGTATTTCCTCTTTTGTTCTCTCTTCTACATGGTAACGAGCTTCAAAATCCTCCTTTTCTGAGCCACCCAATCTGAGTCCTGCCTTAAAGGCTGCTATCCACACCCCAAAAACAAACAAAGACCTTGCTTGCAGGTTGGGTTGCTCTTCTTTGGGCGCATTCTCATAGAAATATTAACTTGTGCTGTAGACCTATCTAACCTGGAAGAATGCCAGCTGGTTTGGGAGTCATTATTTGCCTTTCTCTTTATGTTCCAGTTAGATATTTCCATGGAAGAAATAGCAATTTGTTGTTACTGGCCTGGAGTTTTCAGGAAATGCCGTAGGATCATTTTAAAACCTATTCTAGACACAAGTATAAGCTAAATGTAGGTGGGTGCTCCTTGATTTGTGATGGTTCTCCTGCAGCTATTCCTGCTCCATCCAACTTACAAATGGTTATTTAATTAGTGATCTAGACCATACGGAACAGGTTCATTCATCTCCTCCTATGACAGAATTATAAAATGTTACAATAGGCCAAAGTGTTGTCACAGTCAATATTTCACATAGTTACAGGAGGTCGCCAAGTATCTTTGGCCTTGCGTTATTGATGGTTTAATGAACAGAGCATTTTTTCCTTGAGAACATCTGTTTAAATATAGTCCTTACCCCTTATGAGCTCGTTCAGGGCTCTCAAATAACTGTCATCCTTTTACTTGAGTCAAACTAGCGGTTAAGCATCTATTCTTCTCACACAGAAGGTCAGTATTTTCTTTGCAAACCAACTGGCACAAGCTCCGTGACAACTTAATATCAGTGTTTATCATGTTTCTGCATCTTCAGGCCTGAAACCAAAGTTATTTTAACTCCAGATTGTTTGTAGGAAAGCTTTTTTTGCCTAAGTTCCATTTTGGCAGGAGAATAAACCCTCCTTTTTAATTTCATATCATTAAGCTGAAGACAGCTATTTTAAAAGTTCAGTGGGGTTTCTTTCTGCCTGACATGCTCTTTCACTGCACAGCTGAAAACAATCCCAGGCAAAGAATCATCTAATAACATGGTGGAACTGTCTCCTACCTGGATCTTTCTTTTATAAAAAGACTACACCTGAAAATTGAATATTACATGAAAGTTTGAAACAATCCTTCCTAGAGCCATCATCTTGACATTTTAAATATGGGACAGAACAGCTGGCTCTCCTCTAATGCAAGACCCCTCAGACACAAGTAAGTGGTTTCAATGGACAAAATTCTGTGTGGCCCTATATTTCTTTGTCTATGTATTTGGCCAAAGCTCCTGGACTTACAGAACCAACAACCTGTCCCAATCCATGTGACATGAAGCAGCAGACTCAGGCTTTGGTGAAACCAGGTGTAAACTGGTAGTAAGACTCAGCGCTGAAGCTCTGGGGGGCAGCAGGCGCTGTTGGCTCCTGCCTCTGCACTCCACAGTGTCCTGCGTTCCTCTGCACCGCCCTGAGCAGGGGAAAATCAAAACAAGTGCAGAGTGGTTGGGACTTCTGCAGCAAAATGAATTCTGAAATGGTTCGGCTCTCTTCAGCCTTTTATCAGACGGGTCCAGATGAAGAAAGCATGGAAATATTTGAATGGTGGATATTTACCATGTTCGTTGAAAAGTAGACAGGGAAAGAAACTCAGCAACTCGAGCAAACACAATTTTACGTAATTGCCTGCAATTAAATAAATAAATAAATAAACGAACAGCTTAGCTGTCGCTGGGATTTGCCTAAGGGACCACCAAGAATGAGTTACACAACTCAGCATGCATTCATCAACCGATCCTTCGCAAAAACCATATGGCTCCTTGCAGGGATTTCTTAAACATTATGCATGGATATGAAATAGTGACTTTGTAGATGTTAAGTAGGTTGCTTGAGGCTCCTTTTGAAATACTGTTTCTAAACATTAAAGCAATGTTATTGTTGCAAGCAATAATCTAATAGAAAGCAGTTGTTTAGGCACTTTCAATCAAATTAAGAAAAGAAATAGAAAAATAAGAAATATTGAAAGAGTAAACGGATCTAAACTTTAAAGATTAACTGTGCCATTGTATGTGGTTTTCACACAGAAATGTAAAGACATCCGTTTTACTAGATGGTAAGCAGCAAGGAAGGAAAAACATTATTTAAAAGTAAAATGCTATTAGTTTCATATATCAAGTCAAAAATAACAGAACCACTGCAAAACGTATGTATGATTTCACTGTAGTAAATGTGTTTGAAAATATGAGTTCACTGCTTGTAAAAAGTGTTTAATGATGTCTTTCGTATCCCAGAAGCCAGCACAGAGAGCTGCAATATGAATTCACATATGCTGCTTTCCACACACGCCTTAACTGTGGATTAAGGGAAACACCCTTCAAATACCTGACAACATTTTCAAATGGGAATACCCATTTTAAATGTCTCCCTTCTTCAAAATGTTCAAAGTGAGCACCTGCAAGGGCTTAGTCTTTCCCAGTGTTTCAGCACTTCAGAAATGGGGGCCTGCAGAACATTTCCAGTGAGGCACCCAAAGCCGAAAGGAGGACAAGTGCTGCCACGAGTGAACCCAGGAGAGCCCCACGACCTCCAGTAACTGAGCCACACTCGTGTGGCTGCTGGAGGAGGAGGACACCAAAACAGGGCATCACCCTCCCCGCATCTAAATTGACTCATTTCAGACTATTTTCTAACCTCTCGCTATTTGGCTCCTCGTGGCTTGTACTGAGCATGTTCAGTGCGTCATCAAAGCGTATTGTACCTCGGTTCAACCAGCCACCTACTGCTGCAACTATGATTAAAAGGCATCAAACACAAGCAGGGAAAAGATCAGAAAGTTGTATGTGCACATAGAATGGAAAGAAAGGGGAGAAGTGAAGCTGTGATGCTGCAGATGCCTTCCAAAATAGCGACCCGTGTAGACATCTTGTCTTATGTGGAATTACTGATGGTCTTATTAGCCTTGCCCAGTAGAGAAGATCTTGCAGGCCAGGGTTTGGGCAGGGAGAAGTTTTTACATTTGCACTTTGTTTGCAGGTTGGGAAACCCATGTGGATAGAAATTAAAGAGATCACAGGAGCTATTTTGCTATCTCAAGTATTAGGTAGGCCTGATAGATCGCCTTAAGAAGTCACTAAGGAGATGTTAATTTTCCGTGATAGCAAGCACCCCTGTGCTCTGCTGAGTTCATCCTGCTGCGTGCTCAGCCCACCTGAAAACAGCCATTTATCTAGACTAAAGTCTCATCATTTTATACAACAGGCGCATTAACCTCTCTCTCCATATGCCGATGGGTTACCTACAATGTTCACCAAGTGCTCTGAGGCTCTCACGTGGAAAGTGTCGCATTAAGTACAGTTATACTGTAAAAGCTCCCTCGAGAGTCCCGACAGCTGGGTTTTACCCACCCTTCTGCTTCCTTCGGGGCATAACTCACTGGTATGCAGAAGTACCATTTTGCTAGAGCTCCACCGCAAGAATCCTCACCTGTGAAATGCTCCAAAGGCAACCTGGTTTTCAAGTACTGCAAAGTGGAGGAGCTTTCCCAAGGAGAAAATCCACCCTTTCCAAGTGTGTCTGTTTCCAAGTGGAAGCCAAACATGCCAAAGCACTGGAAAAAAAAACGTAGTTTTGCCTGGCAAGGACTGGACTGTGCTTGCTTACTCGCTCACCCCACTGTGCCCATGCATCTGCAACCTACAAATCCTTGTTATTAAGACATTTCACGTGGTGCAATGCTTAGAAAGGCTCCGTAGACCCTCCAGGCTTTGGACAGCAGCAGCAACTCAACAAAATTTGCTTTCCGGCGCAGAAGTGAAGTGGGACTGGGTTGTGTGGTGTCTTGAGGAGCTGGCTTCCTGCCCTCCTTGCTTTACTTATCAACTCTTATCTAGTGTCTTATGGAAAGAGAGAGAGGGGGGTGGCAGGTTGGAAGGCCACTGAGGCAGAAGACCACTGGAAAAAAAACAGGATTTAACTCTCCAATCACCCATCGTGGGACAGGAGGTGAGTTTTAGCAGCCGTGGCACCTCAGGATGGAAACGTTAAATGTTAGTGGGCACTCAGGGAGGGAGGAGATGTTGTCATTTCTCTCCCGTGACACCAGCGTCCTGCAGGGCCAGCCAGGGCAACCTCCCTGGGCAACCCATCCCAACGCCTGACTGCTCTTTCTGAGAAGAAATGTCTCCTCATTTCCAACCTGAACCTCCCCTGGCACAACTTGAGGCCATTCCCTCTAGTCCTACCACTGGTTACCTGTGAGCAGAGGCCGACCCCCAGCTCCCCACATTTCCTCTCAGGCAGTTGCAGAGAGCAATGAGGCCTTCCCTGAGCCTCCTCTTCTCCAGACCGAACACCCTCAGCTCCCTCAGCCGCTCCTCACAGGACTTGTGTCCCAGGCCCTTCACCACCTTCGTAGCCCTGCTCTGGATTTTTGATCAATTCTGTGGAAACTTTGTAATTTATCCGCCCTCCCCCGCCCCCCCCAATTAAATCCAGTCGCGGTCCCTTTAAGGACCACCCCCCCCCCCCAAATCCCGTCGCGGTCCCTTTAAGAACCCCCTCTCCCTCCTCCGCCCAGCATGACGTCACGCGCGCTGTTACACCGTCAGCAGCAGGGGCGGTGGTAGGCGCCGAGAAGGGAGGGGGGGAGCGCGGACTGTACCACCCGCCGCGTTCCGGGGGGGGGGGGTGCGTGCGGAAAGCACCACCCGCCTTGTTCCCGGGGGGGGGGGGGGAGAAGCGGTGTGAGGGGCTCCGGCGGCCTGACAGGACCGGGGGGACGCGGCGGCCCCCGAGCGATGGCGCAGCGGCTGGCCGAGCTGGTGGAGGAGCTCACCACGGCCGGGGAGCCGCAGCTGGAGCCGGGCAGGCTGAAGGAGCTGAAGAAGATCTGCAAGTACGAGGCGGCCTCGAAAATTAACGGAGAAAAAAAAAAAAAAAAAAAAAAGCCTTCTTTTGACCGAAAAAAAAGCAATTTGTGTGGTAAATTTTGTCTGTTTTCCCCTCCTTTCAGGTCCTCGGACGATCACATCGGCCATGCCTACCACCTGCTGCTGACGAGGCTGAGGGAGCCGCACGCCCAGGTGCGCCTGTCGGCCTTCCAGGCTGTCCAGGAGCTCTTCGCCAGGTCCCACCGGTTCCGCACGCTGCTCGTCGCCGACTTCCAGGAGTTCTTGGAGCTGGCGGTGGGCACCGAGCACCGGCAGCCCCTCCCGCCGCCCGCTGAGGTGGCACAGAAGCTGAGGAAGGCTGCTGTCCGCTGCGTGCAGGACTGGCACGACAAGTACGGGCAGGCCTACAAGAAGCTGGCGCTGGGGTACCACTATCTGAGGCAGAATAAGAAGGTACGCTGCGGCTTTGCCTCCGGGTGTCGTTAGGTGGTGAGGTCTAGGTGTCTGAAGGGAGAGAATCAATAAATTGGGAAGGAAACCCGCTGGGAGTCAAGTGCTCTCTGTAAGAGGCATCCCTAAGAGGCAGATCCCAAAATTACCTAGTCTTCGTTAGACTTGTGGTGATTTACTCTCACGTGAAGCAAAAACTCTCTTCTTACATCTCCAGAAATTAAAGCTAGCAAACGTCTATCTCTTTGCATAAAGTATTTTCTAAAGGTTTTTCAGAATGTAAGATGCTGTTTACAAAAACGTTATATCTTTGAGTTGAGTTGTTACAGGCTGCCCAGAGAGGTTATGGATGTCCCATCCCTGGAGGTGTTCAAGGCCAGGCTGGATGAGGCTCTGAGTAACCTGATGCAGTGGGTGGCATCCCTGCCTGTGGCAGGGGGGTTGGAACTGGGTGATATTTAAGGCCCCTTCCAACGCAAGCCATTCTTCAGTTCTTTCCTGTAACCTGCTAGCAAGATGAATGCTAGGTAGAGGAAATGTTACACAGTTCACCGTCTGCACTGACATCATATTCAGTGCTGACCAGAAACTGAACTAAGCGTTCTGGCACTACTTTCAAGGCAGATGCTTTTTTATTGAGACCCATACAGCATCCTGACTGAAGGCATTGGTTTTCCAGCATTCTTTTCCCATTTATTTTTTTCTAAAAAGCTTCTCAGTTGTATACCATATGTATGTAACTTACAGCTCAGTGATTAAATTTGCCCAGATGTATTATTAAGTGTCCTAAGTAATGGCCAGCTACTGGAGTTGAAGAGAAGGTCTGTCTGTCTCCAACCTCAGTTACAGCATGACAGATATATAGCAGTAAGGTGTGTTTGTGGAAAGGGCTGAACTAGATAAACAGGGGGAAAAACTTTCTTTAAAGTGATTAAAAACAAACAATCTAGGACAAAACATAAAGGACACATCTGCATTGGAATAGATTACCCATTGGGAGATGTTTTTGTACATCTTTTGTTACGGCAAAAAGGCTTTAAAAATCCTAGGCTTGAAATAAGAGCTGGATTCAACCAACTCTTTCCCAGTGTGCATAAGCGTTGCTCACCAGTAGGCCTCCAGCCGCTGATTTCCACCTGAATCCATAAAGTCCAACCTGTTCAGAATGGAAATGATACTTACAGCTTCAGCTGACAATAATCAGCTATTAAGTCATCATGTGAAAGCTTAAAATATCCTTATTTCTGTCCTGAGCTGTCCTGTTCTGGCTTTTTTCACAGCACAATGAAGTGTAGGTGCCAGCCCTCCTCAAACACAGTGCTAGCGTGTGTCATACCATAAGTTTTATTAAAGAGGAATTTCTCACGTAAATGCTTCTAGCTCTCCCTTCTAGGTTTCAAATTATTATATTTTGGTCATCCTTCTGCTTTAGTATCTCTTCTGAGATGCGGACAGTGGAAATTGGAAACACTTTTTTAGCATTCATGTTATATACAATGATAACACCAGACTTCCAGGAAGTGTATTAATTCTGTTTCTTCAGAAAGATGGGTGCTGTGTGTTCTTAACAGACGAAAAAATAAAAAAAAAAAACAGAAAACAACAACAACAACAAAAAACTGTGATAAGCGATGTATGTCTGCCTTTCTGTTTCCATATTGAGCTAATAGTGTCCCCTACTCGTATTATTTATTGTATTGTGGTTTTTTCCTCTGTATAATTTTTGGCATCTGATCACAAAGGGCATTTGAATCTTCCCTTTGTCTTTGCATCCTCCCTTACGGTTTTATTGAATAACGGGAAAAAAAAAAAGTGATAAAGGGAAATGCAGGACTGAGGCAGGAATCTCTGACACACAACACAGATTTCCCAGGCTGGATACTCAAGCGTACAGCTGAGGTTTGGCATGTTTGTCTGTACTCGTCTGGTCAGTGCCTGCTCCCCAGTTCTGACAGGGTGATCACTGTGTGTGTATGGGGGACTGAGCTACCCAGCAAGGCTGGCTGTACTATTTTTTAGGGCAGCCAAATTCGAGTAACACAGGTTTCAAGGAACACAGGTTTCAATGGAAACAACCTAATCTAGTTTCTCAACTCTTGCACCAGTTAGTACCAGCCAACTGACCTAGTTAGCCTTTTGCCAGCTTAATACTTGAACTGCAAGAGGCAACCAGGAGACTTGAGGAAGCATTTGTTCTTTCTAGAAATCAGAAACCTGATTCTTTCCAGAAATCAGGTACATCTGCTCTTTTGTATTACAGGTTTAGCACAATAGTATGGGGTGATTGGAGGACTGTTAGCTGTGTCTTTTTTTTTGTTTGTTTGTTTATCATCACCAAAACCACCTTATAAACAGTTGGTCAGAAAATGGCAAGTGCTGCCCTTTTAGGGTATAAACCCAGAGCGCTACTCACTGGTTTAAACATAGCAGGTTGAAGCTATACCTATACACATATTTAAATATGAGAACAAAACAGAGAACAGGTGTGAAGAGGTGAAAACAGTTCTCTTTCCAAAATTATGGACCAGTAGTAAAAGGGTTCACTGCAAAGGCAGAATAACAACTCTAGGGTGTGTCCGTGTTGTGTAAATGAGGTCAGGTGTGTCCTGACCAAGTCCCTGAGTTTGTACTGACACCGGGTTGTGAGGCCGTGTGCATCCATAAATCAGGCCCCGAGTTATTCTGACCTCGTGGGACTTCTGCAAAAGGCCGGTGTGCCTCGCTGTGGGCAGCTCCAAGCTGTGTGTGTGCTGTGGACTGGGCTGGTGATAGAGATCTAGTACTTGAGATGTGCTTTCGTTATCGATGGCAAACCCTGATGATTTAACAGCTGTATGAGGAGCCTCTGGCCAAGTACCACAGCATGAAACAACGCAGCAGAGCAGCCCGTAGCTGCCTTTTGGGACAGAGAAGGGGAAAGAATGGGCAGGTGGCTCTCTTACAGTTATTCTGATATGGGGAAGAAGCAGAGGTTTAGGAAGCCCTCGGTATCTCTGGTTTTCTATGCAAGTCAAATCTGCATGCTTGGAAATGGTAGCTTTAGTTTTTGGGTTCTGTATCTTTATTTTTTTGTGGATGATGTCGATTTATATAAAGCCAGTGGTGCATCCTTGGGCAGTTCTCTTTCTCTTGCTGCTGTGTGGAGAACTACGCAAGGTTGGCAGAAAAATAAGATCCTGAAAAGCAAAAAGCTCGCCACAGGGAGCCATGTGCTGCTATAGGTTGTGGAGCTAACTTATTTGTACCTTCCCTATGCCTCCCCACTCTCCCAATAAAAAAGAGATTGGTAAGCGTGCCTGTCTGTCTAGAGAGGTGGAGACTGTCCCTGTCAGTTGCTGTGAAAGCTGAAGTATCTAGGACTAAACAGAAAGCGAGATACTGTCCAGTGTAGAGCGACCCCAATGTCATATGGGCCTCTACCCCATAATTTTACTGTTTTACTCTTGCGTGGCTTCAAAATGTTGGTGCAGAATGTCAGTATCTGGGAACCATTACTGTATATTGACAAGCTTTCTCATCCAGCAATTACAGTGGAAATGAATGTTCAGTGGGTGCTTGTAGTACAGGAATCGTGCCGGAGAGGCTGTGGGCTTCATTAGCAGTAAAGTGTGGGCTTGCCCAGCACTCAGTGTAACCTCTGGTGAAATTAATGAAAGTTATGTGGTAGCAATCAAAAGGAAGTGCTGTGGCTTTCCTTTTCGAGAGGCTTTTCTTATCTAATATCACAATTCAGGATTCATTTCCTTGAAATAGAAGTGAAAAGTATTTAATCTCTTCAAGCCCTTCTAAGAACGAACTAAAAAAAATCCACCGCAAATATTTTAAGAAAGTGTTTTGAATCATTCAGATTTACGTTTATGTTTTAGTCAGAAGAAGGTAAAGTGAGACTGATATCCTTTCCCTCGGTCCACAGATCTAATGAATGTAATTGTAAAAGCCAAAATGTGATCTCATTTAACAAGTTTTAATATCACCTCTACCACTTCGCTTGCTTATAAGTTGTTTAGTAACTGGTTGTGTGTGCTAGTAGTGCTTACAAATTCTCCTCAGTTTTCTTTCCTGCAAGTAGAGATGGTGTGATGTTTTCATATAACTTGAATACTTACCCTGTGTAGTCCCTTCCTGCCCAACTCTCTAACCCCTGTCTCCAGTGCTGTGACAGAGGTCTCCCACAGCCTAGTTTATTTTTGCAGTTTAGATGTAGGACTAAACGCTTTGTTTTTCTACCTTATGATTCCTTTTTGAAAGCCATTGATTCTCCGAAGTCCCTTATTAGTAGAAGCAAAACCTCCATTCAGAATTACTGTAGTTACTGATTCCAGGATGAGAAGAGATAAAAGGAAGTGCTGCTGAGCTGCTGGCTGATTGCTGATGTTAGAGGATTTTTCAACACAGATAAGGATCTTAGGAAATGGATTTTCGATATATTTCTTCCGAGGAATGTTATACTTTTTTCCTCATTTCCTTAGGTGGACTTTCAAGACGTGCGTGCCAGAACCGTGGCTGAAAGGCAGAGGGAAGAGGAGAAGCAAAAACGATTAGATAACATTTACAAAGAAAAAGCCAAAAGAGCTGAAAAAGAAATGGCAGGTAAAGTGCTTTGGTTCTTTTGCTGGCTTTTTTTTTTGTTTTTAAAGCAACTGTTTGTGAGGTTACGTAAAACAGACTCCAACAGAATAGCTATCCAAGCAATAGCTGACCACAGAGAGCAAGCAGGAATAATACATTTGTTAGTGTCTGACCCTCTGTCTCTCTCGCCTAAAGAATATCAGGAAATAAATAAAATTGAAAGAATAAAGTGACAGTTGTTTAAGCCCGGGTTGAATGAAAAGCTTTAAAAAAAAAAAAAAGGTATTGTGTAAAGGTGTGGTCTGTAATTCAGTAAAGTGTGAATGCGTAATCTCAAGCAGGCACCTCATATGGAGTTGGGCACAATGATCCTCGTGCATCTCTTCTAACTCCAGCTTCTGTGATTCCATGATATCACAAAGTGGTTTGGAGCTGGCGGCTCAATTCCTTTGTCTATGACTAGGTACAGGCTGCTCAACACCTTCTTGACTGATAACCTTAATTATGTTGTGTACACAGTCATTATGCGCCTTCCAGAAGGAGCTCTGGTCTGCCCAGTAATCCTGGGTGTGGTGTAGGAAGTCTATGAAAAGTAGCATATTGCTGCTAAACAATGTGGCTAACTGGGAGCTGAATCTCTAAGCAATATGTGTACATCAACATATGTCTGCAGCATGGAAGAAGAACAGAGATAATGTATTAAATTGCAGTTACAAAGGATTATTTAATTAAATTGCTTCAGTTTCTGCAATATATGCTTTTATGCCTGCATTTATCCTGCATGCTGCAAACATTTCCATGCATGAGAGTGCAATTTTCAAGAGATTTAACCTTCCTAAAATGAATTTTATTGGTAGCATCTCTTTCAGCTGTAGCATATGTTCATGGGTGCACCCACAAACAACTGTAACATTCATGGCTGCACAAGGAGTACCCTCAGACATCACTGAGAATATTTGTCTCTTACAAATACTGTACTTCTGCCTCAAATTTATGGAGGTATTTGAGTCATCTTTGATACACAATGGAATTTTAGGGAGGATAGGAAAGGAGGAACACTGGTCCCAAATATCTTGCTCAGAAAATTCTAGATTTCCTGCTTAAGAATAGTATTGTCACTTTTATAAGGACAATTTTTGCATGGGAAAGACATACGTATGGATAAATTATGACTGATTACTAGATAAAGGATTACCTCTTTGGCAGTGGTATTTGTTCTGTAGATCTGTCTCTGCTCTGGAGACATCAGCATTTCGCATTGTTTAACAGTGTTCTAAAACCATTGTCTCTTGATAGAAATGTCCCAAGAGATTGCTGAAACACTGACAGAGATGGAGAACTGTTTCCGGCTTCTGATGCCAGATCCTTTTGAGTTCACTGTGAATGACACAACTCTGGAACCTCACAAAGAAATGACTGCTAATGAGGATAGTCCTGCTCCCCCCTTGTCCTCCCAGACAGAAGTTACCCAGTCATATGTCGGATGCCTGGATGATGAACAGCCTTGCTGCAGCAAGGACATCCTTTCTGCTTCTCAGGGTGTTAGAACTGAGAAAAATGAAGAGTTAGATGACAAACAGGAGACGCCTGAGCAAAAAGAATTAAATGGAGGCACATCCTCGGGAGTTGAATCTGGTGTCCTTGCTCTCCACGATGATGATTACGAAACTTTTGTTAGGAACCATGGGCTTATTTCTCATAAGTATTCTCTAGACCTTGAAATCTCCACAGGTACCTGGAACAATTTTTCACAAACAGCTGGAAATGGTCTTTGTCTGAAGTGCTCTGTAGTTGTTTTGTTTTTACTATGACTTAAGTGTTTGAGGTTCCTGAACACCATTTTGGTACATTGTTCTTTCCTGTTTCTGGTTCATCTAGCAACCATTCTTACTTTTGGATGCCCTTGCATGGGGTTTACAGATTTTATTAATTAGTTTCTGAGATTGAACTTTCATACTAGTTGTAAACATATTATAGTGCTTTGTAGTACCATAATGAGTTCCAAGTACTTAAAAAATAACAATCTGTTTAACGTATATAATTTTCTTTTCCATATGCTTCACCAGTCACTTCTTTCCTTCTCTCTATAACCTGTGTATAAGCTACTAATTTAGAAGTCCTCAAATTAACTGCTTCTTAAGCTTTTCTTTGTTACTGACAACTTGCAAGAAGCAGTAAGTAGTATTTTGCCAGGAAGAGTTAAGGGTTATGATTACATCTTTTCTCTATAACTTTGCTAATATGAGTTACATCTAGAAAAATCAACGTAGAGTGTGTTTTGTTAGTCCAAGAGAAGTTTCTTACAAATAGATTCCTAGTGGAATTTCAAGTGCAAACCGCCAGTGAGACGGGTATCTACTTCTGTGCCTGCAGGCAACAGAATTGGAAAGGTATCTGTGGGGGCTTACAAGTGACTAACAGTTGAAAAGTACCATCTGTACTTGGGTGGTGGCACACTTGGCTTCTTTGACATTCAAGTGCCTTTTGCTATGGGGGGACAAGGATCATTTCATATGGAATATGCAGAAACTGGTGCAATAAGGCCCAGTTCATTGATGGGAACATAGGACAAGGTGTGATGTAAACAGGAAGACTGCACTTGTCTTTGGTTTGTTTAGTGATTCCTTAGTTCTGATGGCTTAACAGCTCTCAACAGTGGACTGAAAGCTTTTCATCTTTTCCTCTTTTTTTTTTTCAACACGTAGAATAATAACAGTAGAATAGTTAATACTGAATATCAAATATTTTAGAAAGGTTCATGTCTCCTACTTAGTTTTAACTTCTCTAGTGAAGATACTATAAATACCATGCTCTAACTCTTATTTTCCTATTTTGATTAGATTTAAAGGTACACGAGAATGAAGACAATACTGCTGTAATAAACAATGTTGTGGATGCTCACAAACTCCTCAGAAATAAGTTCTTGCCTTCCGTGCAGTCCTGGATTCAGGTGGGATAGAGAGCTATTTCTTCACTTCCTATAAAAAGATGAAGTGGGCACTGTAAAGCTTGAGGGAGAGTGAGCAAGAAGGAAAGTAAGGTTGAAGAAACATTGGTGCAAATAGAAAAGAAGGCTGCTGTTTCAGTAGGGGTGGACAGAAGGAGACTATAGGAGCTATATAACTTGTTTCATGGCTCAGCTCTCATCATTAGGTATGCTACATTTAAATTACAAAAAAAAAAATCTCAGAAAATACAGCTTCTTTGAAAAATGTTTTTGTGAAACATGTCAGTATCAGAAAAATACAATGTCCTTTCTGTCTATTGATATTATTGCTCAGGAGGTTCATGCATGGAATTTGGCCCACTGAAGGTCATTCTCAGGAGGTGTTTATAGCAGTTTTTCATTTTTTATTTGTCTTTAGTAGTTGCTGTTAGCTTTCATATTCTAGATGGGAAAAGCAGTGCATTCAGTAATTGCTACGTGTAAAATAAAGCAATTTGTGACAATGTTGTTTCATTAAAGATGCAGGAAAACCAAATCATATTTGTCTCAGGTGTCTAGAAAAAAAGAATAACAATGTAGATTTTTTTTGCTTTGCAGTTATTTACCAGAGCAGGAATAAATGATGATCGGCTGAGATGTGCCATTGATCTGAAGAACAAACTGGAGACTGCTTTGAAGAAATACAAGGAAATGAACATTTGCTTTAAAGAGAGAAATGTGGTAAGTTTTCAAAAATTCTGTGTTACTAGAGAGGACCATTAGTAATGTTTAGGTTGTATACAAAAAATGCACTTAAACCTCAGTGTGGCAAACTTTAAACAATAAACACAAGTTTAATGGATTTACTTATTCAGGTGGTTATAGCTTCACTCAGCAGGTGTTCAGTGCAACTTCCTTGTATTATGTCAGGGGCCAGGTTATTAGACAAAACCATGTGAGACAGCGCTGTTGGTTTTTTGGACAGGGAGATGGTTAAGTTCAGATTTCATATACTTAATTTCTTCATTTCTTCAACATTATGTCCTCAGCTTCATTTGTGCAGCTATGTATTTCTCAGTAACACTCTAGCTCTTACTCTTTCACAACATGCAAAACCATGCTAGTATCTCCGAACTTAGGAAAATAGTGTCTCTGCTTTGTAGCATTTACTTACTACAGTGGCAGGTAATATGACTGAGGACATCTCAAAAGAAGTAATCGGTATATAACGCTTTGAAGTGTCAAAATATTGCACAAAGATTAGCTGCCTATGACAGCTTTTTGTGAAACAGGTAAACCTCATGAATAAAGGGAGGCTGAAAGATGAAATGCTTTATTCAAATCCAAAAAGAAGTCTGTGGCTTGTTGGAGTATCTAAAGCAGCAGAGCTGCATAATGCTCGTTTCTGCTGGTTGCAATCAGACAGAATTACTGTATAGTTTTGACATGAAAATAAGTATTTTGGGTCAGGTCCAGAGTAAGGTCTGGACTTTGAGAACCTTGATCCAGATGTTACACCTTGGATTAAGCTGTGGTAGCCTGGTTTAGCCATGACTGAGTGTTGCAGGCTTTGCTTTCCTTGTGCAAATGAAGCTTTATCAAGATTAATTTGGCACATCATCTTAGTACCTGCTGATGTACCACACCAGTCAAAAATGCCAACTATGAATAAAAAGTACTGTTAGACTGTCTTGTCAGAGGCTTTTTTTCCCCTCAGTGAAATATGTGTGCTACCTTTATGCAACCAGCTATGAAGGAATCCAGACATCTGCTGTCATTCCTGCCATTTGCTTGACAGGCCTTCATTTGCTGTACCTCTGCATGGAATATTGGTTGCTATATTTCTTGCAAGATATAAAGGACGTTCAAGCCTTGATTTTTGTGTGTGTGCGCGCGTGCATGTGTATGTGTTTAAAGTGGTATTGTTACCACTTCTGGAGACTGATCAATGCTATGTATGGAAGGGTGAAAGCTAATGAATTCCACAGTTCCAAAGGAGGAAGAAAAAAGGAAAATATCTAGCAGTGCTCTCAAAGAATACATTCAAAATGAAGCAATGCATTTTGAGGTTTTAACTCGTGTAATGAAAACTATATGTAGTTGTTGTTCTTTTTTTTCCAGTAGAAAATACCCAAATTTGGTTTTAGTGCTGAGTTATTTTAATCTATAACCTGACCATATGCAGCTCTGTGCTGCAGAAAGAGGCTGTTTAAATTATCTTTTAATCACGTGTCAGACGACTTGGTTGAAACTTAAAAACATGGTAAAATGAGAATCTGATAGAGCAAAATAAACAACAGCATCTCTTAGACTGTGATTATTAGATCCCAATCCATCAAATATTTACGTCAGCGTATGAAACGTTACACTCTGCTCGTTTTCAATTCAGCATTGCTGCTTGCATCATGTGTTGCTTCTTCAGTCTTCATATCCGTGTGCTACCAGAACTGTAGTTCTTGCCATGCCAAAGTTTTGCTACATTCTGTATTTTTCGATCCAAAAGAAGTACTGATAGTCTGTCCTTTGGAGCGCTGGCTCAGAGCCATCCCAGCCCGACAGAGCTCAGTGCATTACAAATGTCATTTGTTAGCACGTGGAGTCAGTGGGTGCCGTCGACCTGCGTGTGTGTAGAGATGAGCACATCTAGAAACGAAGGAAATGTTTTGTGAGCAGAGAGAGTGAGCAAATGAAGTGTCTGAGCACAGAGGGACCCCTGTAAATCGTCTGGTTTGTAGTTGGTCTGTGATAACTCTACATTTTGATGTGATAGCAGTTTTCCTGGCAACTAATGATCACAGTCTGAAGTACGTGTGTTGTCAGGTGGAGAGCATAAAGGTGAATTGTTTGTGTACTTGCTCATTTCTTGGAGTGTAATTATTGCACTGTACCACATTACCTTCAGGGAGAATGCGGTTTTATTTTATCAGCAAGTATAAAATACAGCAATAGGGATTCGGAAATTTGGTGGGGGACCTGGGCTTGTCCACTCTCCTCACTTTCTGGTTTTATTTTGTGCTCAGTCTCTGTGTTTCTCTGGTCTCTAATTAATGCCTTTTTCATCTCATTTGTTCTCTGCTTTCTTTCTGTTCTGTCCCCACTTGAGCTAGAATGTCTTCTCAGGGTTCTGTTTGGATGCGTGGGGAGGAAGGCTTTTCCCACCCTCAAACTGAGATCAAAAAAAGCGATGAAGGGAGGGTTTTAGCGAGAGATTGCCTTTATCTCCACTGAAAAATGTGAAGCCCCGCTGCTTTGCAATCTCTGGGAAAACTTTCTGTAAGTTTATGGAACTTCTCTTACACAAACTCACTTGAAGGAGAGCACAGAACTTTATGCAGTGAAACACTTGGACTTGCAGTGGATTATAGTGACGTGCGATATAACCGCCTCTTTCTTCTTGCCTCCACAATAATGAAGAACTCAAACCATCAGAAAGCCTTAATGGTAGGGAGAGCTGTCATTTCTATGGAATGTTTAGACCCTGACAACCAAGTAAGCTATGAGACCCCTCTGCTTGTACCTCTCAGGAGCTGTGGGAGGGAAAAGGCTGACAAAGGTTAGCCTTTGACTATCTAGAAACAAATCTTTTGCAACAGCTTTTATAAATGTTAATACATCCCAGCTGCCCAAACTATGCATTTCTGCTGTTCCCCCAGCGGATCAGAAGTCATCAGCACTTTTCTGCCAGAGTTATTTTTCATAGGGATGGGAGATGGACAGACAGTGGCAGTCCTCGTACTGGTCAGAGGCACATGAGTTTTTGTGTGCTTACACAAGTTCACCGTAGTTAAGTGTTTGTTTGGGGTGTGAATCAGGTGTTAGCTTCTGCTAGGGAATGTATTTTGAAATATAAACAAGAGTTTTGAAATCTTTTTTTTTTTTTTTTTCTGTGAATCTGAGTTGTAGCTGAATCTGAGGGAAGAGTACGGACGCTATGACAGGCTTTTATTTCACGATGCCTGGACATGTCCTTTCCTTTCTCTCAGTGCCTGTTCAGGATAATCTCAGTGTCCAGTAGAGGGAGTGCATACTGCATGCTCGACATTTTTCTCTACACCACCTTTATCCAAAGCCAGCCATCGTCTCAGTCTGTGTTTCCAGGTAAACTTAGTACAACAGCAGTACGCTAGAGATACTTTGCGTTAGTTCTTGACTCTGCTGAAATGAGTTATTGTAGGAGAACAATTGTAATTATTGGCTGAGATTGGTGTTTTAATAGAAATTCCTATTTCCCAAGGTTTTCATTTTGTAGGAGAAACTTGCTTACGGCTGGAATGCTCATTTAAAAATATTTTTCGTGGTTAGGAATTATTTTATTTGGTAATGTCTTCCCCCTTTTTTTTAAATACTATATTTATTTTCTTCTTCTTTTTTAGTGTCTGATTTGCAGCTGATTAGATGCAAATGGTCTTGCAATTTTAAAAGATATTTACGGCACAGATGTGTATCATATTTTAAATCATGCACACTATCTTTAATTTACATCACTTACATAAAGGGTTACCCATTTGGATTAATACTTGAAGTTCTCACATTATTAATAGAAATGTAGCTCATTGGCTATATTTTGTACATTGAGGGTACGTTTATCTCTTATGTAGTTACCTTTGGGGAGCAGTAAAAAATGTAATGCTTAGGCTGACTAAAACATGACCAGACAGAAGCTAGTAAGCAATATGATGTGAAAAACACCCTGCTTATTTGTCATTAGCAGAGGGATAATTTAACAGGTCTATTCCATTTTGCATTTTTAATTTCAAGTTATACTAACAACCAGGAAAATATAATTTTTCATTAGCTGTCTTCATTACTTTTTGTTTCACCTTTCCTTATCATCTGTCAAATCTAAGTGTGCACTTGGATCTTGATTTATACATGTACTTAATTTTATCCATGTGAAACATCTGGCTGGATTCAATAATGTCATTAATAATTAGATTCGGAGGAGGCTCTCCGTGTATAGTCCAGAACCTGATCTGAGCCCCAAACCCTGCTGCAATACAACTCAGATTTTTTCTGGAAGAACAGTATCAGAAAAATGTTGTAAATGATGTTTACAAGCTAAATACTTGATGGTCATAATTTAGTCTTAAAATATTTCAATACATAAGGAGATTGAAATTTTACTATGTAATAAATTAAGCCAAAAGCTCTACCAATTTCTTGGCTGCTAGACTGTTTGTTGATTTCTTTTTTTCCCATATCTTTAACTACAGCTTGACATTTTATCAATGCTAATGAGTTATTTCTACCTAATCATTTTGTAGCTTTATAACCAGCTCTGTTTTAAGTCTCTCATTTAGTTAGGTGAGTGCCTTCTTTTTTTTATTTAAAAAAAAAAAAAAAAGCACCCTTGAGTTTTGGATCAAAAGCAAGGGCTGTATTGTTTTCTCTTTCTGCATCATCCGTTAGCCATAGAGAATAAGGTCCAGCTGCCAGCTTTCTGCACTGTGTAACAGCTTCTTGTGCTCACGTTCTCACTTTTTTTTTCCTCTTCATTTTAGAGAAGTTGATTCTGAGGGGTAAGTCATTTTCCATAGTGATCCCTCACCATGCCTTAATCCACATCTGCTAGAACATAGCCCAAGGAGCAAGAGAGACACCTTTGTAAAAGAAATCTTTCCCCCAGTTGATGCCTTTAAATTGCACACAAACAAAAACCCTGGCAAAGTTGTGCTTTGAAAACCAGAAGTGTTTAATGTTGAGATTAAATAGTAATTTGGTTGTTTGTAAGTTTTCTAAAGCTTCAGAGAAATCTTGGAATGTTTGATAATTAGATCAGCATCACCCCTAAAGAATATATACAGTATACACCTAAAGATTATATATCAGTATCACACCTGAATCAGTTTATATACATTTTATCTTGTAATGTATTCAGAATAAATAAAGTTTAATAATACTTGTGTGGTCAAAATAGTACCCCAGGCAACATTTTAATTTTTTTTGTCTAGATAATATTTATCTAAAAAGTCAGGTCAACCATGACTGTAAAAGTAAACACAAAATATTGGGTAGGTCATGCAGATGGAGTGTTTGCTTAGAATTCCTCTTCCCTCATCCCCCATTTTCACACTCATATGATAACTATTTACATATATGAAACATCTTTTTTAATCCCTTTTTAGCTAAAAGAGCTTTTCTATTTTTCTAAGCCTTACTGGGAAATAAGACTGACATAAAACCAAACACTATAAAATTATTTCTCAAAATATTACTTCCTTCTTCAAGTGTTTAATCAGCTAGTGTGATATTTTGCATTGTTTTGATCTACTTTTCCAGAACTGGATGCTGCCGTGGTGTATTTTATGCTTCGCACTAGCTATGCAGCCTGCCGCTGTTACGAAGTTATTAAAAATATCTTGTTATGCAGATCTAGTCGTGAATTCTTAAAGTTGTCACCATGACGACCTCTGATCCCTATCTGATTCGCAGGTCGCACAATGCAATTTGGAGCTCTTCTAATAGAGTGTAAAATAAAGTAGGATGTCTGTATCATCAAGTTAACCCTTATGTTAAGTGTTTAAAGTTTTCCAGGCAGAAGGGTCATCTCCCTTGATTCATCTTTGAATGTGGAGCAATGTCTGTTCTGCAGGTAGTGGATATAAATTTGATTCTTGCCTTTCATCCATTGTACCTTACAAGGAGGAACTGTGCATTGAGGTGAATAGAATATACATGTGAAGTTCAAAAAAGGTACATAGCTAATTGTGTTTATTTAAAAAAAAAAAAAAGGAAAGAAAAAAAAATCAGGTTTGGAACATTACCAAGTGTATTTATTACAGTAATTCATTTAAATTTAGTACGTGCAGTAATATTAAAGTAAATACGTTCACATCAATGACATCTTTGTGCCTAAAATATACCATCAGGGATATAAGTAAGGTTATCTGTGTCTTGCATAGGATAGTTTGCTGACTTGCTGCCTGCAATAAATTAGGTTTATTTAACTGAGGCATATATTTGTCTATTGAAAATACAACATCTGAAACAACTTTTAACAAATATGTAGTTCAGATTCATTCGTAAATAAGATCATTGAAGTAAACTTCAGTTTAGTTACTGATTTTATGGTGTATGTGAGTTCAAACTATGCAACATCAGGATATAGACATTGGGGGTGGATACAGAGGTTTAGTAGCATGAGTTTGATCCCGTCGGAGTGATGGGTGGTAATCCGTCAAATGCAGTGGTGAACGAGTGCATGAATGAGTGCTAATGGGAATCTTGTTATATCACATTTATGATGAAAATCACATTTCTTAAAATTTCATAAAGATGATGACTAGTGATTAGTTTTTTTTCTTCATCTCTAAAACTTGGCTGTAATCATATATAAGCCTCTGAGCCACAAAGGAATTCAGTAATTCAAAACACTACCTAAAATATTTCAAGGGGGTCATGGAAATACTGTTCATCACCTCAAAAATAACTTGGACTAGCTGAAAAGCACCGGAAAACCTAAAGGCTCTTCTGTAGAGGCGAAAAGAAACAGGTATTTGGTTTCCCTTTGAGTTATCAGACTATACAACAGCTTTTTGGTTCAGGAATGGATATGGCCACTGCAGCCTTAACCAATGGCTTGGAACAATTTCAGCTAGGCCTGCGTGCAGGGAACAGCCCAGAGAGAAAAATACCTGGTCAGGAAAGGAGAAGAAGGGAGAGGGAGCTGAAGCATACGGGCTGTTGAAGGTAACACTGGAACCGTGACAGTGGCTCGATGACAGCTGCTTTCTTACTTGGTGACAAAAATGAGGGTTTTCCTACTGCTTTTAGGAATGGAAAACATCTCAGGATTGCTGCTCTGGTATGTTCCTGTCTGAGCGTGGACTCTAAACAGGATTTCCTGTCAGTTGGCTTCTTCATTCTCTAGCTTTGCTGGCTTCGTCACACCTCAGTCTTCAAACCTGCAAACCTTTCCCCTTATGTTAAGACAAATAAAAGATTGTAGGCATTTTACAGAGATTCTTTACTGATTATAACCCATGAGTTAAGAATAAACCAAGTTTTTTTTTTCCAGGCACAGGAAACATGAGCAATACTATTTTATGCTTGCTCCTTTTAAAATTATTTCATCCGTTCCATAATTCTCAAAACATTAAAAATGAAATTCTACCAGGTATTTCTTAGCGTGTTATGCAGTTACCAAATCCACTTCTTGGCGGGTAGTTTTCTTTTGTACAGGTTGCTGTTGTACTACTTGTGGGAGCTGAACAGGGAAGCAGCTTATATATTTTGGTTGTGATTTTGGGGTTGGCTTTAAGTTGGTGAGCAGCAATCAGAAGAGGCAGTCCTGTCTCTTGTTTCCTCCCGTGGTGGTTCCCAGTGCCTCCCTTGCACCAGCACCAGAGCTCCTGTTGCTGCAAGGACCTGAACTTGCTGGAACCTAATCTAGAAAAAAGATTTCTGTACAAGCAGTAAGCCCAGCAGTGGGGCTGCCTCATTGAATAATTGAATACACTCAGGTAATGCACATCTGATCATGAAATTCAATCTTTATTTAGTCAGAGGACTTGGAAATTGATGCAGTGAGATATGATTAGCTCATCTCCCAGTGTGAATAATAAACCGGATGAAAAAAGCAGCAGAAAATACTGTACTGTTTATATATATATATATATATATATATATGTATATAATTGTGCAAGAAGATGTTGTGCCTGAGGTGTGTACAGTAACCATGTCTGAGAGGTACATTCCTTTACATCAAAAAGAGGTGTAAATTTTTTAAATAAGTATTACACAAAAACATTCAAGGGATTAATGCACTCCACAGTCACTTTTGATGCTACATGTTAAATATAGGTATCAAGTGTAGGTGGTCAGCAGAAAATTTTAGGAGACTTTTTTACATTGGAGAACTTTATTAGCTTTAATAATGAAAGGTAGCAGAGTTCTGTTTTAGCTCTTGTGGAAAGGAAATGTGTTGTTAGACTTGGGGATCTTTGGTACCCCTGAACATGGTATTTCTTCTATGAAAAGATGGGATTATGCAAGAGTTCTTTGCTGTTCTGATACACTTTCTTAAGGCTTAAGGATATTTGTGCAACTGACTACTGCTGGTTTTGGTGGTTGGTCTATTCTCCCACGTGCCTGGTGACAGGACGAGGGGGAATGGGCTAAAGTTGCGCCACAGGAGGTTTAGGTTGGATATTAGGAAGAACTTTACCGAAAGGGTTGTTAGGCATTGGAATTGGGGTGCCCAGGGAAGTGGTTGAGTCGCAATCCCTGGAGGTCTTTAAGAGACGTTTAGATGTAGAGCTTAGTGATATGGTTTAGTGGAGGACTTGTTAGTGTTAGGGCAGAGGTTGGACTAGATGATCTTAGAGGTCTCTTCCAACCTAGATGATTCTGTGGTGGTTGATAGGAGCCCAAGCAGTGGGGCACAATGTACGTCTGAGGATGCGTCTAAAGTGGTTACTGCTAAAGAAGTGCTAACCTTGCTTTGTAATATCTTCTTGAGATAACGCTTTTAAATGCACCCATTTTCCAGAGTAACTTTATTTGTTGTTCTTTATGAAACGATAAATGCACATGTCTACTGGACATACTCATTTCTTTCGAGCAATGATTCATTTTAAATGATTGATTTCAAAACAGGTTTTTAAAACCCTTGTGCCTTGAGACCTTCTGGTCTTTTTTGAGTCAATTTTTGCTGCCCTGTGTTAAAATCCTTCCAAAGCTTACTTACCTGTTCCGGTTCAGAGACACAGTAGCTAGTAACACAATAATACAGGCTTTGAGCAATGTGCCTCACTGCTGTTGTCCTTCCAAGGGCTGTGTCCAAGCTCTGTTTGCCACCGGCCAGAAAGGAGAAGGGTTTGACACAAGGCTCGAGTGACCTCAAGCTCATATCTGTAGGACTGTGACAATAGTTGGATATTTTTTTTATTGCTAAAGCAATTTGCAGCAAGGTATGCTGGTTTATCAGCGTTGTACTTACTCTGACTTGTCCAGCAGAAGCCCTATAAGCCTTTCTGCTAACTTCTGGAAATTAAGATGTAGTGTGAAAAGTGCACTCCCCAATAAAAGTCAGATTGTCCCAGCAGCCTATGTGCTGCTGAGCAAATATGAATAGAACGAACTGTGATACTTTTACTGGTAAACATAAAATGGGGTTTGCCTGGACCACATATCTAATTTGTGGTCATCTAAGTTTGGATTTATGCTCAAATCATGAAGAAGAGGGGAGGGAATGTGTGTGGGAGGTCCCTATACACGTAGCGTTTCTAGTAGTTTGTTTTGTTTGTATTGCGTTCAGGAAAACTGTGGCACAGTTCTGAAATCTGTCAAGGTGCCAGCATTTATTTACTTCTCACCCTGTGTTGGATAATATAAAAGGAAAGAAAAGGAGGACCTTTGAAATCCTTCCCTGTAAGATACATTGTTTAACTATTCAGTTTCTATTACCCGTACTGAAGAAATTTTTTTTCCCCAGTCAGTGTTTGACTGCATAGAGCATTCCCAAATTTCATTGAGGATGACTGAACTGTGTTCAGTGTTGTGGCTGAATAAAAAATGTATTCACTTAAGGTTGCCCCTTTAGCTGGGTTCTATGGTGATAAATATTCTGGTTCCCTAACCAGAAATCTTCTGCCTCTAGAAAAATATTTAGTTGGCTTTGAGTAGGTGCACATGAGATATTGGCATGGTGGAATAATTTGCAAGATCTTCCAGTGAGGGTATTAGCATATAAATAGCAGATGCAATGACGACCATCACAGCTGAGTACATTTAATTTTTAGTTTATAAGATAGAATGGGTTTTTAAATGCATAGCCATCAAGCCTGGTGAAAGACAAATGAAGTTTAGAGTTCACTTGTCTGAGGATGCCTTACATCATTTTTTTTAAGAAAGGGAAACAGATGCGTAAAACTGAACAAAAGTGATTTCTTGGGTGAAAAGTAATTGAGATTGCAAACCAAGTTAATTAGACCATGCAAAATTTATTTAATGGTCCCAGCTGTAGTTTGCAAGTGGTGTTTTAGTAAGTAGATATGACTTCTTCGTACACTATCTTTTCCTTCTTTTTCTGAAATAATTAGTGAACGCTGTACATCTAGTGCTATAAACTGATTGCATTGTATGTTTCAGCCATTTTATTGCTTGCTTTAATTATGATTGCAGAAGCTCAGGTTTTTAAATCCTCTTAACAGAATGTAGCAGTCAATTTGTATAAGACTGGGAAGAGGACCAAAGGCTTTCCTTTACATCTTCCAAAGTGTTGTATAGTGGGTGGAGGTTTATTTATTTATTTATTTATTTTTATTTGTATTTATTACAAAATGGGATGGATGAGCAAAGCATTTAACTGGATCTGTGGTCGCGCTGAGCTACGCTGACAGCTGGCGGCTCTTGGAGTGATGACTCCAAAGCAGAAGATACGATTGTATTTCTACTGGCATCCCATGTCTGTTTTCAGTATTACTCTTTTTTAAGGTGGAGATTGGGAAGGAAACATCTGTTGATTTTTCAAGTTTTTTTTTATGAGTTAGGGAGCAAATGGTTTGATTGCACTTGTCTAGCCAGAGAAGTCAGCACTATTTTAAGGTTTTAATGAAAGTTAGGAGAATTGAGGAGACACTCTAACTGATTACAATGAAAACAATGCATGTGTGTTTTCTGTAATTTTATTTTTTTTTCAGTATTCTTATCTGCAAATAAGTACAGCCCAAAAATCTGGAACTTGTCTAGCTAAATCCTGCTTCCTTCGACAGTGAGATACCTAGTCAGGAATGCTACCAGTTGAAGGAAAAACACGCAAACAAACAAAAAAAAACACATTTTTGTGGAAGTACGATTCATTTCGTTACAAGTGAATGTCACTGTTGCTGTAGAGCAGATTAATAATGAACCAGGAAACTTCCCCTTTTCATCGGACTTGATGAGCAGTGGTGGTGCAGGTAGCCTTGGGTGTCTGGGGCTCTGTTTGGTCTTCCTTTGGATGACCATCCTCTGGTGGGAGAGAGAAAGTAGTTAATGTTTCTCTAAGACTGCCAAGCTGTGTTGGTGACTTTCCGCGTATCGATTGCAATTTACTAATTCTGCCACTAAAAATATCGTCTTAAATGTTTATTTCTTCTTCTGAGTAACTGTTGATGGTTTTGGTTTTTTTGTTGTTTTTTTTTTTTGTTTGTTTGTTTTCTTAAATTACGAAAAAAGTTTACCTGTAGTGGAAAAGTAAATAACAGGTGGCTAAACTTTTATATGACATCTGTAGAGTTTGCTTTGGAACTTTCTTCATGTTTGAAAAGTGGAATTGGAGGAAAAAAAAAAAAAACACTTTTCTGTCTAATAATGTTGCCCATAAGCTCTCCTCCTTTCTGAGGAAAGGGAATGGAACAAAACAACATAAATTGGATGGCTCTTATAAAGTGTTTTATTTCACTGGAGTGAAATAAATTGAGATATAGCTAGCCACTGCTACTATGCAACTTCTTGAATTTCTACCAGTGGTGATCTTCATATTTGAGAGCAAGAAGATAACTTATTTGTCTTGTTAAAGGTGTTATCAAAATAAAGATTTATGTCTATTTGAAGAAAAAAAGGGGGGCTTAATTCCCGATAGTTAGCTAAGCGGTTAATTTATTTATTTATTTATTTTTTACAGGAAATCTAAATTTAATAGAAGGCCCCAGTGAAATTCAAGGGTGTGAACAATAAGCATAATATTTTATGAAAATGACCCCCATATTTAAAATCTGGCATTATATGTTATGCATTGTAGCACCAAGTCCACATCTACCTTTTAGAAAATTAAAACACATAAATTCTGTTTAGTGTTTGATATGCAGTGCACTAGCTGAAAGCCATAATGCCCCTAAAACCTTGGGTTGCTTTTCACCTTTCATAAATTCCTGGGTAGATTCTATACAAAAAATAATTTTCAGCTCCGTGGCTCATTGTTATTCAAACTTGATTGATCGTCGTCATTTACTCAGTGAGGAAGTTAAGTGCTCCTGTCATTTCCGAAGAGTATAATTGGGACGTTTCACAGGTCAGCGGTAGTGACAGGTTTCCCTTTTGATTAGTGTTAGACTGATAACAAAAATTACAGTTTCCTATGATTAATGTTTTCTATACTACTTGAATGCACAGTTCATGGATTGTACCTAAACAAAGTGAATTTGCATCTGATTATGCCTTTTCTCTGTCAGGCTGGGCACGTGCTTTAAAGTTTCAGACCATGCAGGTAATACAGTAAAGTTGCTTCTGCTTCAGTTTTCATGTTGAGGCCTGCTTAATTTTAGTATATTAATATACAGAGGGGGCCATGTGCCTCCAGTGGCATGCGAAAAAAATGAGAGGAAATTTCAGCTAAAGAAGTAAACTGGATTCTTTGTAGACTTCTCAGATTGTCATGCACATGAGTGCTTGTAGGATACCCACTGATACCTTAGGTATAATTTGGAGATTTAAGTTAAATGATCGGTCTGAGTTTTCTTACTGGTGTGACATTATTCCTCAATTCCTTAAACTTGTTGCTGTTTATTTGTGAACAGACTACTGAGTAAATACTATAGAAATACGCTGAACTTACTTACCCTGTTTTATAATGTGAAAGTTAGTCTGCTTTTACGTTATGGAACAAAGCTGTAGACTAAGATCATCGATGGCAAGTTTTAGCTTGGTGTAGTCTTTTTGGGCAGCTAAATGAGAAATGGAACCAGAGTATGGAAAACGTGGTGTTGCCCTTCTCCTAGCTGGAGAAATAGGAACGTCTGTTATTTCCAAACTTAATTCGGTTGCTCCTGACAGATAAAAAGGGGATGACAACACCAGCAGAATTTTGAAATCAAAATGCAAATAAACTTCTCTTCGGTCTCCAGCCCTCTCCTATTGTGCAGAATACAAAACTTTAAGGTGTTTTTCTTTCTAAAGGCCATTGGGAAGGTCTTCTAAAGGTTGCAGTTTAACACAAATACTCTTCTTTCATATCTAGTGCCTTCGCAAGTTTTAGTGGTAGAGTATTTGACTTTTCATTAGAACTCTATTTTGATTTCTGCTGTGGAGGTCAGGTTCAGCTTGCATCTGTCTTGGCCATGCCGGTTGGGGCCTGAAGGCAGGATACTTCCAAACACGGTTATGCTAGGACTTAATTTTAAAATAAAGACTAATTAGGTATTCTCTTGCAAGGACGCACTAGTAAATCTACTCAGTTCTTCAAGAAAGAAAATATATATATAATTTAACTTGCAGCTACTGTTTTCCTAAAGTCATATTTTAAGCGAAGGGAAGAATCATACTTTCAACTTGAGCTATCCATTCATTATAAGTTAAAGTGTATATTAATATCAATTAACGTTGCTTATTAGAAATGAGTTTTAATTCAGCTTGCAAGTAATACTGACCAAAAAGAAATGGTGTTTTGTTATTTATTTATTTTTTTAACTATGTTCAATATACCAAGATTGGTTTCTAGTTTTTTTTGGCTTCAGAGTATATGTATGATTTAAAGGAACTCAGCTGTGCAGCTGTGACACACGATTAGAGTTGTGAAATAAATTGGGAAAATTCTGCTGCAGGCAAAACCTGCAGTATCCTCCCATGCTTGTACAATGAGCAGTTGATATGAATATCAACATAAGTCAGGTGCAGCAGGAGAAGTAAAGAACATAGCTGAAAATACAAAAAATGATGCCATTCCTTATCTATTGCAGTGAAGTTGGGGGGTAAAAAAAAAAGTAATAGCTCCGTGGTGAGGTTGCTTTTAGTTGATATCCCCTTATTGTTTCGTAGACTTATAGAAGTGCATGGAAAACATACAGTAATATGCTAATCGTGTTGTTGTTAAGAATTAAATGATTCCTGAGATGGACAAACAAAACAGAGCATAAACCTTCAGCACTGCTGCCTTTTAGAGTAGTAGGCATTTGCTGTTTTGTAGTTGTGATAGTACAGGCCATGTTTGGGTGGCACAGATTCTTTAAGTTTACACGCACTGTAGCAAAAACAATTCACTTTCAGGTATGAAACAAGCTTAGAAAAGAATGTAGAGGCTTGCTGGCATGTGTACAGTAGTGGCTGGCTGAAATGAAATCTGGGAGGTCACTTAGGTTATTAATTGACCCAGTTAATTGGTAAGAACTGCGTTTTTATATTTCAGGTACTCATAGGGGTTCCATTTCGGAGTGTAATATAGATGAAGTTCACAGTTGAAAAATCCTGTTTTGCTGGTCTTCTGGGTAGTAATTTGTGCAGTCTGTTGGCATGAATGGTTAGGTTTTGATGAATTAGGTAAGAAATGAATACATCGAAGTATTTTTAATGCTGCTGTGAAGAAACACAGTGAAACACTGTTGTATGCAGACACATCTGAATAGTCTTACTTTGATCTGAATATTTTTACTGAATAGTCTTACTTTGATCTGAATATTCCTACTTTAGCCTACTGGTCTATCGTTCCTGTCCTGTTTGCCTGCTGTTTATGAGCCCTTTAGCCTTTCGATACTACGTAACATGCCACAGACTGTTTGGCTGAGGCTGAATGAGTAAAATCAACCAAAGGAGAAAGAGATAAGGCTGTAATTTGCTAATTAAGTCAAAATCTTGACGTTATTTTAAGATTTTTTTGGTTTTATTTATAGCTTCACGCTTTCTCAGACTTAACCAATGGCATCTGTTGAAATCTTCAAAGAAGCCCTTAGGATAGAGTATGGCTTTAGAGATAAAATGTTAAGCAAAGTTCTAATCTTAGATGAAGATTAAATACATGATTAAATAAATACTTTTGTCACAGAGTCTGAGTAGAGCTATCACGATGTCTGTGAAATATTTGCAGTGCGAAGGGAAATGAAAAGCTGTCTTCACATTTAAAAAAAAAAATCTCTGTAGATGAAAGCCTCAGATGATGATGACGATGATGACGATGATGACGAAGATGAATTTGTGGAGGTCCCTGAGAAGGAAGGTTATGAGCCCCACATTCCAGACCACCTGCGTAAGGAATATGGTGAGTTTGCCCAGCTGTGAAAAGCTTTATCCCTGCATGTTACTGCTGCACTAAAGTAAATAAACAGCCATTATGAAGTAATAAAGTGATCAGTGGTGTGGGTAATCTCTCTGGCTGCTATGAGGAAGTCATTACATAGATAGGGGAGTAGTGATTGGCTCTAGATAAACAAATACTTTCTAGGAGCAAGAGCAACTGAGACTAGAAGCTTATTTCATTCCATCATGTTCCAGTGGAGTTTAGAGCCAGAAGCACAGAAGCAGCCCTGTGTGTGCTTACATGTGTGCTAAACGCAGGGAGCAAAGGGATTGCAAAGTGAAGCCATAAACAAGCCTGAATAATAGAAATATTTGTAACAGTCTGGTGAGATGAGGTGAAGTTTTGTCTCAATTAGTAGCATTAAAAGCAGTTGGAGATGTGCAGCTGCTTCCTCCCATGGGGTAGCCAATTTAGAGCTCACAAAGTAAGCTTTTTTTGTTGTTGGGTGTTGCTATCACAAGATAAGAAAAGGATCTCAGCCTTCAAGTACAGAATTATAGCCACTGAGCACATGCCAGATGACAAAATATAATCTTGGTCTTGTCTGCTTCCTTTAAATGAAGCAAGCCTTCTTTTAATGCATTCTAAAGATTTATTTTTTTTAAAGAACAACTATATACTTGTAATGTATTTCTGTGAAATTGAGAGGGGAGTTTCTGAAGAAAGTTCATCTCAAATAATTAAATCTCAGTGTGTAACTCCTTGTCCTTTGTCCATCTAGCTTATTAAGTGTCTGCAGCTTTGCAGTTCTGTATAGCATTGCGTATTTTAAAAGTCAGAAGACTTTGGCTCAGAGGAGAGGAGAGGGTAGCTGCTGTTACATAGAAGTTAGAAACGTTAGACATTGTACTAAGTTTCTTGTGCCTACATTTCTCCACAGGTGTTTGTGTAAGGCTGCTGCTTTGTTACCTTTTTTGATCCCATTCATATTTATGTGTAATTTACCTGCAGTTTGCATCATAAAATTCAGGCTGTAGCTATTATCTCTGTGAGCCAAATGTATCTTTTTTGTAAAACAAAGAGGTGTGCCTGCGTAAACCCAAGGAGATGTGGCTCAGGTGACCTTTTAACTGTCTTCTGCTATCAGTTTTGGCTACAGACAGCGAAAGATGTTTGGTAGTGATAACCTGTATTGGCTGGGGTCAGCTCAAGGACATCCCCTGGTCTGCTGAGCCCTGCTAGGGCCTCAGTCCGTCTTAACCCATCTGGACTTAACCTGCGAGGACACCCTGGCACCCTTGGACGTAAGGCCTGCATTGATCAGACTGCACACCTGTCTGTTTTCCCCACCTGCAATGTTGTTTGACTTGACTTTTAGCACATGCATTGCTTGAAACAGTCGACAGGCAGGTACTTTGTCCAGCCACTGGCTGGGGAAGGTGAAGTGCAACAGGGAGTATTGAGACAGTGGTGAGGCTGGAAAGTGAGATGGGAATGGGGTGTACTTGTTAGAAACAAACACAGGACAGTGGGGAAGGGCTGAGGACACAAGGACACATAGGAACTGAGCAGCTGCTCTTCTTTTGTTCTTGGAAGATGATGTTAGATTTTGATAAAATGATGACAGTATATGTTGGCTATCCCACCTGCCTCATCCTGCAATAAACACTAAGTTCTAATTATTGCTAATAATGGGACTTGCAAAAAAAAGAATATAATGGTAGAAAGGGATAGCTGCCTTCTGGGTAGCTGTGAAAAGTTTCTTATGCATGCATGGCTAACAAGAGTAAAACAAAATGTTGGTGGTGATAGTAAATAAATGAACAAATGAGGTTGGTTATTAAGATAGCTGTGGTCCTTAATAGTTCCAGGCACTGGAACCTGAGTTTCGTATCTTTAACAGGAGCCTGATGAGTCCTGACGTGAAATTTCTCTTTATTACTTCTACTGGAAGTGAAATGTGTTCTTTTCCTTCTCTCCCTTCCTTCTCCTGTCTTTCTCATGGACACACATTTAAAAAATAAAGTATCTTACCACCCTTTGTATCACACTAATACAACACTTAGCTGCCATTTGAATTCCTGCTCGTGGAAAAGGGTAAAAGAACAAGTCTATGATAACTTAGTCTGGTCACCTACCAGTCATACTCGTCTACTCAAGGATATTTTAAAAATCTATACAATTAATGAAGAAATTCTCAATTTGTATTTAAACTATTGCTGATAGGAACATACCTTACAGTGAAAAAGCCAATCAGGAAATGACACCTCTCATGTTGTTTGCATGCATTTATGTAGGAGCTAATGGTCACACTTGGTTGTTCTTTATGTTTAGCATTTAGAAAGAAATGAACCGCTCTTGATATTCCTGAAGTCATTTAGGTTTTCTTTCTTTCGTTTAAAGTTATTACCTAAACTCCCAGTTCAGGAAAGAGTATCTGTTCAAGTAGTCTTTTTATGCATGTCCTTTCTTCCATCTTTTCATGCTTAAGTGCTTTCTTGGACCAACTTATCAGTTACTAGTTCAAAATCAATTTCAGAAGCCAGTATATAAGTGTTGCATAAATCAACTGACTTCTTTGTAATTACTTCAGGTCTGCATGAGTAAAATCAGGAACAGTATTTGCTCTACTGGACTCACTTGTGTATATATTTTTAATGAGCAAAAGCAAAGTAAGCATCCCTTTGGCACGTTTTTGTTTAGAAAGGTGAGTTACCTCACAGAATTACACAAGATTTTAGTTACACAAGAATTTATTGATTTCAAAGTAGCATGTTAACCATGGAGAGTTGGCTGTGTTAGATGGCCACCTCTCTAATTAAATATGGTTCTTTATTCTGTGTGCAAGCTCAGTTATCATAGCGGTGACTTTAGATTTATCTTAATATAATCCTGTTGGGTTTTTGCTGCATTTCATTAGTTCACATTCAGTTCATGAAGAGGCTGAGCTAAGAAAACGAAAGTCTGTGCAAGCAGAATGCCTTAACTGCAACATTAAACCCTCCATGTAAAATATATTCTCAGTGCTGTGGAGAAGGTGTGAACAATTTAAAGCATTTTTCCTTGTGTTACTTCACCTGAACAAACCAGGAAAAGTGAACAACTTCTCAAATTAACTTTTTATCCTAAGCAGGAAAAAAAAAGATGTAAAACTTGACTGTGGAACTGGATTGGAATGTGACATCTAGATTCCTGATATAAAAGTCACTTATTGCCTTCCACTTCTCTTAGGAAAATGGAAGTATCCTACCGACAAGGTACAACCTTTCAAGCTCAGATGCTGTTTCCAATAACACACACATCCTTCTTTGGTTCTTGTGAGATCTGAAAAGTTAGTGAAAAAGGAAAAGATAAAGATGGCAGGTTTTGTATGCATAAGCATGAAGCCATGTACAAGTGTAATAATGACTCTGTGTGTGTGCATGCATGTGTATGTAGTTGATAATGATTATCCCAAAATTGATGGTGATATTTAATCTGTAAGATAAACTGAGCATGGGCACAGTTTGGGTGGAGGGAGAATTAAACAAGTCAACTTGAAGCTCCATGTGTAAGATGAAATGTAAATTTGTTAAAAGAATTTAGGTGATTAGATAACTGAAGTGTGAAGATATAACCCATTAGGGGTGTCATGCCAAATTAGCATTACCAGACTTTTAATGACCTCCCATTTGTATAATCCTTATTTACACTTGCACCTGATGTCTGCAACAGACGAGCCCAGCTGTCGTGTGGTACCACAGAGCCATCGTAAATGCAGTTTGTTGTTAAAGAGAAACGCTGGGCTGAAAAAGAAACTGCACTGTGAAGATAATTTTCATAGGAGCACTCCAGTTCTCTCAGCGCTCTGCACCAATGTTGCTCATTTCTATTGAAGAGCAACTGCCCGTTGTACGGTCAGTATGCTAACTGCTTAAAAATTGAGTCGTTATTTATTATTAAATTAATTATTAATTATTTATTATTAAATTAATTATTATTAAAAGCAAGCTTTGGGGAGAGAAGAAGTATAATTAAAGAATATAAAGCATTATTTCCATGTGAGATTTCCCACATTCCAGCCTTTGTTAGTCAGCTGTCAGGGCTTAAAGCCTGAGGGTAGGTAAGGGCAAGAACGAAATGGTGGCTTATGACATGGTTCTTGTGCCAAAGATAGAATTTGGAGCTGACACCAGGAGAAGAGATTCCTTCCTGCCCTGACGTTGGTGTAGCTGAGCTCTGAACAACAACGGGGAAGCAATCAGGTTTGAGAGAGGTGCTTTTCCAGGTGAAGACAGAACAATTCTCTGATCTAGTCCAAAATACCTCCTCAAGCAACTGCTCTCTTCTGCTGCTGGTGCCTTAGGGAGGGCCACAGAGTCTGGGGATCTGTTCCACTCAGGGAATGTAGGGGCCTTTGTTATCTCTCCTGACACCAGTGATTATATTGCATAGATCTCTGTTTGCTGTAGAGAGAGCTCAGGCACCTATGTCTAATGGTGAAATGTGGGTGTTTGTCTAAAAGCCGAATCCCACTCTGATTAAGTAATATCAAGGTACTAATAGGGTTTCTCGTGACTCGTAATTCTTGCCTGGGTCTCAGTGCAGGCATTCACAAATTTATTTTTGTGATACTGCTTTGAGGCACAGGGAAGTGGTATTGCCATTTTACAAGTGGTGACATGGGGAAGCCATCTGATTTGGGAATATTATCATGGGAGCAGTCAACTGGTTGTCAAGTTTCAACCTTTATTCAGAATTATGTGGGAAAGGACTGTTCAATCAAGAACATAAATTGTTATTTCAAATCTTGTTCATCAGATTATTTCTCTTGTATTTAAGCCTCATACTAAAATGTTTTTAGGTCCCTGATAACCACTTTAGTGGTTCACATTGTGTCTTAAAATCTGTTTGGGCTTTTTTCATATCAAGATCAATGCTGCAGTTCTAAAATCCCAGGGGTTAGTTCTATCCATTTCAGAAATTCTTCTCTGTTCACATCACAGAGTGATGTGCTTTTGTGGGTTAGATGTCCCCAAACTGCCTTTCCTAATCTGATGGTGTCTGGGTCACGTCTTTTCTGTGTGTTAAGTACCTTTTTTTTCTTCTATGAAATGTCATAGCAACATGGGAAAGAAGGCTTGTACCCCAACTTGACAAACTTGACAAGTTGGGTTTGTACCCCAACTTGACAAATATATAAACAAAACTAGACTATTTCCTTAGTAGAGAATTCACCACCTGTTTACAACGAGAGAACTTGGACTATTTCAGACTATTTCAGAAGATATTCTAGCGAAGCTCCCTGAGCATTTTAGAAACATGAATAAACTCACACTTGTAACCAGTCATTGAAGATGTGGGATTTCTACAGCTTTGGCATTTTCTATAACCATTAACAGCCTGTACTGGGAATAACAACAACAAAATATCTGTGTGTGTGTATACATATACACACACACACACACACACACACACACTGTATAGACTAACAGATCACATTTCCACTGTCTGATTTTCCAGTTAGGTATTTCTCTATTCCATGTTTTTTAATGGCATGCATGAAAATCTGGAAATCACAGGGAAAAAGCACAAATTCTATGTGCCTAGTGTTGAGCACATCTCTAATTAGAGCATCTAAACATGTCTGAATACTTAGTGAAAGACTTGTTTTCAGTACTTATTAGTCTTTCAGGAAAATAATTTGTTTAGTTTCCTGTTATTAGGATCGAGTATGGTTCCCTGGTGGTAGGCATATTTGCAAAACTTACTGAAAGTCATTTTGAAATGGCTTTTGAAATGGTTCAGTTTACATCAAGTCTAGGCATCCACAGGAGAGAGCTTGTTTCTCATGGCTAGACTTCAGGATGAGTCAATGCAAGTAAGTGAACACTGATGTGGATTTGGTACGGCAGCTTTTGTTGCCAACAGGTTGCTGTGTTTCATACAAAAAGAAAGGTGAGTTTATTTGGGGAGAGATGTACATCAGAAGAGCAGCTTAGCAAATTGTTTTCATCAGCTACATGAAAAAAAGTGCATCACTGAAACTAACCAAAAGATCGTGTCCTACCTCAGCTGTAATGAAATGTTTTTGATGGCATTAGTATCTGGGAATGAAGTTGCCGAGGTTCTGCTGACTGTTGAATCACTAAGTAGACACACATGTGATGGATAAACAGAAATTAAAAGTTACACTTAAGCTTTTCTTTAAATGAGAAGAAATGAAACGATGGGTTCTGCTTTAAAAGCCTGATGGCTTCTTAGTCTGGTTTGATTTGTCTGTTCTCCATACCTTGGGAGCTTCCTGAGGGAATTCTTCCTACAGGTGAAGAACATGGAGAACAGTTCTGCACAGAGAAGCAGCTCAGTGGGGACCGTGGGGAAGACAAACCAACAGGCTTCAGTGTGTATGGAACACAGTTGTCGGGAACTGAATTTGAAACTTGGAAACATGCTATCACTACTAATGCTTTGTGCTCTTTCCTGTTAGGCTAAACAAGGACTTGTGGGTATTACTTGACTTTTTTATGGGAAAAATTCAAATCAGCTTTTGCAGGAGGAAGGACAAGCAGAATTAGTTACTTTCAGCTTTTGGTAATCTGTGAAATTTGGATCCCCTTTCCCAAATTTTAAAAAAAGCAGTTCACATAAGAGTTGTGTTTCTTTCCCTAGATGGGAGCCTGCTATTTAGAATAAGATTTATATTAATATTGCTAGAAGTGCTTTAATATAAATCAGACAAAGTTGTTACATGATTGAAATAGCATGCATTGTTTTACCACAGATGTGTAGATAACAGATAACAGCACTGGCGTTAGGACCCTGGTCCTGATCTGCTATAATTGAATATGTGACATATAGTCTGAATTTTTCTTAGCATTTACAACATTAGAAGTATTTAATTACAATTTTACTGGTGAGATTACCTCATTATAGTAATATTTTGAATATATCTATATATAGGCAAACACATTCTATATAGCTACATTTAGGACGATAATTGAGTAAAGCTTTTATAATGCAGTATTTGAAATGAAGATAACTGCATATTTATGGAAAAAAACATTCCAATAAAATACTTCTATATCCATGTATTGATTGTAGATGTTTCTTCTGATGCATCCTGATCAGTAGATTCTGCAAGCCCTTCCTCACTTTCAAGCAAGGTCCTTCTATGTAAATAAGTTCCACGGGAAATCTGACAGGACACAGCATATATGGGATGCCTTCTGAAGTTCTTAGAAATTAATGACTGTACAGGATGCTGATAATGCTTCTGAGTTGTTTGTGATATTAGTGTACCTCACAGGAAGTAAGCAATGGCCAGGGATTGCAAAAGGATAAGCAAGAAGTCTGAAAGATCAGGGTGTAAGGAATAGAAAGATTTTAATCTAAATGCTGCTACTTTGGTTTATTCTGATTCTTAACTATGATTTCAAAACATAAAAATTAGGGTTAATTAATGACAATCATCATTATAACAAATTAGCATAATTATAATTTAAAAAATGCTAAACAAATACTTTAAATACTTTACTTAAACACTTTATGTAATGTTAATGAACTTTTGTAGTTAACTAACTTACCTTTTTTCTTTGAATGATTTGAATTTCCAAATTTGAATTTCCGAAGTAGAATTCAAAAAATTTTTGGTAAATGTAAATGATTGTGCATGCATTAAAAGGCAGCTGTGGGCATTTCTTTTGGTTGTTTAAAATCGTAGATTATGAAGTCTTGACAACTTTTTGAAAGCAGTGTAATTTATGTAGAAACAGTAATGTGCAGCTGACCATGCGATAAGTTGCCTTGGGTTGTGTGCACGGCTTCCCTGTGTTGTGAGACTTCTGCTGAAACCACTTCTGGCATTTCAGCATCCTCCCACAGCAGCAGTAGGCAGCAGTTTGATTAGTGGCATTCAAGGGTAAGATAAGAAACTGTATCTGTTACTCAATTTTAAAACTAAGGAGGAAGTTTTCTACCCCAAAAAAATGATAAATGTTGTAACCTGTTTATCCCTGTATGAAGACTTCTTAGAGTTCGCTTATAGCATCTAGAAGTAAGAAATTTCTCATTCTCCCAATTAAAAAAACAACTGAATATTCCTTTAATTTGTAATGGTTTCATAACGATCAGCTATCCGTCAGGGATGACTTATGTAATTCAAAGTTTCATCCCGTATGAGTAGCAGAACCAGAGATAATGCAATCTTCCTACCACCTGATCACCTACGATAATTGTGTTCACACACACAGTTGTGCTTGGCGAGAGATAGCAAAACTGGCCTGAAACACTGAAGCTGTTCAGAAGCTCTGCCCCAGATGTTGCCTTAAATTCTCTGGTCTGTAAGTCCATGTAAAGTAAGCTTTGCAAAGTTCTGCTTACTTAACAGGAAAGCTTATTGTGGCTCCTGAATAAAATACATTCTGATTTTTTCACTGTGAGCACAGTAGAGAGTAAGTGCATAAATATTTTACCTCAACTGCTAGATTTTCTTGACAGTTTTGGAGTTGTCTGTACTAATACAAATCACATACATTCAGCTTGACTAAGATTCAACGAATGGGAAGCAGAAATTACTGTATTTTTAAGGAAAGTTGAAGTCAGTAGTACTTGTTTATATTCTATCTCCATTTTTTCAATTAAACTTAAGTGAATCTGAAGTAGCTAGATTTCGTCTAAATCCACACAGCTGAGGAAACCTGTGCTCGCTCTTTCTCTGAATTTTCACTGAGGGGCTTTTATCTCCCCCTAATCCCACCGTTTCTGTCAGGACATAATCTCTTTCTCAAATTTACATTTTAATTACAAGGCCAGCTGAACTAGCTAAAATCAATAATGTCAGCATTCAGCAGCCTAACTTCAGCTGAAACCCCAGCCTCTCTCTTTCCTTCTATTGATTTGTCTTGTGAACACGGTCTACTTTATTGCTTCAGGCAAATAGGTGCCATTTGGTCAATTTAAACAAAAAAGGGGATTTGAACATTTTTATGATTCTTTCTAACAGCTGCTATTGGAACAATTTGAACCTAGGTACTGTACTTGCATTAAAGAAAATACACAGAGCAGCAGAAATCTTAAGAGGAATTCTACTTTGAAAACTACACTTAATCCCACCTGTGTCTTCAAAACAAAACCCACCCTGACATTGGATACCATTCAGATACCGGTGTCTGCACGGTGACTCTTTATCTGGTTAGCAAGAACTAATTTTATAAACAGAGACTTAAAAAAAACCACACACACAGTAGAGGTGATGTAGCAAGGTATTTACTTTTAGCCATTTTTCTGTTAATGGTTTGAAATAAGAAATCAATGCAAAAAATAGTTTTTCTTGTAACTCTTAAGAATTCCTGTATTGATCTTCTGAATGTGATTTTATCTATCTAAATGTCACATTGTCCATTTATCTCGTTTCTGTGTGTTGCTGAGTGCTTGTCTCTGCTGTGCTCCTCCTCTCTCCCCCCAAACAAAATCAGTGTAGTGTACGAGCAATCATGCTTTCCGTAAGCATCGTAGAAAATTTTTTGAATAAAACGAGGATTTTCTGAGAACTTTTGACGCATATGCACATATTCTCTCTGAAGGAGCAATACAGGTGTGGTGAGAGATGCATACCTGTTTTTTTCTTTTTGATTTAAAGGCAATTTGCAAAAGGTACACACGCAAGTGCTCTCAAAACATTTGCTTTGAACAGCTCTTTTCAGAAAGGTATTCTTGTCCTTAAAGAAAAAGATGAACAAAAAGAACATTTAAATGCTAAATGTTTAATATGCAAATACAGTCTAAGCATTACAGGTACTGTCCGTCACATTTTTCTCAGCTAACCTTGTTGATGCCAAAGGCTCTGTTTGCTTGTAACTGTTTCTAACATAAAAGAAAGTTTGCTCATCTAAATCCTGGTGCTTTAAGAGTTTATAACAAAATATTTCAGGGTAATTCTGTTTCGCTTTGATACAAAGCACCTTAGAAGGGCTTCTTCCCTTTCTAGGCAATGAAGCTGAGGTGTAGTCCTGTCCTTCCTGCTTACCAGATAGATAAATTCAGAATTATTCCCTTCAGTGAAATATTAACTACTGTTAAAAACACTTTTGTGGAGGCACATTATACCTCTTGAATGGCAAGTCCACAGCTGAATAAATGACATGAGATCATTTCTTTTGCTGTTTATCCTAGATATTCCTCTGCTTAGTTCCATCCTGTTATGCTTAATTATAATTTCTGTTATTACTGGTCCTTCTGCTAATTTTGAGACTGTTTTCTAATGTATCGGTTACTCTTATAAATGATTCTTTTAAAAAAACAACAATGTTCTTTAAAGCCTTATTGACTTTAGGAATCAAAGTTAGACAACAAGGTGAATGTGACATGTTCTCACTTTCATTAGAGAAGATGATGTGGGTATGGCTAAGTAAGAGATTCTCCGTGAGTGCTTATTGACTGCTGATGGCTAGTGCTCTTTTATCCTCTTCTGAGTCCTGCTTGCTTCTTTCTCTTGTGAAAGGAAAGGTAAGCCGTCTGCCACAGTTGCTGTTACTGACCTCTGCCCTGCATCACCTGTTCTTAAAACATTTTCCTTTGCTGTGACTAGCATAAACCATACTAGAGAGAGACGTTTGTTCTCCAGTGATCTTAGAAGAGTCCTCAGCCTTGAGAGTGTTCTGTGTCTGTCTTCTTTGTGGGATCAGTTGTATTCAGAAGATCTGGGAATGACTGAAGTGACTGTATATAGCAAAATTGAAAGGCCACACATACACACAAGCCAGATCCAGTTGGATGTCTTCTTCTCTTTACCCTCTCTTTATTAGGGGCTTCAGCTTTGTGGAGTTTGGATTGGAATTGTAGTCCCTTCAGAGAGAGGATGTGCAAGAGCTGGGTTAATCAGGGAGCTGACAAGGCTTCCTCCTTTGCCCTGAGCTTGGAGCCTTGGGAGCGGAGGAGATGTCATTCCCTGCACAAGGACTCGCCTCCTGATTTAGGTGCTTGGAAAGTGTAGGCCCATATGTACCTAGGGGGCAGATCTATAAGGTCACCAGCTCACCAGTGTAACCTGTAGCCAGAGTCAGGCAATGCCTTCTGCCTGGTTGCACCCCATAGGTTACAGGGAACGTGTGGTGCAGATGAATCCAGGTCAGGATGGTGCACGTGAATCAGGATTGGAAGACCTTGTAAGGTGGAAAGAGGGGGGTCAGGGCTGGCAAGGTAGATGTCCTGTGTGGGGGTAGTGTGGATGCACTGCTTGCATTGTAAGAGCTCCCAGTGTGGGTGCAGACGGTGTGTGTCAGCCTGGGAGGCTTGCCCAGGACATAAAGGACAATTTGACCCTGTGCTCTGTTGTCACACTTGAGGCTCATTGAAGACTTTTGTCTCGTGGTTTCCACTTGCAGAACAGAATTTGCCGCAGGTGCCTGCGTTATGCAGATGTTCAAATTTCTACTTGTCCTCAAAAGCTTTCTATGTTTTAAATGTATATGATTTAGTCTTTAATTATGAAATGCTTAGTTACTGACTATTACATAAGGTACGGAGTACACTCAATGGGAACTTTGTTATTGTAGATAACAAAGAAGGGAAAGACAGCATGCAATAGACCTTAGATATCTTCTCTGACAAATTTTGATGTAAGCCTATATGGTCTCTATAAAATCATGTTGATCTAATTTTATCTTTGCAAATATTTTTGCACCAAAGCTGCCTGCCACTGCTGGTCCTGCGGTTTGTCACTTAGTGGTCAGGTCACAGATACCACATCAACTTTTCTAGTTGATAGCTTGTGATATAATTAATGATTAAAAAAAAAAAACAAATGTTTGTCACTTAGTGGTCAGGTCACAGATACCACATCAACTTTTCTAGTTGATAGCTTGTGATATAATTAATGATTAAAAAAAAACCAAAAAACTATCCAAGCAAGAATACTTCAGGATACGGCTTCAGGGTTGGGGGACTCACTTGCTTCAGGATTGTCTAGAATTGGGCAAGAGATGGAAGGAAAATCCCAATTTAATAACAGCTAAAACATGTCGGGTAAATGCAGGTTGCTTTTTGTAAGAAAGCTGAGAATGTTTGCTGAAAATTTTAGTCATGTGAAATTGTGACTTTTTTTTGTTGATATTTTTTGGGTGGGTGGCGTTTCAACCAATTCTTTCTTTTCAAATCTTTCTGAAGGATAAAATGCTATTATGTTAGCGTGAGGGATCACGTCTCTCCCGTTTTAGCTGTCGTTGGCTGAAAAGTTCTTGTAACTACTGCCAGCTAATGGAGTTGCTTCTCTAGCTCAGCCAGTAGAGGCATGTGCTGTCTGACTGCTTGGTCTATCTAATTGCATCACTACAGTCCATGCTGATGGTCTAATCGAGCTGTATAAATTAATTAAGTTGCCCCCCCACTGAGCTGCTGCTGCTGAACTTCTGTGCCTGGTACTGCCTTGCAGTGTGGGCTTGTTCCTCAGGTGTCATTCATGCATTTATTTTCTCTTCAGAGCACCCTGTGGCTATACCATTGTGCTGCTCCGATATTTTATCTTGGCAAATTGTATCTTTTACTATCTGTGAAAGAAGAACATTCCCTAGATAATTCTGTTTGAGGTTGTATTTAAGAATTGAAACTGAACTATTGTCAATGGTGCCTCTTAACAATAAGAAAAAAGAAATATTTGCTTTTATAGTCTCAGCTGTAAAGGCTGAGTATGGTAGCAGAGAATCTCCAAAGCATCATCACAGTTTAGGCAAACGTGTATTGTTAAAACAATTCTTCCCAAGATGAAGCAATATCACTCCTTGTTGTCACACCATGTCATAACAATTTACAAGTTGATTTGCTGCAGTTAGTTACTCAGTATGTTTCTGTTCCAAAATAAGAAAAATTTCAGAGATAGAAGTACCACTCTGTCTGTGAGTGGGATTGATGTCTAATGCAAATTGAAAAGACAGCTTTCTACATGTAGTCGGCATTCTGAGCTGCTTTGGCCCCGCTGTGAAGCGTTGAGGGCAGGGGAAGCAAACCTCAAGCAAAACTCAACATCGAGCTCTTTTTCAGGGCTGGAGCCTCAGTCACCCCCAAAAGTACCAGTGAGGAAGACTGGACCAGCAGGACCAGCTCCAGCGAGCTCCCGAGCCCAGCTGAAAGGGAATGAAGATGAACTTGACCCAACTTGTGCAGCTGCAACACTGAAACTCATCAGAGACAAACTGCCAAAGTTAACACCTCCAGATGCCAGGTTATTTTCATTTTAATTCTTATGATTTGTAGAAACCTCTTGCTCTTGTGTTTATTAGTCACACAAAAGTACTCCTGAACTGGGCAAGCTAAGGTTTAGGCTGTCTCGTTTACATCTTAAAATTACATTTATTTTCCTCAGATATACATTCACTGCCTAAAATGTAGGGGTTTGTTAGTGATTGCAGTAGGCCCTTAAGGACTCTTTTACTAATCACTTGATTTAGGTTTGATTTGTGTAAGTGGCCTCTATGAAAAGATAAAACATTATCCCATCTCCTAACCAACAAAGCCAGCCCCATTTATTGGGGGGATTTTTTGGTTTGTGGCTAAACAGAACGTATCCTGTGTTAAGTTAGAAAGTAGTTTCAGCAGTCTCTTGTTCCTAGTGACTTATGCTATCGATGCTGTTCGGAGGCATGTTGTGCTGATTCCAAAGAAGTATTTGTTGTCAATCCTATTCAAAGCTTGGTGAAATTCTAATCTGGTTTAACATTTATCTGTGAGTCTCTGGGGGATAAGTCTGGAGTAATCTACTTAGTGGTGTGTTCCTAAAAAGACACTGCTGTGTTGTCCGAAAGAAGACACTTTGGGAAAGCCCTCAAAACCTAGCAAACCGGAATGTGATCTCAGAAAGAGAAAGGGGTTTACTTCATTAGGACTCCAGAGTTTGGAATAACCAGGTATACATTTTGAGTTTTAATTTTTAAAAAGTTAATGTTTCAGTAAGGTGACTAAGACCATTCGAAGCTGTATTAGCGAATATCCAAATTCTCTGTAAGTAGTACTGTTTCTTGAGAATTAATGAATTCTGCAGTGTTGTTGCACAATGAGTATTACAGGTCTGCAAGAGGGCATTTTGTCAACAAAAACAGACTTTGTAATCTGTGCATCTGCCATGCAAACATGGGCATGAGTTTTACAGAAGCAAGATCATTCTGAAAATGGTTTGCAATACCAGATCTGTAGCTCTTGTTACAGTACAGCATGTATGACCTGTGTACAGCACTTTTGCCCTCATTAGATCTGCAGTCTTCTACATTCATGGTATAGTATGTTTTAGCTTGCTTTATCTGAATATGCACTTAAGCTTCGTGATGCACTGTGGTATACTTACAGTGTGTGGTTTTACAGTCTGTGTCCTTTGGGGTGGGGGGAAAAAAAAAGACAACCCTGGAAAGGTAGTTGTAGACCTAGATCTAAGCTAATATTAATGTTGGTATGAAAAACTAATGTAAACAGAGAAAAAGTTGTGATTGTGGTTGTTCTCTATTGTTCATCATTTTTCTCCAGCGAGTCTGCATCTACTGAGCCAGCAGCTTCGGAAGAGCCTGACAGTAAGAGAAGAAAACTAGAAGAGGAAAGAGCTAAAGCTCCCCTCATGCCTTTTGGGTTAGATCTTCACTACTGGGGACAGGATCAGCCAAGCGCTGGGAAGATTCTCAAGTAAATGCTCTTTTTCTTTTAAGACAAATTAAACAAATACATAGATTTACTTTTACTCAGAGGTCATGCAGTGGGGTGACTGCTATTTCTTTTGATAATTACTTTTTCTCTTTTCTTTGTGTTGTAGGACCCATAAACAAAGTCAGAAATTCTACCTTAAAATGGTATTTGTTTTGAGAAGATGTGGTACTAATTAAATATCCTTTGATGCTTCAAAGCACATTTTTTCTGCTCTTTTCATGTTTGTGTATTACTTGCAGTATGGCAGCACTCACTCCAATTTAAGTCGGTACCTGATTATGTAAAGTACTGTGCAAGTCCATGATAGACAGTCCCTCTGCTGGAGGCTTCACAGTCTAAATAAATAACAGACAAGGCAGGAGAAAGACCAGGGAGGTGTCAGGGGGTATTTTTCCTGACTTTACAGAGTGGTAACTGAGGAAATTGATATGCTTGTTTAGTCACACAAGAGGAGGTGGCAGTTACAGGATTTGCATTTCAATCTCTTAACTTTCCATCCTTGTCTGGGAAGTTTCTGTGTTTCTTGGAGATGAAGTGTTGCTGGTTTGGGGAAAGCTCCAGCAATGCTGGGGAGAATAGATTAGGAGGTATACATCACAACATGTTTCTGGCAGTTTGTCTTTAAAGCTTGTTTTTAGTACTAGCATTTTTATATGAAAGTTGGGTTGCAACGTCTTTCCTATGTGTATAGATTCCATACAAGTCCACCAGAATCTTAGTACCATACTTGGCTTGAATAAAGCAAAAATCACTGGCTGGCTGAATTGCAAATCAAACTGGTATATTCTCAGCAGTATTACTTTAACTTAGTTTGTTCTCTTACTAAAACAAATCAAATAAAAACCCCATAAGCATTATATGGGCTGGAGTAATAATGCTATGCAAAACAAACAAACAAAAAAACCCACAGAAATGGTGCTTGAGTGTAAACCCAAGGGGTTCACTTCATCATCGTCTCCACATTTGGACACAGCGGAACTTATGTTACATGATATAAGGCAGGGCAGAAGACCTTGTCATGAAAACTTTTTTATTCCTCACTTCACTTCTTCACAATAGCTAGGTATATTTCCACGCTTTGGAAATGAGCCTAATTTTCTGATTTCCAGTGCATTTTTAAGATAATACCCCCTCAATTCCATCAGTTAGATTGGTTTGGGTACATTTCACTCCAACTTGATTTAGCTATAAAGAGACAGTGTTTGCAGAAAGGATCAAGGGGAAAACTTTTTACCAGTACTCACTTGTATAAACTGCTGAGTATGTTTTGAATTATTGAAAACAAGTGAAATTTGATACATAATAGTGCTTTAACACAAATACTCCAAGCTTTGGGTTCTGTCTGGTGAGGTGTAAGCTCTTCAAAGACTGGTTATGATTTTCAGCGAGGCTTTAAGAAGCATTTGTCTGTGCTAATGCCAAAAAGGTAGTAAGGCTTTATTTTACATTGCAGATGAGTTATTCAAGCCATAAGTAAAATCAGAAGCATATTTCACTGCCTGTCTGCCTTGTGTTGTACTGTTTTATTTTTATGCTTCTCATTAAAATAGAGGGCACACTTCTGAACCTTATGGTCTATAACTGCAGATATGCCAATCTAACCAAAGATAATTTAAGTAACTGTACACACACAATAGCATTGACCCCTGGATGTAAAATCTATTTATTGAAAAATTAAGATAGTCATTGACCAACTCTTTTAACTTTTCTATATGCACACACACTATCTCACAGAGATGCCTAGAAAAAAAAAAGAAACCACCAACAATAGACAACAATGGAGTGTCTATGGAATTCGAATTTTTAAAATCTGAAATGGAAAAGTCTTTCCCCTTCACCTATTTAACACTATGCTTCCCAACAGCATGTATGAGAAAGATTTTAAAATGTTGATAGTGAGACCAGCTATTGGGAAGATTGTTTTTCAAAGATTTTTTCTTTAGCTGGTAGATTACGTGAGTAGGAGTGAGGTGTTGGGCTTCTGGCTGCTCATCTGTTCCCCTACTCATGCCTCTTATGAAAAGATTTTACTTGTCACATACATCTTTTTTTCAAACAAAAATCTGCCTTTTTAAAGCATTGCTTAAATTGCACCATGAAATCCTTTCTTCCCTTCTCTGCCATTCCCTACATCTATTGACATGATACTAATCTGTACAGTAAATAACGAAGAGTTTATTTGCCTATGTATGTCTGTAAACGTAGGTAAGATTCTCTACTTTTAAAATAGATTTTCAATGGATTAGCTTAATTTCCTGGAGGAACACCTCATAAGTTTCTCAGAGTTATTAACACCATACAGAAGAACAGCCCACAGAACTTGGAAGAAAAAAAATCTGTAAGACTCAGCGGAGGGTTTGCTCTTTTTCTGGGTATCAAAATATTGCCATATGCCCTGATTTCAGCTTCTGTTTCTCTGCTGCTACGGGAGTACAGCTGCCAGGAATAAGATCAGGCAAGTTAAGATCAAGCCATTTCCTCCCTGATCTATCTTCTCTGATTCACTGTAAAAGTATTTTGTTATGAAGAATATTAATACAGAATTACAAAATTATTCACTGAAACGGGATATTGAATAACTGACTCTCAATGCCAAGTCACCAGCTAGAGCTAAGACTGGTAGAAGGTGAGCAGATTAAACAAGAAATTGACACTAGACAGGCTTTGGTAATATTTTTTAAATTGCCTTCACAATAAGGGAATCTTAAGAAAGAAAGGGAGTCTTAAAAAAAGAGTGGTAGATTCTTGTTTTTATTTTTTTTCTAATTTACTATAAAGCTTCCCCTCCTTTTACATGCAGGTTTACCACAGGATTATGCTGGCTCCTTTATGTGCTTTATATACGCTGAACTTGTGTCTGATGCGGATGGCTCAGCAAGCCTGGACAGGAAAGGCACAACATTTCTATTGACAAATACATTTTTTATTGTTCTCCCAGATTTTCTTCTGAACATCGATTTTGGGCACCCAGTGAAGTAGAGGAAGAGGTGGAAAATAATGAAATAGCTGAAATGTTAAAAACTAGATATATAACATTTGCTGGCAAGTTTGAACCAGTGAAGCATAAATGTCGAGCGCCCATGCCTGATGGAAGTCTGTGCGAAAGACAAGATCGGATTAAGGTGGGCACTGAGTAACGTAACTTCCAGGATATGTGCTGTATGGAGAGGATGTCATTAAAATATACCTATAAACATAAATTTTGCATTGTAAATATGGCTCAAGGGATTGAATGAAAGTTATTTCTGGAGAAGTTCACTGTTGGTGTGTGTTTCATATAGGAAGCGCCCTTTCTGTAACAAATTTGTAGACATATAAAGAACTCTAAAATATTTTAAGCATTCTTCATAGGTATTTATATTTATTACTGTTACATTTAAGTACCTCACAGGGAAGCAGTGACGGTTGCTTAAAAAATTTCCTTGTTTGGAGCATATTTGACAATAACTGTTTTTAGAAACTTGAGTGTTTGGGGGGCAAAGAGATTTTATTTACAAATTAGATTTTATGAAAGCTAAATCCTATACAACCTCAAAGCATGAGCTCTACTGAGCAGAGATCCTTTGCTTAAATACTTTGTTCTAATGTCTCTGTTCTTCCTGCATTATCTGAGATTGAAGGATCTGAATGCACTAAAGTACTTCAGATGGGATTGTTACGTGATAAGGATGTAGTGTACACAACAAATATGATGTAGGATGAGCACCCTTGTTCCAGACATGACAGGTTGTGCTACCTGTTCTCTTGAAACCAAATATTCATATCACAAAGAGGTTGTTTCTTGGAGATTCAGAATGTATTCAACATATGATGCTTATGGGATCCTGATGCCTTCTAAGGAGGACTGGGGTTCAGGTGTACAGTTTTATGACTTGATTCCAGGCACAAGCTATGCTGGATAATATGTAAACACCTTTTCGTTCAGAAGCTTAGAGATTTTTTTTCCCTTTCTTTGTGCAGTGCCCTTTCCATGGAAAGATAATTCCTCGGGATGACCTTGGGATTCCTGTTAATGCAGAGGACAGAGCCAGAGAAGAAAAGATACGGTTTGAGAAGCAAGCAGCTCAGCCAGGTTTGTGTCTCCATAGCACCTTAAAACAATGTCAAAATATTAGATAGATGTGGGAGCTAAACATATTGTGCTTTTTTCAAAGATTATTTTACATATACTTACATACACTGTATAAAATATTTACACTATCTACAATGTATTTACATATTTATATTACATCATTTACAGTATCTGTGATATCTACAAGCTCAGTACACAGTTGGACATCAATTGAGAGATTATATGGAGGAAAACCTGATTCTTTTGTTAAGAAGGCACAGGTTAAGAGCCACAGAACTGGATCATATTTCTGTTTTGCTCCTAGCCCCATTCTCTCATTTAAATTCCTGTTGATTTTAATTTGCAGATCATTTGCAATGATTCTTGCTTATCTCATAAGTATGGATGAATGTATACACAGAGTAAGGTTACCTTTTGCGTTTGTTCTTTATTTTCAGTAGTTCTCATAATGTTCCTAACACTTCTCAGGCAGACCAATTATTTTCTTTATCACAAGGAACATGTATATTGAAGACAATTAAGCCTATTTCCTGGGAGATGCTTGACTGTAACTATTCCCACACCTTGGCAAAATATGTTGTCTAACCTCGCTGGTCCCTAACAGTTGTAGTTTATGTGATGAAATTTTAATATTATTAGGACTACTCCAAATATTGGCAGAATGTTGTCACAATGCAGGCACTTGTTTTTCTTGTATCTTCTCATTTGTACTTACGTATATTTTAGAAGGAGAATTCTTGTCATTATGCTTTCTTTCTGTGCTGTGCTACAAAATACTCAGACTTAGGGAAGTGCTCACCTAGAACTCTATTGGCATTTTGTCTAGTCTGGTAGCAGACCCGGTATTTGGAATGGGCTTGAGGAAGGCAGCAAAAGAACCTGTGCTATTTAATTGTTTACTGTTTAATGCACAATATTCTGTTTTGTTCTTAAACAATGGGGATGGCCTACAAAGCTAATGATTTAGTCTGATCCTTGTGTTCTGGCTACTGCGTTCAGGAAGAATGCTGTGGAGTGAAGCCCTGTCATTCCCCAAGATTATTGTATCATTTTTAGGTGAGATAAAGCTCTGGACTGTTAGGTAAGCAATGCAGGCAGTGAGAAGGGCAGCAACCAATGAATACACGGGCAGGAAGACTTCCAAGGAGACTAAGGGACTTTTTTTTTTCAGTGGTACAACTAAACCTCATTAGCAATAGACAGAAGGTAGATTTTCATAGATCCCCAAGAGGATATGAGGAAGGAAGCAAAAGGAAGTTGATGCACTACAAAGGAAGATGGGAGAGAGGGATCTATCCAGCAAGACATAGTACATAACTGGAGGGAACAGATTTGTTTTCAGAGGTTTTATTTACTCTGCCTTCCCCCAGCAGGTGTTAGTTTTGTCTAGGTGAGTATTCTGCATTCCAATTAAACTTACCCTTAGGCTTTATCATTTTAATACCTTGCAGTATGGCCCCTTAAGAAGAGAGTTGGTTATTTCTTTCTTAAGCTCAGGCTGACTTCTCACCAGTTTCATAGTTCTGTATATTCTGAGTGAGGCTTCTGAGTTTTTCACAAATCCTCTTCCGAGCCTAAAGAACAGTAATTGATCCGTTATCCAAAAAGGTCAGTGATGAATAAAGGTGCATTTAAACATACAGTTGATCCAACCAGTTTCCTGTGATACAGATTCAAGTGACTGTGCTTGGGCATTACCAGCGCCCCGTGAAAGCAGCAGTCACTGAACACCTTTCGGTGTCCGCATGGGTCAAGAAGTGCCGCGTTCACAAGCAGTTTCCATCCTTTTCCAAGTAGAGAGAAGTGCTCTAAGCTGGCTTCCAGCCAACAGTGGAAATGGAAATATAGGAAATGTTGAACAGTGGAGGCAGGCCAGGGTTGGGGATGTTGTGCTAAAAAGGAAAGTTCCCAACTCAGTTATGACAAACTAAAACCACCAAATTAAGCTACGAGGTGTTCTTGAGGGACTAGTTTCAAACTGGAAACTAATACTTTGGTATAAAAATCACTTGCACTGAAAAATATTGATTTTTTTATCTATTCTGTGAAATTGCCATTGCTTGAGGCTAGACATAATACTTATTTTTATTACAGTGTCAGCACGGTGTTGTTAGAGGCTTCTCACCTCTGGCCCACAAGGATGTGTGTGTTAGTCCCAAACCAGTGTTGACATTGCTGTGTTGCATTATTGAGTGCTGTTGTTAAGCTGAGATGTCACACAAAGGTCCATCCTGGCTGTCTGGGGAGATACTGAGCAGGCTACAGCACTTAATTTATTGGACAAAACCTTCAAGGTTTCTAAAGCCGTATATACACCAGATGTCACTGAATACTTTTATCCACTGCTTTTTGTTTCTTTCTTTTCTTCCTTTGCCTCGTATTTTTATATATATATTATAATATTTTCACTAACCTTTTCAAAGGGTTTTTTGTTTGGTTGGTTTGGGCTTGTGGTTTGGGGAGCGGAGGGAGGGTTTTTTTTTGTTGTTTCTTTTTTTTTTTAGCTTAGACTTGAAGAAAGTGCTGCTGTGGAAAATGTACAAGTAGAGAACCACAGTAAGTGCTTTGATCATATGATTGAAAACATCATTTGCTAATGATGACAGCTTGAAAAATGCCAAACATTAAAACTGGGAGATCAGTTGCATAATTAAATTCCACAAACATTCTTGCTACGTCTTTTTCCTATTGGACAGTAGGTTAATTTCGTCCTTACATGGTTGAAGAGGAAAACAATTATGTAGAAGTAACACAGTTCGTGTGATAAGGCCTTGTGTTTTGATAACACTGTCATTGATAGCATGAAGCATTTTTCAACTTAGTATATAAAATTTTGAATTCTAGCTAATGTCCACAAAGTGGTGCTTTGGGCTCTTTGGTCCTGAAACAATGAATCATAAGGGATTAAGCTGACCTGCTAATCTGCACTGTTCATCCTTTTCCAATAGTTCGCACACAGGAGCAAATTAAGTGCCTATTTTTTGTGTCAACCCTGAAGAGTATCTGGTTTTTCAGCCCTTAGTGACTTGTTAACAAACAGGTATCAGGACAGGCTGGTGAAGGCAGGCCGCTGGCCAGTCAGATGTGAAATAGCATCTCTTTACTAACTACAGTATTGATTCCCGCCTACCCTTGCAAACTGTGTAATTTTCTTTTCCCTGCTGCTAAACTCAGTAACAATGTATGAAGAGCTTTAGGGGCCCATCAATGCTCAAAAAGGCTGCTCTTCCCTGGCATTCTATTGATTTTTCTCAAAGGCTTTTAAATTGCTCCTTCATTTTACTCAAATGCTCATTTCATCTCTACTGGATGCCGGCATTTTTTCGTTGTGTTTAAACAATTGCTCCATTCACTGGGTTCCTAAACTGTGACGCCTTCTTATTACTGGGAGATAAACTGTTTAGACGGTTTTCCTTAATCTTGGATTAATCGTTCCTGTATCTGAATTGTGCTGTTCTGTATTCCTTTACCTCAAAAAAAAAAAAAAAAAGACACCAAAAGAACCCACCTCTTGAAGTCTTATGATCTATCAAGTATATGTGCTCTATTTTCTCCCTCCATGCTTCTCCTGCTCAGCTCCTACATAGCTCCATTTTCCTCAGTTTTTTGTCTATGTAGGATTTTAATCTGTCCTTGCTTTCGCATATCATACTAGTAGGTTAGATCCAACCGTTCCTTGGGAAAATTGCTCTGGGATTCCTAAACACCGTGTTCTTAAGTGCCTCTGACCTTCCTGAAATGGTGTTACCGATATTTGTCGTGCTCACTGACCATCGTGGTGCAGAAGTGAAGTTGTATTGTCATTTAACACTGCATATTCTCCTGTATCTGCATAGATGTTAAATAAGAGAAGAAGTTTGGCGTTGCAGTTTCTGCAGGCAGCAAAGTCAGGCTGACATACGTGAACCTCTGTGACAAATGATTGGCAATTAGTGGTTATTAAAAGGAGGAATTCTGACATTGACGCTGAATTTGGACAACGTTACTCTCAAACCATATGCTCAAAATGTTTAAAATGTGGCACCATTTTCATAAGTTTGCATAGGTCAATTTTTGTACTTGAAGATATCTGTCCTTTAGCTACATTTTTTACTTACTGCTATTATTTTTCATTCTTGTTCTGGTGTGCAAGACACAATGCTAATGATGAAAGATGACTGCTTCCTTGAAATTACAGTCTAAATCATTTATGCTTATTCCCATGGTGGCAACTGCGATCAGACTTCACTCGCAGTGGGTGGTTGGATTCTGAAGCATTGAGAATTTGATAAAACCGTAAAACAAGTTTGTGAAGAGAGAAATTTGCTTGTGCTATTGTCAAGAGAAAAAAAACTTGATTTAGACAATTAAGCTGATGAAGTGTGGAATATTTTGGAAGAAAGATTTTTTTCAGATATAAATTGGGCTCATGGCAACAGGGTTATTTTGTCATATTCAAGAATGCTTTTAAAATATCAGATAAAGAAATGTTACAATATCATCACCCCACTCTACTCTAAAATTGACAAATTCCGTATTTTTGATTTTTAAGCTTAGTCAGAATTTATTTCTGGACGTAAGTACCTCAGGTACTTTGTTGGCACTTTGCTCAGTTTCTAACTGATGATCACTGTGTTTATGTCATGCATGGATTAGCTTCCTGGAAATTTTGCTACTGTGCTGCTGTAAAAACTTAAACCTTTACACAGACCAGTTTTGTCTACAGCAGCTAATAGATACCAATCCCAGCCTGGCAGGGCTTTTTTTTGTGTATGCAACTTACAGCACACTGACTCTGCCCTTGCCTAGTGGTGGCAAGAACTGTTGTTACCTTAGGAGACTGCAAGTTCTACTTGGTTTTGAAGTTCCAAAGTGTGTATTTTTTTTCTTTTAAACAGAGTGGCGAGACCCAGAATTCATGAGAGAAGTTGAAGCAGCTACGGGAGTGGATCTCGGTTCCTCTAAAAATGACGGGAAAGGAGGGAAAAAGAAAGGGAAGAGGAAGAAATACCCAAATCTGACAGACCTGAAGCAGCAGGCCAACACTTCTCGTTCACGGCTTGAGAAGAAAGTCTTCAATAAGTAAGATACTTAAGTTTTCTAAAGTCTGCTAAATTGTTGTTTCTCTTTGTTTCAGCAGTGTTTTCCCTTTCTACATTAACATGCACTTAACACAAATAGCTTCCTTGGCCAATGGCAGAGCACAAATGCCTTTCATGTCTCTGGAGGGCAGAGAGTAGCAGGTACCGATGACCGTGGTTATTTCTTAGAAGTTGATTTGCAGCTAATTCAGAAAAAAATTCCTATTTTTTTTAAATCTGTAGTTGCTGTAGGGGCTTCTTTTGGATGATCATTTGTTAACCAGATGGATGCTACTGTGTGTATGCAAAAAATACTGGATCTGAAGAGAAGTTGAAGCGTTCAGAGTGACACAACTTGTGGCACCAAACATGCACTGTAGTAGTGTTGATAAAGTAAAATTGAAGTGTTTTTTTTTTTTACCTTTTGAAAGCCCACAGTAGGCTGTCCTGAGCAGTACTTTAACAAAAGCATCTGTCAAAAACCCTCAGCATTTTGACATGTACCAGTAGCTTGGCAGTTGCCCTCAAGCCTCTGGTGTATGTTCAGAGACCTTCCCAAACTTCTTACTGCAACCTGGGCTTCTTTGCTCCTGTGTATTTTTTCTCACTCTTGTATATACTAAACTTGTAGCCAGGTGTGATGCACCACTCTCCAATATACACGGCGATTCTTTTTATGTATTACTCAGACACTGCCATTGCATTTTCTTCTCCTTTACTGAGAATGCATTGAATGTGTTCAGAAGAATATTTGGATCCTTGTATTATGCTTCGTGTTCACTTAACCTTTGCCATCCGCTGTTAATGTCAGGGAGTGGAACCTGCTGCACATCTCTTTTCAGTGGAAGAGTTTGGAGATGAATACTCCCTGTACCAGAGACATGCAGATATGGTGTTGTTCTCGGGATGGTGCTGTTCCTATATTTCTCCCTTTCCTCCTAGCACATGTGCAAAGAATAGCTCCAGGCCTACATTTAGCCAGAGAGCAAACTATTTGGGTTGCAAAGCAGCAACCCTCAGAAGTGTTAAGATCCTAAAATAATGAATAACTTCCACATATTGAAGTCTAAACATGAATGCACCCAAGATCATTTATGCACCCTTACCTTTACTTTTAAAAAAATGTAACCAATAGCTACTTATTTGTAAGAAAGCTTGGCTTCTCTGAGATAGCAGTTTAATGAATTGATTATTCAGGTCACTGATTGAACATTCTCACAATTTCACCTCGATAGTCACACAACTTTCTAGCTCAAGGTAAACAGAGTTCTGAAACTCCAGATTGTTTGTTAGTAATGGGGTTCTGATGAAGCAAGAATATTACAGAAAAGTAAAGTATCACAGGGTTGCTACTGCAAACATGGCACCAAAGTGGTCTGCAGCATACCTGCCTCTCTCATAGTAGGCTTGTGAATGTGATGTTTAAGTTCCAGAAGTTTTAAAGCTTAAGTAAGTTTTAAAATTCCCAAAGTTGTCAGCCAGCTCTCTACCCCAAAATCTACAGTGGTACAAGATGTGAACCTACATTGCTAAAATGCCTCATGCCACTGCTGTTTGGGGACTATTAGTTTATGCAGATAGCTTGAGTAACTGCAGTAAATAGGGGCATTGTAGAAACCTGTTCACTTATTTTTTATGACTCTACAGATGAAATTACTACTTTTCTTCTCCTTTCTGAAACAGAATTTACTTCTAGAAAACATTCTCATGCCATCCTGATGGACACTCACTGGCATTTAGACATTTCAGACAAAGGGCTGCCTGGAACTTACGTAGACATATATGAGAACTTTAAAGCAAAAAACCTAGCTCAGATGCAAGTGGGATTTTACAGTCCCCCCAGGCTGAATGGATGTTAGAACATATGTAGCGCTATATGTCCGCTCCGTTATGTCATTTCTTATATCTAGTCTTGGTTAGGTGTGGCTGCAACAAATTTGTCCAAGCATGCTCTGGTCTTTATCCTACAAGAAGCAGCTACAATTACTTAAAAAGTTTCACATGTTAAAAAAGTATTATTTAAAGCCAAGTAAGCAGTGGAAAGTTGTCAAATCAAAAAAAGGTTAAAATCAGTAACAGTTATTCCCTAAGCATACTAGATGAGTTGAACAACATCTAAGACAATATTTAAAATCTATTTTCCCTTTTTCTGGTGTAATGGTTACAATAACAAAGCCAAGTCCATGTTGCTTTTTATTACAAAATAACACGTTTTCTGTTAAATTCAAGTTACTCAATACTAGCTGAAGTCAAAAAAAGCATGCAATTATAAGAAGAAATTCATATCACGTTAAACAAAATAAATTGAAAAAGTTGGTTTTGGTTTACTATGCTTTGTGCTAATGATTTTGAGTGTGTGTTAGTGCCAGGCATAGGGAATCAAACCTGTCATGTTTTAATAGGTTTCATGCTTTGCAGCACTAAACAAGATGATAACCTTGTCTCCTTATAACAACCCCAAATTACTTGAAATGTATAGGTGATAAACCCAGGCTCTGGTCTGCCAATACAGTTAAGTGAAATTGCACAGAGATCATCAAAGTGGGATCTCATTTCATTTACAGTATCGCACAATCCAGTGGTGCTAATGTAAAACCTACATGACATGAAAGTGTCAAGGCCACTCGGCACTGCTAAAGGCTCACTTTTCTCCTACCAATTAGGCAATATTTGAAGTGCAAAACCATGACCACATTTTCTTTACTCTGGTAACTTTATTGGCAGAATTTTGCTAAAAAAGCCCACTTCCAAGGTGTTTTTTTCAGAATGCTGTCTTTGATTACAGTTGCTGCTGAGAAAATCTTTAATCCCACCATTTAGAAGCATTATTGAGAAGTATCCTCTGTCTTCAGATGTTTCAAAATTGCTTTTAAAGTGAAGCCATTAAAAGGAGCAGTTAGCTATAACAAATCAACTTGCCTTCCAGAGGTAACCATAGGAGCAGAGCTAGAACAGTGTCAGGCCTGATCCTGAAAAAGGCTAGTGCACAGTACCTGGTAGATGCTTTTTCCTCATTTTACCTGACACCCTGTAGCATCCCCAGAAGTGACAGAAAAAGGTAGACTGTGACAACACAGAGCCTAACAGCACTAGACTTGAAACCATCCCCTTGGTGCGAGAGGACTTGCAGACTGCATTTCTGGTACAGAAATGAACAGGGACACATCTGTGAGTGCCATGTTCTTAAGTTGGACACAGTCCCTCAGATCAAGCCTTTAGCTGCTATACTTCCCAGACTGGCAGAATATCCAGGCCTTTACAGCATGTTGGGAAATGACTTTTTGAAAAGCAGCACCAGGGTGACATTTTAACACACCTGCAACTATCAGCCTCAGATGTTTGATCTTACCTGCTAGAAGCTTCCAAAATAACTGAAAAAAATGGAACTCTGGAGTTCAGTGAAGAAAATACCTTAGGCATCCTGCACTCATCACTTTCCATAAGTTTTTGTAGGGACAGATACACACAACAGGACATTCTCCTGATTGTTGCTGCTGCATTTCTTCTGCTTTCCTGCACCTCTAAAACTGGGAACTCCTTCTGCTTTTCCAATTGAAGGACACCATTTAGCTATTCTGCAACACTGATTTATTTCTCTGCATACAGAGGTATGACAGTCTCTGCTGTCTTCCTAAGCTAGTGTTGTGCTCACGGATTAAACAGTTGCTGCTCAGCAATGGGGATGCTGGTGGTGTAAGTAAAAGAGAGCCTTACTCTGCATATGACTGATGAAACTGTTTTTTAGGAACCTCTGGAAGGGAAGTTGTTAAATGAGTCATACTTGAACATCAACCCTTTGCCATATAAAACATTCTAAATTTTGCAGGTGGTATTTGGTAAGGGTTTCTGAGTGTTAGCTAGGCTCTTTAAAATCCTGTTAGGTGCTTTTAGTCACTTCTTTCATCACAGAGTGGTTATTTGCTTTTGAAAAAATTAAACTTGTTATGTGTGACTGTCAGAAATAATGCTAGGAGGGTGGAATGCACAGCTATTAAACTGAAAGACTTTAATTTGTTTACTCATGTTAATAAAATCATTGCTGAATTAAACTATTTGTATTGCTGCAGCTAATTTGATTAACAAGACAAATTTGTTCAGCCTCATCAGTGCAGTGTTCAGAAGCCTGATAGCGATTAATCATAGTTCATTTTTCCCCCAACATTCATAAACGATCTCTGAGATTGCCTAGAGTCAACATAACTGTTTTAATACTTTGTTTCTCTTTCAGAGGGGCTGTGAAACGGGTGGTGAAAGCGATGAATCAAATGGACCAAAGAAAGCATGAGAAGTTTGCCAACCAGTTTAACTATGCACTGAATTAAATTGTAATAGAACAAAGGGCAAGAAGACTAACAAGACTGCAGCTGCACAAAACCCTTAGCACAGGCCTTCATCTTTAAACTAAAATATGGTGCTATATGTATTTTTACTGGGGTTATTTTTTAAATTATTTTCAACTTCTAATATATTTTATAAAGAACATGAATTTTTGGCAAAGATACAGTGGTGTATCATTGCATTTAACAAGTTGATAATTATTTGAAATGTACATGAAATAGAACTTATTTTATGATTTGTACATACTCTGAATAAAATGGTCGTGTTTTTTTTTTTGCCTTCTTAAGGGACTCACATAATTTATACCTTGTCAGCATGCGTTGTAATTTGTCTTGACTTTCATACCTTCAGAAAGATACCTTAGAAACAATATCAATTAGATTTTTTTAAGCCAGAGTTGGCAATCCATGGAGTACTTGCTCAGCCTACTATTCTAGAAAGAGTACCACATCAAGCAGCCCTCTAGCCCCTGCAGTACCTCTGAAGGCCTCTTGCATACATATGAAAAAAGATGCCATTCAATTGATGTCTTCTGATAAGAAATGGAAGAAAGTGTGATTCCAGCAGGTCCAGGAGCTAATTCAAATTCAGTAGCTGTGGCACCGGTGTAGAAGCTGAACTGTTGAAGTTAGTCCTGGTCTGCCTCTTGTCTTCCCAAGATGCTCTCCCAGTATCTTTCAGAACTGAATCTAGAAAGCACATTATGAAAAGTTGTGGAGATATGGGGTATGTGCTGGGGTTTAAGTGATACCAAAAAAAAAATAAAGCTGCAGTACAAAGTTTTAAAAAATTACTTGGGTGGCTTACTGCACAAGTGAACTGCTTGGCTTGTATCAGCACTCAACCCCAAGAGTGCATCTAAGGACCTAAATACAAACACAACCATCTAGACTCCTCTGACTCCAGAGGTTTAACACACATTGAAATCAAGCAACTGAATCTGATGTGACTTATTGGCTGAGTACTTAGATCTCTCATACCTGCTTTACTGGCTCTAGTCATGCCTAAAGTAGAGTGAAACAAACATTGACCAGTTGTGCTCTTGGTGGGTCTCATACAGCTTTTATGGGTGAAGAAAATCAAGAATATCAAGGAGGGTAGCGTGTGAGAAATTCAATTTTAAAGTTAACTTCCAGTAAAACACAAAATACAAATTAGAATGGATTCTCTAGAGCACTGGCTTAGTCGCTCACCTATTTGAGATATTTCCTCATGCATCAAGAGTCCCTAAGAATTAAAATCCTCAGTGTAGCTTCTGACCACCTCAGACAAAACAATTTACAGCTCTGCCAAATACCTCTTGATTTGAGCAAGTACTGCTGAGAAAACAATTAACATTTACTCTTGATAATTTATCTTGCAGGTCTTTACAGTTTGGAAGATATTTTCCTCTCCAATACATATTTAGAAATATACTCCTGAACTACAACAAATAATAAATAGCTAGCAGCTGTTTAAGCAGGAATTTCAAAGGTACTTACTGCACTGGAAATCAGAGCCACATCTACTAGCTGTCTAGCTAACTTGGTAATGAAGGCTGCAGGTGAGAGTGTAGACAGCAACAAACCATGTTCATCACCAGGTCAGTTGAAACAACTGCTAAATTGATTTTATTTGTTAGCAAAGATAAACAAACAAAAAAGCAACAACACAAAAGGCAAAGCTGACACACTTGAGTGCAGTATAGATCATTGGATGCTGATATTACAGAACAGTCCAAATGAATCTGGAAATGAAGATTTGTGATAGTCACAACAACAGTTATACACTGTTGATATTTTTGAGCCTGCACAGACTGAAGGTGTTAATTTGTAAGGTATGTTTTAGCTCCTCCCTGTAAAAAGAGGAATTTGTATGGTGCAGTGACACTTATCCCTTCTTTGCTGTGGGCATGAGGTGTCAGCACTATAAAGCTTCCAGCAAACAGGTGTACTTCACTGCACCTCAGATTTTCCCATTTTGGGTTTTTAGTTTAAAAAAAAAATAAGATTGGAAAAGGAAATTATAGAAATCTGAGAGAAAGTAGTATGCTTAAGTAATTATGATGCTACTCAGAGTCACATCAGTTCTAGAATTATCATTCTCAGAGTCTTATCAGTTCTATAGTTATCAACTGAAACTTCTTATCTGGACCCAAGTATCAGAGGCAACAGTTAAACCTGATCCTATTAGGTCAGCTGCATATTTCCTCACTTCCCACCTTCCTTAATTAAGGCGCACATACATTTTTGTAGATTGCCTCATGCAAAAAGGCAACTTGCAGAATTAAGGTTTCCCAGCAACAGACTTGAGCTAGCTAACTGTAGCTCTGATGGAGAAAAATTCTTAGAACAACATCTATCACCAATTATCCTCTACACCTTCATTAAGCAGAAATCCTTTCAGGTTTAAAAGGAATGAATCCTCCTTTTAGAGGTATCAGACCTCTTTGTGCATCACAACAACTCAAATTTCAGGTTTCATGATTCTGAGCTCAACACCTTTTCAAACATCTTAGTTAACTGTCTGACTTTTCTACTGGAAACCTCCCTATTCCTGTCCTGTAAGTGCTGGGGAAAAAAAAAAAGTTGTCATTTACATAATCTCTGGTGTTTATTTTTGTTGTCATAACTCACTCAAATACCTTTGCAATGTACCATAACATACTCCTATACTTAATAGGATTTTCAGGTACCTAAACACCTTGGTCGATTTGACCCTCAGTTTGTGTTATCTGGGTGTTAAGATGAATAGCTGTAGAGTCTTCTGGTTGAATCTTCTATATTTCTAAAAGGACACAGTAGCTCTGAGCTGGAGTGAACTATGCTGATACATCTGAGACATCCTTTTCTAAGGGTGCTGTTTCAGTGGTAAAAACAAGAACAGAGAACAAAGGCTTCTCCAGTTTTTCCTACTAGAGCACGATTGCATCTGGGAAGTAAAAACTTGCAGGGAAGAAACTGTATAGCATACTTAAATTTAGTGCTGTTTAAGGTTGGAATGAAGGGTCTGGCTCTCTGATACATAGCACGTAGTGAGTGCATAGTGACATGAACAAGCCTGGTATGAGGTCTGTGAACAGAGCACGTGCTCACACAGAGCTTCTGAATTAGAAGGCATGTGCTGAAGGATTGCTCTTAAGTTACTGATAGAAGATATTCATATTCATCTCTTACATGATTCCTTGCAATTTTATTATCTCTAAACATACTTTAGGCATGTTAGCAATCCAGGTCTGGTTGAAGATTTCTACTGGAAAATTATAACCCTTAAAAACTCTTAGAAGTGTTCTTTAAAAGACTTCTTATTTATGAAAGAAAGACTTTCCCGCTTAAGCCTAATAAGACCCAGGAGGAAAGGGGAAAAAAAAGTATGAGCCCTTAAGGTGGTTTGATCTGACATGTATTTTCACAGCACATCTAACACTAACCAAATGCATGGCCTGTGTTTAAAAGTCAACTGTTTTTAAAGAGGCAGTGGGAATCCTAGTGCCCTTAATGGCTACAGTGCTGGAGCACACAAACAAGGAAGGTGAAGTTCCAGGTCCCTTCTCAGCCTAGAAGGTTTAACGGTCACATATCCTACCGTGGGAGACAACCCAAGCCACAGGCAACTAAACTAGCAAAGAAACTAGAAGGAAACAATTCTCATCACTTGTTTTTCTGGGGTGGGGGACCTGAAACTCAACCACAGTGGACATAAAAATACTTTGTGTAGGAGACTAGATGAGGCAAGAATAGCCTTCTAGACTACAGTCCCCAGAGTGGGGCAAGGGAGGACTGGAACCTCATTCTCATTCCCTGAGCATCTACCATGAAAAACATTGCTGAGCTTCACAGATTCAGGCAAGAGCTTGGAGTTTGTTCATAAAAATTGTTGTTACCAGCTAGAAGATCAGTCCTGAGGACCTGCTGGACACCAGCCCCGAGAAAAAGGCATTACTCTGGCAACTACTGGAAAATAATTTCTCTTAGTACGTACTGGGATGGCTACATTTAAATAAAACAAAAAAATATCCTGCTCCTGGGAGAAAATAACATTTGAATGTATGTCTGGAAACAGGAAGGAGAGTCCTGCACCAAGTGCTGCCCAAAGAAAACTCAACAGCACAAAGAGCACACAACAATGTCCAGTCCGTAACACACTGAGGAAGAAAAGACAGAACAGAGGCTCTAGGCATCAGGGAGAGGTGAGCCAGGAGCAGAAGGCGACAACAAGGCAGGAAGGGGCAGTGGCCTTCCTGACAATAGGCACAATCCCCCAGCACCCAAACAAGAAAAACAAATTTGGTGATAGCAACCAGAGACAGCCAACAGCTAGCAGTTACCTGAAAGTCCACATCCACCAAGATAAAAGGCAGGTCTGAAGTCAAGCCAGCAAGCATAGGCAAGGTACAAAACTAAGCACACGTCCAGCAAGGCACTTCACCTAAACACAGCTCCCCCACAAACAACTGAAGGGCAAAGACCCCAGCCTAGGGCTCTCCCAATTAAGTAGGTTTCATGGCAGTCTGAGCCAAGGTCGTGCAGCTGTGCCACATCAGTGCTGACCTCAAACACCTGGCAGGGGCTGGGATGAGGATACCAAGGAGGATTACAGAAAAAGATGACAAAAGATAGAAATTGGAGCCTGTTGGTACATTCAGAGCCCTCAGAGCATCTCTCTTAAATTCATGTGGTGATAGTTCTATTACAAAATCCTGTGCAGGTGCTGAAGGACTTAAGAAAGAGGGTGGGAAGCACCCTAAGCTAAGAGCTCCAAGCCTGTAGATCAAGACCAGTGTGGACCTTCCCTGTCCAGCAGCACTGGTGACCCCTTCAGTTGGAATTCATGCTAGAGACCCCAAAACTTAGCACATCCCCTAGAAAATGCACACTGGGGAGAGCTGGGTCTGCCTAACAAATGGACAAATTGTGCCGTGTGGGACAACGTTATTGGGCAATGATTGCCCTTCAAGCTGCCAGAGACAGATGCTGCTTCTGAAGAAAAAGGAGAGAAAGCTATTAATTGCTCAGGTTTCTGGTTGATGCTTTCCCTCCTCTTCCTCTACTTCAAAACTGATCAAGCGGAGAGAGAAATGAAATCATGCCCTTGTTGAGCTTTTCCTAGCAGCTCGGCTGTTGCTGATCATGGTGCTTCAATGCCTGGCCCTATGCAAGTTGGGTGCTGTGCACAGCTTCTGCACATGGATTCCTCTGAGGCTGGTGGACCTAAAATGACAGCACTGATAGGCAAAAGCCACTTTTTGTATCTCATTCTTGCAGCTTTCCAAGAGCAGTGTCTGAAATGGAGAGGTTTTGAATCCATTGCCTTCTAGGCCAATACGGAGCCTAAATGTAGAACCAGTTCAGGAGAGGTTACTGGGGCAGGTCTCTGGTGGAAGGGACAGCAGTGTAAGTGCTAGGGATAGGTTCCACCAGAGCCTTGGCAAACTGAGCTAGACTTTACTCCGGTGCAATCTGCCTCTCCATCCCTACAGGTCTGTAATATAAATATTGTCATCTGCCTGTCCAGGTAGACTCCCCCTTGCTTTTCTGCCTGTCAGTGCCCTGAGCAAAACCCCAGCCCTCCTGTGTGAAGTGCTCGTACGTTTCTGCGTTAGCTTCAGGAGTCGTCTCTGTCAAGGGGTTAAGGAAAAAGCTTATTAAAATTGTTTAAATGTGGTGCTAATTAGTTTAGCTGTAATGGACACCACTAGGGGTCTGGTTACTTCGCAAGAGATTGTTGGATAGCCATTTCTGCCAACAGTCCAATTTGCACAACGATGACGTGTTGGCATTGCATCCACCATTAGTTTGCTGTATTTATAATGTCATTATGGGGCCGCTCTTATCCTCCAGTCTGTAAAAGGTATATGGAGATGTAATATATGATTCTGCTTGTTTGGAAATTGCTTTTGGATATCTTTGATTTTTTGTAATAGTATTTTTGTTTAAGTCCCAAAGACTTTTCTTAATTGCAAATCTCAAAATGGTTAGCAGTTCATCGTGCAGCTTGCTGTCTGTCAACATAACCAGTTGAAAAAACCCTACAAGCAGCCCACCAAAATGCTCTGTTCCTGTGCTTCTCTTCCCCTCATGCAGTCTCTGGGGTCCAAAGCAGAAGAAATAAAGTTATGGTGTGGGTGGAAGGTTGGGAAAGAGTCCGCTTATGCTCAGCTGTGTAGGGCAGGTTCTTCCAGTGTGTGTCTGTGGTTGTAAAACCAAAAACAAACAAGCAAAGACAATCAACCAACCAACAACAACAACAAAAGAAGAACAAAAAGCAAGCAAACAAAGCAAGCAAACCAACAAAAAAAAAACACCAGAAAATGGGCAATAGCTGAAATACATGTACTAAGGTTAGAAGATTTATCTTTTCTATTGAAAACGCAGCAGTTTACAAAAGGGAGTGAATCTTTATTGTGTCAATCATCATCTCACAAATATTCCTGTGACTTGCAGTTCTTTGCTGTAGATTGCCCTTCTTGACTGTGACTGTAACATGTTACTGGTTTGTGACAGAGCAGAGACGAAAATATAAACTATATTTAAAATATATATTTAAATATATAGCACTTTGCCTGGAGTGATGGTTTTAACTAGCTAAGGATCTGTCATATACTGAGATTAAATTAGTAAATCATATATTGGACTTGCAGTTATTTGTCGCATTGCCTGAAGCTGGCATGCACAGACTTTTGGGTCCTGATCATGAGTTGACCTCTGTGTCCCTGGTGTTTCTCTGTTGGAACAGGGCGCATCCATAGTATTTCCAGCACTCGTAGGATTTCTCCTGAATGGGCACTGCAGACTTAGCAGCTCTAGATTTCCGATGCTCTGATATCCTCCTGCATAGCTTTGAAGCTTGTTCTATATGATGGATCCACATCTCTGCCAGACGGTATCGGACAAGTAGAAAGAGCTCTTCCCGCCAGGGTTATTTGCACCGTGACAGCTGTCATTCTGTCCCCCTGAGATGTCTATGTAGTGTGACCGTGTGTTGCAAAACAGGATGGTCAGAAACCAACAAACAAAAACTTACAGAAGTGCACCAGATAGAGAAGAATGCACTTCATGTAAACCCACTTTGTGAGACAAACTTATTACAATCCCATTTGTTTACTTACCTGTCCCCTTCATCTTCAGTGTCCACTCTGATCTGTGGATCACATCTTTTTTAATCACAATATGATAAATAAAAAAAAAAGCTTCTTTTACGTGTTCTTATGAATCTCTATGACAGCCACACTTTCTTGCTTACTCTGTGAAGCAGAACCTCAAGACCAGAACTGTCCAGACATTGTAAAATGACAGTCCTATGACTATTTAAATTAAATACGTCTATGTTTGAGCAGAATTATTTTATAAATGTAACACCTGTTAATAGATAAGTATATTTGCCAACAGGGCAGGCACAGTGTATTTTCAGGAAATGATTTAGGTTCTTAAAGACAAAACTTTATTTTTAACATTTTGCTCATGTAGTATAAGAATAGAAGTGTGAAACATGACTGTGAATTCAGCCCAAAACAAAAAGTCTGTGATACTTGTGAAAACAGAAACAAACAAACAAACAAAAAAAAAACCACCAAGAATTCACCTAAAACCGTAACTTACTAAAACCACCTGAAGATCTGCCCAACCTGCAATAACACCAAGAAATTTTTTGGGGGGTAGAATTATAGAGCACTGGTTTCCAATGATTTTGTGTAATTTAATTGACTGTGCTGTGTAAGCAATGAGACAAAATATTTCAAAGTATTTTCAAATATCTCCCAAACATTTGGAACATATCTGCCTGCATTTGTGTTCCTTTAAGAGTAACAAGTTTTACTCCATTTATTCAGTGAGCATAAACTACTGAAATTTGTTGTTCAGTATAAGTTAAAATATTCAGAACAAAGTAAAATGGACACATTTTCCTTCTTTTTGTATCTAATTCTATCATAAACACAGTGAACAATGGTAAGATTCAATTAGTGTCAGAATCATTTCTCACTACACAGGCTTGCATCCTTGGATTTAACATTGACTTTGTGGGAATTAGCTCAAAAGTATGCTGATGATCCCAAATCTTCTTTGGTAGATGCCAAAGGCTTCAATTGAAAACATTGAATCAGACTCTGAATGTGTTACCTGGTGTAACTGCGAAGAGAGTTTGTCCTCTGGCAAATGCTTTGTCATATGCCCTGTGAATCCTCTAAGTTTTATGAATGAATAATAAAGTCATTATAAAAAAAAAATAACTCACAGAATGAACCAGAGCAACCACCTTCTGCTTGTGCCACAGAGAAATAATCATCTTGCTTTCAGTCAGTAGATTATACTCATGCTGCACCAGGATCTCTATTGCTCACTGAAAACCAAGCTGAGTCTCTGCAAAAACCTCTGTGCGGGGTAAAGCACAAACTATGGCATGCTGAGCAGAAGGTGCATCACTGTATGGGAATCTGCTTTTGGGCTTTGCTAGGGGTTAGCATGTTTTGGGGCCTTTCAGGGGGATCGCTGTGGTGTGATAACCTCATATTGCTGCATCAAGCCCACAGCTTGTTCCATTCTCTTTGGAGAGCCAGAGGCAGGGACATAGGGTGATGGAGTTAGGACATTCAGACAGGTGGGAACATTGAGCTTTACTGCACTGGTTGCTGCACATTCAGACCAGGGATGTTTCTGAACAACAGCCCAGTGCTGATACCATCAGATGTCTCACTGACAAACATGCAGCCTGGTTACAGGGCAGTGGTCCAGGGAGCATCGTCTGAGAGCTCGCTCTTTGGTGCTGCTCATACTCACACTAAATGCCCTCTGCATGTGGGCAACATCCTGTGACTTGAGACCGAGCCCACGGTGTGCTCAGCACTGCTGCACAGTCCGAGTGCTGGGGAAGACGTGCTGCAGTTGAGGCTCTGCAGTTCTCCTATTGACTTCTGCAAGCAGAGGATCAGCTACATGAGACATTCAAGCAAGAATTATCAATAACTTCCTAAACTACGCTGAGAAAGATATCTGTGAGTTTGCTTTCAGCACTGCTATAAAATATCAGAAGCCTTATTAAATCGAGTTTAATGACTGGGAATCTCAGGCTGTCTTCTTCATCCCACAGCTGTGAGTGATAACACTCACACGAACAGGTTTCACTGGCAGGACGCTAACTGACTTGAGCAGGAAAATCATCTGCTCCAACTCTCCGAGCATCCCCCTGTTGGAGCTGGAATATTTTCTGCTGGGAGTTCGCTGTGTTTAGACAGGCTTTGATATGAAGCTGGGTCATGCCCCATCTGAACTAAGAGCACAAATGCTCATAGTGTTTGCTCAAACCCGGGCAGCAACAGGATAGTTTTACAGCGCAGAAGAGCCTACTAAGCATCCATTTCCCTGTTCAGCTGGTTTTCCCTACAGGTAAAACCACGGAGAGCCGTGCTCCAAGCAGCACTCGCAGCGTTCTCCCTTGAAAATTCACTTCAGATCTGTTAAAGCAAAGGCAAACGAGTCTGCTGGGAGCCATCTGGCATTTGCACGGCCCTAAAGGAGGGGAGATGGAAGGCAGCGGGGATGCCCACAGCCTGCCGGGGCCTCCGGGCAGGGAGGTGTTCAGCTGCTCCGTCCCCGTGCCCGCTAAAATGACTCGAGAAAACGCTGTTTTCGTGAAATCACCCCGGGAAAGCGGCCGTCACGTTTCTGGGCTGAAAAACAAAAGAAACGGGCAAGCAACAAAGCAACAGTGGAAACAGGGAGCTTCTCCTCGGCGGGAGCTGGGGGGTCCGCCGGGCTGGGGGTTGCTGGTGGGCAAAGCGGTCAGCCTTTTGTTTGCTTTGCAATTAAGAAAAAAATAAAATAAAGATTGTGGAAGACTTTGAAAGCAGTTCCCAAATAATCAGCGGAAGTGCTGTGGAAAGATTGCTTTATTTTTAAAGCGCTGGGAACTAAAGGGAAGAACCGCTTTGTTAAACGTGCATAAATCCAAAATATCAGACTCGCCGTCTGCGGAAACAAAGGAGTTTATCTACAAGAAAAAAAAAAAAAAAAAGATTTTTTTTTTTCCTTAATATTGCATTAAGATCGGCAAAAACAGTTAAGAAAATGCAATCACGGGAACTAAGCAGGGACATGCCCTCTCCCGTAGAAGAATAAAGTTTATTTGTGTGTCAGAAACACACGACGTGTTTCCAGAGTAAACGAAACGAAAAACAAAACCCTAATGCGATACCTCGCTCCAGATGCCCCTGTGCCAGGCGTTTTCCAGAGGGAACTTTTCCTACAAATTCCCGAAAATCAGGGAGACAGCACCACGGAGAGTAGAGTCGCGGTTTCCTTAAAGTTTATTGATTGCGTTAAAGTGGTTTTTAGCAAACAAAGTGCTTTCTGTATCATCTTTCGACCGTTATTCCCGTACCTTATACATTAATTATAAAGTTAAAACTTTTGTGACAACCAGAAATATACAGAAATGCGGGACGTGAGGGGGAAAAAAAGCCCACCCCGAGGGGACCAAGGGGGCCGGCGGCCGCCCCCTCTCCCTCCCCGGGGGCGGCTGTGCTTGAGGGCAAAAATAATAATAATTTTTAAAAAATCGTGAAATCAGGCAAGGAAACGGCGCATTGTTGTCTCAACAACGTCGAGGGACAAGACTATAGTTCTCTGTTTTACCCTGAGAGTCAAATGGGTACGTAAGCTTTTTAAAGTCCTTTTTTTTTTTTAAGAGTGTCCAGACCGGGGGAAAACAAAAATAATTAAAAAAAAAAAAAAAGACAAAACCAAAAAGACACAGCAACAGGGCACATCGGGGGTGGGGAAATATATATATATATATATACAGGTAACGATGATTTACATCTACCGCTATGTACAGGGGGGAGGGAGGCTTTCTTCCTCCCCTCAGAAGCCCAGTATACACGTCGCGTATAAAAACGGGTCGTAGAAACGGTTGTGGACGACGAAGCTGCCCGGAGGGGCCGCGCCTCGTCGGTTGGTGGCCGTTGGCGACCGTTGTTGACCGTTGGTGGCCGCTGGCGATCGCTGACCGTTGATCGTCCCCTCACGGTCGCTCCGTCCCCTCACGGCGGCCCCGTCACCTCACGGCGGCCCCGTTCCCTCACAGCCGGTCCCCTCACGGCAGCCCCGTCACCCCATGGCGGCTCCGTCCCCTCACGGCGGCTCCGTCCCTTCTCCCCTTCTGTCCCATCCTCGGAGCTTCCCCCTCACACACACACACAACCCCCCCGGACCCACCCGGCCGCCTGAGGGGGGGGGTCTGTGGGGACGGCGGCGGGCTTATAGGTGCGGGGTGTAGAAAGCCGGGGCGCCGTAAGTCTGCGAGCCCAGCACGAAGGGCGAGAGGACGGCGGGGCTGGGCAGGAAGGGCAGCTGGGCGGCGCACACCAGCCCCCCGGCGGGGTGCCCCGCGTAGCTGCCGGGCCCGTGCATGGAGAGCGGGTTGCCCATGGGCGGCGAGTGGCTGAGGGGGCTGAGGCCGCCCCCCAGCCCGCCGCCCCCCGCCCCGCCGCCCGCCCCGCCGCCGCCGGTGGGCGCGCTGGTGTCGGCGCCGGGGTTCTGCTTCTTCCACTTGGTGCGGCGGTTCTGGAACCAGATCTTCACCTGCGTCTCGGTGAGGCTGAGGGACAGCGCCAGGTTGAGGCGCTCGCACACCGACAGGTACCGCGTGGACTTGAACTTGTTCTCCAGCGCCACCAGCTGCTCGTAGGTGAAAGCTGTCCGAGCCCGCCGGGGCTTCCCCGACTTGGAGTCCGAGCCCGTGCGCTTCCTCTTGGGCTTGGCCTGCTGGCTCTGCTGCCCCCCGCCGGGGGCTGCCGGGGGCGGCTGCTGGGGCTGAGGAGGGGGCTGCGGGGTGGCCTCGGCGTGGTTGTGGTGGTGGTGGTGGTGGCCCGGGTCGGGCTCTCCGGGAGCCGCCGAGCCGCTGCCGCCTGTGGTGGTGCTGGTGCTGCTCTCCTCGCCGCACAGCTCCTCGTCGTCCTGCAGCTCGCTGTCGGGGCTGCGGCTCGGCCGGCTGCTGCTGCTGCAGTCCAGGTCGCACTCCTCGGCCTTGTAGAGCTCGCCGTCCTCCTCTGCAAACAAGGGACGAGGCAGAGTTAGGTCTCGGCAGCCCCCAGCCCGGCCCTACACACTGGTTTTCAGGGCAAGGGGTGAGTGAGGAGATGCCCGGCTCCCCCTGGGCACCTCACCCTACATCGTGCTGCCCTATAGTAGGGGTAAAGCGACAAGGCTCGGAGCTCCCTCAGCACAAGAGCTGGCCCCAAAAGGTGGCCCCACAAAACACACACACCCCGTCCGACCTCCCCCTCCAGAAAGAACCTGGAGGGGGGGGGGGGGGGGACAACACACGACCTGCCCGGAGGCTCCTGGACCCCAGCAGCCGCCCGGTTTGGCAGCGGGCCCCGGAGGTGGCACATCGCTTTTTTTTTTTTAACGCTTTTAATAACAAAAATATCCGCCTCGACGGTTCTCTGCTGGTTTTTGGGCTCTGGCGTTTTTAACCCTTTCTCCCCCTGGCTTGACCTCTCCTCATTTCGCGAGGTGGAAGTGTTAAAGTGGAGTAAATACTCGTATTGATTAGCAGAGCAGATGCAAACTTAATTAAACTCATTTCGCGCGATGTAGAAACTAGTTAACGGGCATTTAATTTATTTGGGTTTATAGGACGCTCCAATTAACGGGTCTCCGTCGGAGAACAAGGTAATTATCCGGTATTTAAGCCTGTTGGACTTTCTCCTGACGGTTCTGTCGTGTTGAAGCCGGCAAGAACCCAGCGTCGGCGAGAAAAGCGGCTCCTCTGGACCTCGGGGGGAACCGGCAGGCAAATAAATGCTCGCCGCATACTGCCCCCGAAGTGCCGGCCGGGGTCGGAGGCACCTCGGGCAGAGGACCATAACCACGGCCCTTTTGGTCCGGCTGGCTCAGGCACTCGCCAACTTCCCTCCGCTCTCACCCGCAGCTCCGGGAGCCCCCCAAGCTCGTTTTGGTTACCCGAAGTACGCGCGGAGCAAGAGACTCGCTCGTCTGTCGCCCTCCTCCCGTGTGCGCTTCTGTTGGTTTTAATCCCCCCCTAAAACTCCCCAAACCACTGCACCTCAAACTTGGTCCGCATCCTAACGCCCGACAGCTTCTAGCTAAGATTAGGGGTGTTTTAAATGAGTGTGTTTTGTTGGAAGAACTGATTTTGGCTAACAGCAGATACGGCTGGCTCACTAGGAGAAAAAGGGGCAGAGAAGTTGATTATAATCCTCTTCACCCCAAAATATCCCGTAATGATGCGGGTTTATTCAATCCTTTCCAGATTCCTGTTCAAACCGGCAAACAAAACTCGCACAACCACCGCCGCACGGCCCCGGGAATGGGATCAGGTTTTCCCCAGCCTGACACACCGCGTGAAGACGAGTATCCCCAACCTGTAGCACTTGGTATAAATCGTCGTGCACAATTTTTTTGCAACAACAATACATAAAAAGTGCGTGTAGACGACCCTGCGGGACCCGGGATGAGCTCAGTGCCAGCGCCGCAGCGAACAGGGAATGTGCGGGTTGTGTTAAAACAGTTTAATTTTTTTCCCAATAAACTGTAGGAAATCCCAGCCGTGGCTTAATTTAAGAGCTTACTAAAATTTTCTTGAAACAGAAAAATGCAGCGCAAATACATTTGGCGATGGGGATTGGCGCTGAAGGTGCGATTTTGTATATGGAAGATGTTAAATGCTAATTAAATACGGAGTTTTAACTGTTATTTTTATCACTTAGTTTTACGAGCGACCTGTGACAATCTCTGATTTCGCTCTCCTTTTGCCAGAAAGCCTTCCCATTTCGGGGTGTTGGCTCTTTGCCGGCCGGAGCTACTTTTCGGAACACTTCTAAATTAAAGCACCGATTGAACTTGCGTTAATTACGATGCGGGCATTAAGTTTCGTGATTTTCGGGCAGTCCCAGATCTCTTCGGGACTGCTGCCGCTTTACATGAAATTAAATGTCGGGGCTGAAGGGCCGAAGCGTGCGAAGCGCCTGCGAAAGTTGTCAGTGCGCGGAGCGCTGCTTCCTGATGGCTCCAAATGTATTTGGGTGTAAAGAAGCGATAGAGTTGCATTTCTCTCCTTGTCTGGAGATAAAAGTGCAAGATTAGCGATAGGCTGACCTCGTCAGTCTTTCTGATCGCACAGATCTATTTAGTATGACAGAAGCCGGATGGGTTTAGACGAATAATTACCCCAGGTAGAGACCACTTTTTAAAATGTCTCTTGAATTCTATTAACGCCCCGCTCCTGCTTTTGCTTTAGAAATTAAAAACTTCTAAATTTCACGAAGCTCGGGCTGGAGGAGATTTCAGCCCTTTTTCCCTGCTTAATTTTAATTGAAAGAGTCACGCTGTGGCCGGATCGGAGAGCGCAGAGTCCTCCCTCTCCCGCCCCAGAGGCAGAGATATTATTTTCCCCCTTGCGAGAAGTTTATCCTCGGCCCCTCGCCAGCCCTGTCTCCGTCCCAGGGCACGGAGCAGCCCCAGCTACTTCTCCTGGGGGCTGGCTTTTCCCGGGAGGGCTCCGCTGTCCCCAGAGTCGCGGTGTTTAGAGGCGAGAAAGTTGGGATATTTTGGACCCAAGAAAGAAAAAAGCAATCTCGAGCTTGGGTCGAATGCAATTCCCGATCAATAGCGAGCCCTAATAAGTGTAATAGGTTTTAATCGAGTAATTATCCGAATTTTGACCCTATAATTTAGATGTTAGGGAAGAGTTTGCAAGGTGCTTGAAAGAGATATGCACAATTCGATAATAGGATATCGATCCAGGCAGTCCTACATGCCACTCTGGGGCGATTTCCCCCATTATCCAGCCTCTTTACGCTGCTAAGCACATTTTACCTTAAATGTAATCGAAGGAATTTAATTGTTTTTCCAGAGATAACCAGCATTTTGTCACAATTAGTCTGATTTGTCCTAAAAAAGCCAAGGGGAGAGAGAAAATTGAATCTGTCGCCCAGAGCAACGCGCCGGGGGGGGGGGGAAGGAGGAAGGGGAGAGCTGCTTTGAAGGCTGCGAAGAACATAGAGAAAAGTCATAAATGCCTCGGGAGGGGTTCAGGGGGGCTGTGGGAGCAGGGTGCAGGAGAGTTTCGACCGCAAGAGTGGGATGCGGTCCCTTGTCCCATCCCCGGGCCCTGGCCCAGTTCTCCCGGGGCCGGTCCGGCTGCTCCCACGGCCCCCGTGTCCCCCCCGAGCTCCCAAGGAGGAAGAGGGGTCCCTAAAAGCATGCCAGCCCCTTCCCCAGGCTGCCCCCACCCCGAGGGGCTCGGGGTCCCCCCCAACTACTTACTGATGAGCTCCGCGGACTTCTTGCACGCGTCGAAATCTTCGGCGAGAGCTTTTTGCTCGGCCAGCTCCGTCCCTGAGTCCTCGGGCTTATCCTCCGCCCCCAGCGGGAACTGGGCTCCCCCCGATTTGTACAAGCCCCCGCACTGCCTCCTCTTGCTGTTGAATTTGTTAGGGTCCAGGATGTCGAGCACGGAGAAAGAGGTGGTTCTGTGCACGGCGGGCAGGGCCCCCGCTGCCCCCTCTTGTCCGGGGGTGTTGCTCTGCCCGTCCCCTTGCCTGTCCCTATTTCCAGGGCAGGAGTAGAGGGGCAGCTCGCCGCCGGCCGAGAGCCGCTGCTCCCCGTGGCTCTCCATGCCTTCCCCGGGCAAGCCGCAGGGCTCCCCGCCGATGCCAAGCGAGGCTGCGGGGGCTGTCACCGCCGCGGCTGCCGCTGCCGGGATGGAGATGTCACCCACCTTGTCTCTGCTCACATTCATGACTCTTTGCAGAGCCCCTCTCGGTTGCAACTTCTCCCCCCCACCCCCCCCTTCCCCTCCTCTATTTTTTTTTTCCTTCCCCCCCCCCCCCCCCCCCCTTCCTCCGGCGAAGTTGAGCTGGAAACTCCTCCCCGGCCCCGCTCCGGCAGCTCCCCGGGGCTGCTCCGAGGCCAGCCGGGGAGGCCGGGACTCACGAGGTGATGCCGGGCTCCGAGCCTCCGCTCTGCTGCTCCTTCTTCCTTCTCATCATCCTCACCGGGCTGCCCAGGCACTCCAGCCCCCCCCCTCTACTCCCTCCCTCCTCCTCCTCCTCCTCTCGCACACACACGGAGGCAAGGCTGGCTCTTATTTATGCATTCATATTTAGCACCGGCTCGTAATTGGCTACAAATTAATCCCTCGCCCGTAATAGTCTGCGATCTTCATCGCTGGGAGAGAGAGGCACGGTGAAAGTGTGCGCCGGGGGGGGGGAAAGGGGGCAGAGGGAGAGAGCGAATGAAGGATGGTGCTGGCCGTGATATACTTCGCTGTCAGCCCTGTTTCAGCACACCTCCACTCATCTGGAAAGCATCTAAATAGCCTTATTTGGCGAAGTGGGAGGAGATGACGCTTTCTTTTAAATAATTGCGGGATCAATATCACGGAGATATTACAGGGACGAAATGAGAACCTGGGGGGCTTCCGTCCCTGGCAGGGAAGTTAGGTGATCAAAGGGGATTGTGTGTGCGCGTGGGGGGGGGTCCGAGGTGCCAGCCCCCAGCACCTGTTTCCCTTCCCTGCTGCTTTTATAAAATTAGAACAAAAGGAGAAAATTATGGTTTAGTGGCTGGAGCAGGGCTTGTGTTCGCCGACACGCACCCTCACACGCTCCTCTCTCTCTCTCTCTCTCCTTTAGCTAATTAATTAAAATTAAACGCCAAATGTAAGTGTCAGGAAACCGCGGGGAGAAAATTAATACGTTAAAACGGCGCAAGGCAAAGCAAGGCGATCGATAAATTCCGAGTAACCGGCAGAAAAGGTGTGTTCCCTCCCTGCAGGAGGAAAGCCACAGCCAGAGCTAACTTCCACCTCCAGAAAACAAAAAGAAAATCCCTCTCTTATTAAAAGAGGGCTTAATTACGGAAAATGAAGCAATGGGAATACGAATTAGCTGCGAATTACAAAAGGCGAATTTCTTCTCCTACCTAATTTCCTTCCCCTACGTGTTGTAGCCGGGTGTGCTTCGATCATATCAATTTCATTCTTGTTTTGGACGCTCCACTCGCTGCTCAGTGTGAATTAGCTGCCAGGAAAAAAAAAAAAAAAAGGGGGGGGGGGGGTAAGGAAAATAGAGAAAGCATAAAAGGAAAATTAGATTTTTTTTTGTCTTTGAGGCTGGTGACACATACAAGGACAGGTCCTTTGCAATTACCGCGGGCAATGATCCTTTAGAAAGCAGAAATTAAAAGTTGGGAGAAATAATGGGTAAAACAATCAGCTTGTAATTTTGGTAGGGCTTGGACATGATTAGTCCATCAGCGGGCTGGGCCCAGGGGAGTCCCGCTGAGCGGGAGCCCACAACAGCCCCCGCTCATATATTATACAGCAGCCCTTAGATTTTAATCAGACACCACAACAGTGTCCTTTCCCTTTTATGACTTTATTATGCTTTATCTTTAAATTATAAATCACCTCCTGGCTTGAAATGGTATGTATAATCTCTGATCGTGTGTAGGTAATTACCTCTCCCCCTTTTCCTGACCTTACCGGCGGGGCTGCCGCGAACATCCAGCCAGAGCCAAGTTTTAATCTGCGTGTCCACACGTCTGCCGGTTTGTTTGCGGGCTCCTTTGGTGGTTTGTTTGTTTGCAGCTCCTCTTTCTCTCCTCCTCCTCCGGCCGTGTCTCCCATCGGCTTTTTGTTTCGGATAATTTTTCCTTCCAGTGCTTCTGCCCGCAGATCTGGGATATTTATTTATGAAAAGGAGATGGTGGGTTAGGTAGATGCCAAGGGCTTGTCTTGATCAGATTTGCTGCCGAAGTCACCTACATTTGAACTTTTTTTTTTAAATTATTATTATTATTTTGGAGGGTGGGAGGCAGTAGGGATATTTCTTATCTCTGGGGTCAGTAGACCTCGGCAGATTTTTATCCTAATTGCGATTAAACCTTTCCTCCCGGTGGCCCGGGCAGGGACAATCCCCACGGGGGCGGAATCCCGGGTGGGTAAGCGAACCCACATTCCCGCATCGGCCTCGGTGCTTGCGGGAGAAGAAGCCACAGCCGCGGGGAGCACCCCACACCCAGCACCCCCCTTTCCGATGTGCCCCCCTTGGGGGGAAGCAAACCCCACAGACGAGAGACCCCTTCCCGACGGGGGCCCCGGCCCGCCCGGCGCTTTTGTTTGGTGGCGGCTTAAATCGAGTGTTATAAAGATGTTCTATTGCTCCTAATCACAATTGATTGTCAATTAGAGGCTCATTTGTGCAATCTCCATCCATCTGCCATCTCTGGTTATCTGTTCACCAGAAAGTTAGCGCTGATTCCGGGGCCCTAGATGAGTTGTGACATGCAATATCTCTCCCCTGCTCGGCCCGGGTGAGCGGTCCCGGCTCTCTCGGAGGGAAGGCAGCCCTTTCTTTCCATCTCTTGCCGGAGAGACGAGCAACAGCCTCCCTTTGGAGGCAGGAGGGAGGCCATCCAGATGGGGGGATCCCCAAATTTTGGCCCCGGACCCCCGTGCACTTCGGGGCAGGGCTCCCAGGGAGCCGTTCCCTTCTCCGAAATAAATCACAGAAACTCGCGGAACGCCCTGGCGGCTTGACAAGCCTCCCTCCCGGCCTCAGCGATGGTTATCTCTGTACTTAGGCTGAATTATACCTGCGGGGAGGTGATATTTCCACGGCCCCGAGGCACCGCTGGCCGGAGCAGCTCCTCCGCCCTGGAGAGGCCACGGACTCCCCCGGGGAGGCCGCTTCCAAGGCCCCCTTTTTGCGGGGAGGACCCGCAGAGGGCTCTCCCCCCTCGCCCCCCAAGGGAGGATGCTGAGCACCTCGGCCCCGGCTTCAGACGAGCCCAGCACCCTGCCGGGACCGGGCGGCCCCGGCTCTCCCCGCTGCTCCCCAGCCCCTGGCAGCCTCCAGAGCCGAGGCCTCCGGCTCAGGGCGCTCCGGGATGCCGGGGCTCAGAGCCGAGCTCAGTTTTTCTCCTCGGGCTTCATCAGTTAGCACCGAATTTCAAATCGGATTTCAGCAAACTCCAGAGCAAGCGATCCTTTTTCTTTTCCTCTTTTTTTTTTTTTCCTCCTTTATTTATTATCTTTCCTGATTTCTTTTTATTTGCTCGCCATCCCTCCCCCCCCGTCCCCGGGGAGCGTGGAACTCACTCCGGGTAATTACGGGCATTTATCGCCGCCGTGCACCAATTTAGCAGCCGGGAAGGTCACTCCGGTGGCTGCACCGAGCCTCCGAAGTCCCGGTGGGTCCTGCAGGCTGCTCGACTCCCCCCTTTTGTTCCCAAATGCAGCCGGGCTCCAAAACCCATCCCGTCCTCCTCTGAGCGGGTTCCTTCCAAATCATCACCATCACCATTATCGTTGTTGTTGCTGCCTTATTATTATTATTATTATTATTATTATTATTATTCCCAGGGCTACAAGACCTGCCCCGCACAAGGCTCTCGGTCTCATCCTGCCTTGGTCCCCATCCCGGGGCCAGCAGTCACCCCGGGGTGCCCGGCCCTCCCCGGGGAAACCCTGCCCCCCCACCCCGAGCTCAAGTCGGGGAATTAATTAACTCTACCCACGAAGGCAAATGATTTAAGGGGAAAAAAAAAGAAAAGATTCTGAAGCAGATCTCGCCCTCTATCAATGCAGTGTCAGGTCCTCATAGTAGAAGATTTAAAAGCCCTGGGGATTCCAGGTTAGGGTAGTAATGAGCTTAATTGAGGTTAATGCTTCCTGCACAGCTCCTTGATTATTAAATTAATATTATCACACACATGAATCATAATTAGAAGTTTAAATAATGCTCTAGGGGAATCCTCGGAGGATCTATTAAACAGTTCCCTTCTCTCTCGCCTGCTCCCTTTCAGCTCCCGGCAGCCCGGGGGCAGCCCGGGGGGCGGCAGGAGGTGGGTGGTGGGTGCTGATGGGACGGGACGGGACAGTCCCCGGGTGTCACCCCCCCCAAGGGTATCACCCCGCAGAGAGGGGGGCAGCAGCACCCACGGTCCCTCGTCGCCCTTCAAGCCTCATCTCTGCGTATCCCCGTTTAAACAGCCCATCACCCCCCTCCAGGTTTAGGCGCTTATCTCCCAGCAGCCGGGAGTTTATATAAAACACTAATAAAGTGCCTCGCTGTCACTTATCCCGGCCGGGAGATCGCTTTTTCACGCACATCGCGGAAAAGCGACCCGCAGGAGGCTGCATGCGCGCCGCCCACAGCATCCCCGGCCGCCCACCGGGATGCTGGGCAGGGCGAGGCGGGGGGACAAGGCTACCAAAAGCCCAGGTCCCGCAGCCTCAGCCCCCGATACGGCCGGGACACACGTGGGAAGCGTCCCCGGGGGGTGGGGACAGACCCGCTGGGACGGCTTCCCCATTTCTGTTCCCCCTCCCCGGGCTGGGGACTGCAGCTGCAATGGGGCCGTCCCGTTTGCAAAGCGCCCCCACCCTCCCCCGGGACACACGGGCGCTGCGGGGACAAACATCTCGTTTATTTTCGTACCGCTGTTATTCTTAGTCCTAACGAAAGAGTCAACGAGGGTGGAAGGGGTGGTGGAGGGGGCATACGCTGCATCCACGGGGGCCATGAGTGTGGAGGGAAAAATAAAAGAGAAATCAGATGGCTGGCACGCAGGCAGCGCTCTCTCTCTCTCTCTCCTCCTCTTTCTCTTTCTATTTATTTTCCTCTCTGTTGCTGAAACATATTGAAGGGGGAGAAAAAGGAAACATTAAGATCAACTGTGAGCCTTGCCGACGGTTTAACGATTTCAAATGAGCTCTGACTCTGGTGAAAATCTGACAATTACCCATCAGGATGGCAGATGATGGTTAAAATTACCAGAAATCAATATTCTCACCGGGTGTCCCAGCCTGATAAGAGAGACCAAGACAATGTTGACTATTAAAGTCGACAGCTTGAGATATTACACTATTAGTTATGCTATTTTTAATAATCTATAATATTTGGGCTATAATTAATTAATTATACGGGTCAGATAATATCTGGGGCTGGAATGAGGTCTGAAGGGTCTATTAAGGTTGGTAATGAGAAAGGAGAAATCTAATCTAAGGACGAGGAGCCGTGAAGGAACAAATATACAACAGACTTCAGATAGAGCGAGAGGGAAGGAGAAGGAAGGGCTGGTGCAGGCTCAGTGCATGCACCTCTGTTCTCCTCAGCGCCCAGGCACAGGGGCTGCCCCCGAGAGCATCTCCCCCTGCTCCTTTATGCCAGTACTCATCGCTGGCCACGCAGGCCTGGCTCTCACTAAGGCGGCATGGTGTCTGGGAAGTGAGAGAATGAAGAAAAAAAAAAAAAAGATCTGACCTGTATTAAGGAATTCAAGCAAAAACAGAAAACAAAAGCCCAAAGAAGCAAAATGAACCCAAACAAATAAACCCCACAGCAACTCAGCTTTCTTCTATTATTGGGATGTGGGCACTCTTCAGGTATTCGTGGAGTTCAGCCATCCCTACAACTGCTGCTACACCTCTCTTTGCAGGTACAGCTTCTGATGTTGGCTGTGGCATCTGAACAACATTTGCGGCGCCCCGGTTGTCCAGTCATTTAAGACATATACCTGCATCCATGCACTACTGGCACATGCATGTGAGTGTATATATCCATGTCTACAAACACATTTTATATATATGGATACTTCTTGCTATAGGTACCTACCTATTTTTATAAGGAATGTACACAAATACACTTGTGAAAGTATAAATACTAACCACATAGTAATGCACATATGTAAATACATCTCTTTATCTATCTTAAAGCATTCATGTATATTGCATCTATCAGGCACATAAAATGGTTTTATTCTCTTCTCTGCAAATGAACTTCAAGCCAGACCCTGTGAATTATAAACTCTCCTCTTGCTCAGCGTTACTTACCAATATTCTAGGTGTGACACTCAAGGCTTTACCTATTTTACTTCGATTATAAAAATCGCTCCTTCTACTGCTACAATAATCTTTTTTCCAGGGGTGTATTGTTTATCATATTAGTTCTACCCTTATTAGTTACAGGAGGGTGTGTTGAACAACATCCTCTCATACGGAATGATGAAAAACACATTTTCTAGTTATGCTTAGATTAGCCAGGGTATTAATCCTTTCTTTTCCCCAGTAACATCTTAATTTCATCATTTTCAATAGACCTCTCCTGGTCATACTTTTCTCAGCCCTGTGCTTATAAGACAGTCTTTGTTTGGATCTGGAAACCACAGAAGTATTAAAAAAAATGCTTGCAATGGCAGAGATCCTTCTGGGAAACTGTTTGTTATAGTTCAGTAGGATTCAGTCCTTCCCTAACTATTCTCCATTGTTAATGGAAGCCCAAGGCAGAAGATGCCAGAAATAAGATGACCCAACCCTACCCTACCCTATGTCTCCTTTGCATCCATCACTACTATTTCCTTCCTTTGCCCAGCCAGTGCCTAACCGAGGTCAGCTGTAAGGCAACGAGGTGCTGATTGAAGGCAAACCTGAGAAGTTGCTGGATGGGCACGGGAAATACAGCTCTTGGGGGCACTGCTCACAGCACCTTCTCAGGCAGGAACAACACTCTCAACAAATGAAATTTCCTCTCCCACTAGCCAAGGAGGGAGGAAAAGGTTGTTTCTTTTCTTGTTTTTGTATGCAAAGGAGTAAATCAATGGGAAATTGAAATGGTTTGCTCTTCATATTTAAACAAAAGGCTAACAATATGTCTAGGGCTTATCATCTGTGATGGATTAGCTAAAATATTGCCAGCTCTTGTCGACGGTTGTGTGATTTTCAGATGCTGGCACAGCTGGGGAAGTGCACCTGTGTGTGTGTTTGTGGGGCAGGAGGAGACAGATAGAACCGAGACTCCAAGTTTTTCAGCTCAGGAGCAAAGCAAGAAGCCAAAACTCCACCCTTATTAGCTTAATTGTTCAGTAGAACAAACCTGGTGAATTCAATGAATGCTGCCACATCCCTGATCTGCCCATATTGACAGGCTGCTCTGGGCTACCTCTGTTTCAGATATGGTGAGCTACAGAAAACAGTGCCAAGCTGTTCCTATAGTCACAACCCATAGTCACATCCCCATTCTTTGAGCCTGACCAACTTCAGCTACATCCCAGATGTCTGCCTCCATCACAGAACTTCACTGAAATCCCCGCAATGCTATTTGTGATGAATTGGATTTAGAGGGGACAGTGGAGGCACACAGGCTGCGTATATAGTTATGAATCAGACTTGTCAAAGACAATCTCAGATGGCTGCACAATCCCCCTCTATCACGATTTTTTTTTTATTTAGGCATTTAGAAATGAAGGTGATAGAGATATGAGATGCACTGAGAATAAAAAGATTATCCTTTTAGATCTAATCTAGAGAGTTAAGTCAAAGGGTCAGCTCTACAAACTGGTGCAAATTAGACCAGCTCCATCAGGTGATTTACACCAGGAAGGAATCTAATGCAAAATTGCCTGATGCTTTATCACAAAACCTTGTTGAAATCCCTGGCTTGTCAGTACTGCGAAACTTCCTGTATACTCAAGCAGGCATAGCGAAGACACTGCTCAATGTGATTCTGTAACGAGGTCGGAGTATTTTAGGGCATGCTTAGCATGCAGTTACTTCTTATTACTATGGCCTCAGCTGAGGTGTGGTAATTCACTATTCAGTTCCAGACTGGGGAGGAAGCGAGGCAATTTTTTCGGCTGCCTGAATGCAGATTGAAAGGATATCCTCTGGTTCATATCAAACAAAGTAGATATACTCTGCTATCAAACTAGTTTTTGCAACCATTTTCTGTGCACTTACAATGGATGTGAAAAACTACACCAGTCAAGAAGCAACAGAAATGCCACATGCTTTGGTGCTAGAGGTAAAGGTTTCTTAATTTAGGCATCAGGAATCCAAGATATAAGCTTGGATATAGATCCAAGCTATAAGCTGTTGGGACTCCCATTTTAGCTGATTTTGACATGAAAATTTGGATCTTCAGGCAGGCCTTGCACCTTCAGCTCCGAATTAGGTTGATTTATAATTTCAGAAGTATTTAACTTAACGATCAGAATATTTGTCAAGCAGATTGTTTGCTTGTTGCAACAGACCCAAGCAATGTAGGCTGATGGGTATTTGCTGGGAAATCTGGGGAGGTACGTGACACAAGGTGACTGCAGAGCCAATCCTACAGAAAGAGACGGTTTGAACTGCATCTGTTGGGAAGCTTAAATGTGAAGGAAAATATCATATTGTATGGTAAGTTACTGTCTCATAATACTGTTGTGTTTGGAAGTGCACACTTTTTGATATCATTGGGACATCAGTTTGTGAAGATTAGGGAGAGATGGGGAAAGCATTTGCAGATAAAGACATAAAAGTGACAGATCTTGGAGTCCAAAGCAGCAAAGAACATTGCTTTGTCCCTAATATATATAAAAAGAGTAGTTAAAAGGATAATATTTATTTTCCTTAGTAGCCAAGTATCAATACTCAGGACATTAAAAACAAGTGTCAGCCAGTATAGTAATCGCAGTTACAGAAATACTCAGGTATTTATAATTGAGGTGTACTGGACTTTGCTCTGAAAATAGCATTGTTCTGTAAAAGGTATCATTGTCTACTAAGCAGAGTTGTGTCTCAGGCCTGGAGCCTTTGATCAAGAATAACATTTATTCAGAGGAAGCATCGTTTCCTCCAGTGTTTTTACCACTGGATGACAGGAATGTAAGAACAGCTGTACATATAGTGTTTCTTTAATAAGCATATCATAAATTGAAGAAGAAAAGGTCATAAATCTTAGAATTATTTAGGTCCTTAAGGTCATCAAGTCCAACCATCAACCTAACACTACCAAGTCCACCACTAAACCATGTCCCCAAGCATTACATCCACACATCTCATAAATGCCACCAGAGATGGCAACTCCACCACTTCCCTGGGCAGCCTGTTCTAATGCCTAACCACCCTTTCCATGAAGAAATTCTTCCTAATATCCAGCCTAAGCCTCCCCTGGTGCAATTTGTGGCTGTTTCAGAGGTTTGTGTGTAACAATGGTTCTTTCTCATGACTGTTGTGGCTCCCATTTTCTGGCTATTGAAACGATGACAGATACAGGCAATAAGAATAATCGGTACCTGTGGTGGAACTGGCATGGGGAACAAAACTCCTGCCTGCCAGATTCTAGCTGCTATTTCAAACTTTGCTTGAGAAGTAGATCCAAATGGTTACAAAACATAGAAGAGGGTTGGAAAGAGTCACCAGATTACCAGTTTTGTCTTTTAATTCTGCTGTCCAAAAGTTGTGTACTCTATGTTAGTTGTCTGGGTTGGCACTTTAACTACTGCGTAGAGGTAAACCTTTCCATAGCGCATTTCTTTCCACATGTCTTGGACTTCTTAGGATGTAAGGCACACAGAGGAAATCATGCAGGTGATAACAAACAGCTGTTTCTTCTGCCTTTTCAGGCAGAGATATCAGTCTAGGTTCCTGATTACATCTGTTGTTCAAACACAGAAACACACATAACACTTTCCTGGGTTCTTTTGGGAGATTGAGTGAAGGGCAGAAGCCTTGCTGAAATTGATGGTTCTGAAATTTTCTTTTTGCTTTAAATCCACTTTTATTTCCAAACTGCAGCATCAAGATGATGGGTTCACATCAGATACATGTGCCTCTTAGCTCATTCATTGACACAGTCCTATGGTCTTATTCTAAGCCTCAATGAAACTGAGGGGGATCTTGGTTTTAATGGACACTGGCTCAGTCCCAAAGACCATTTCAGCCACATCTTCATTCCATTTTTAAGAGAATCAATTGCTTTAAAACTGGTGACACGTGTATCTATATTAGGCTGACCCAGTTATCAGTATAGGTTCACTTTGTACCCCCTTGGGTTGCCAAACACAATCTGTTTGACTGATGTCAGGTCCATTTCTTTGCATGATCATTCTTCCAGCAGTCAATACTGAGGTTTTCTAAGCTATCGACCAGACAGCTATTGGATGAGGCAGGGCCACATGACCTCCTGACCTAAAATACTGTAGCAAAAGCAGTGAAGATATGAAATCAATAACTTTATTGAAACAAATATCTGAGGTGACACTTTCTGCAGAAGGATTAAATGAAGAGGGCTGTGGTGGAAATGGGTCAAATTTTACATGGCTGATTCATGTAAGAACCAAGTCAGGTTAATGGGAATTCACAGATGAGCAAGAGAAGTAACATCTGGACCTGTGTCAGGATGTGCTGGGCCCAACCAGACCGTGTGGTCCAGCCGAGGAACTTGAACAGGGGAAAAAGGAGCAAGACAGTATCTGCTGGACTGACTCTTTGCAAATGTGTGCAGAGCAGCCCTCCTTAAGAAAGAGATTTGAAAACAGGTGACAGACTTTGTAGAGAAAAGGCAATGCAGAAACTGTTGGCATGGGCTCACAAGGATACGGAAACAATGGTAAACCCACATCCCATGCAGAGGCATATGGTATATTTATTCTGTTAGTGTTTTGGTTTTCATGGGTATTTTAATCTAACTATTTTAATCTAACTGGCATAGCCTTTTTATCCTTACCATGTGCTCAGTGATTACAGCAATTCCACAGTTTTACTTTTCATTCTTGGCTGAATTTTCTGTAATGCGCAAGTAAAGCCCTTTAAGTGAATCCAAGCATTTCTAAAATAAGAAAATATTGTCATCAGCATGTGTTAATATGTCAAATCTTGCCACCATTTACTGTGGGACCACAGGAACAAGAATTTAATAAAATAGATTATTTTACTTTCTCATAAATAACATTGCTGTTTGATCATGAAAAAGAGGTAAAGAAAAAGAGGAGAAAAGCTCAATAAACAGCCATTTTATTACTGTTGCTAGAAATAAAATAAGAGTAAGGGAGACCTGGCCACTGTTTTATTGTAGCTGTGAATTCACTTCTTTCATTTAAGTGTCTGTCACATTAGTAGAAATATACAGACCACTCTGAAGTGTGTACACTGGCAATGACTGCCCATTTTTCATTTTAAATAACTTTCAGCTATTCTTTCCTTTCTGGAGTCAGGGGTGGCAGGCTGCTGTAGGTAAGTGTGCAACGTGAAAGCAGCATCTTTCCACGGGCTCTAGGGCAGAGTTTGGCACAAGTATCTTGCTGTGGCTTTGTTCAGTTCACAGTGCAAAGCATTCTCAGTTTAACGGAAATAATTAAAATGAAAAAAAATTGGTTTTAATATATGCACTTTATTTAATACTGCCACATTACGTTAAACTTAATAACAAATGAAATTACTCTGAAATCATTTCTCACTATTGATTGTGTGTTTTGTGAACTGAAATGAATTAACTATGAAGTCACTTTGCATCAGTGTTTTTGTATGTCAAACACTTCTCTGTACCGCAATGCTGAAGTGATGGCTCATAAGTCATTTCTAGTAGAAATATGCAAGTTTAACTGACTTAATTAAGGAGCAATGCGCTTTAAAATAGGCTTGTAAAATATTTCAGTTAAAATATTATGTTTACATTATAAGCAATAATATTTTTATATACATGCATATGTATATACATGTATTTGGGAGATGAACTTGAAAAAGACCTTCTAGTGATAGAAGAATCAGTTTGCAAGAATTAGGACAGAAATGAACATAGTGATGAAACCCAAACAGGACTTACATTCCTCCAAAGCCTGGTGCATGTTTCCTGTTCACATACAACATCTCTATAGCGCTCGCCATTACATTAGTCTGTAATGTCCCTCTGCATTTTAAATAATACCAGATGAGACCACCCTTCTTTTGCTCTGTGAAATCAATTGGGCTGCTTATAGGGAGAAACACTACCAACTGTGAGGAAAAGCAGCAGAACATGGCAAAAACGGACTTCAAAATTTTATTAAAGTCACGAGCAAGAGCATCAGTAAGACTATGGTGGTGACTACACATGTAATGAGGCATCAGGGAGGAAACATGCACCTGTGGCAGGTAACTGTTATATCTAAACAGACAACTGTTTATATATATGCCTTTCTTCATAAAGTACATTTTATTGTAGCTTCTTCAGAAACTGAGTGTGAGGTAATATATATATATATATATATATATATATATTTCCATGCTCTGTATCTTTCCATATTCTGTACCACTGTGTGGAAGAATTGCCATACTTCTCTCCACCCCATGTTCAGTAATAACAATGATGATAAATGCCATCTCTGGGTTTCTCAGTTGATTCAGTCTATTATATTTCTTTGAAATTACAGTATGAAAAAAAAAAGCTCTGTTCTTAGCCTATGGCTGGTGTTACAAATGCAGGTCTAAAAGTTACTCATCAGTTCTCAGCCACAGCTCACTAAAAAATTCATCCTCTTTATTAAATCAAAGTCATGAAAGCAAGACAGAATTATTAGATTGTCTTCTTTTTAGTCTCCTGCATGCCACATACTGCGAAAACTGCCCCCTTGAATAAACTCTAGATTTTAGGGCTTGACTAAGACATATCTTGTAGGATGGCATCTGAGCCCTGCCTGGAGCACCCTGGGGGGCAATGGAAGCACCATGGTCCTTGGTGGTTGTTTCTGAGGGCTACTGGTCCTTACTGGAAGGGAAGGAGGGAAGTCAGCCTTATTTCTATCTTTTTTTTTTTTTTTGGCTTCAGTTGCAGCTGGTGGTTCTGGTTTGGTTTGGTTTTGATTCATTGGACTAAAGGGGTCTCAAAGCCAGTGCCAGCAGATGGGTCTTATGTCATTTCTTGAGAATAAAAAACCTGAAATATCTTAGTCCAAAGGGAAGAAGGAATGCCATAGATGAGAGCATTCCCCATAAAATGTCCCATTGGTATCCTCTTCTTATTTATATTACTGTATCTGAAACAACACAGCATGGGCAAAATGTATACCTTGTCAAAGTCATTGGGCATTTTGGACTCAGGGACTCCCAAATGAAAAAGCTGTTTATATTCTAAGTGGTCTCTTCTTACAGAGATGTGGGGGAAATATTTTGTAGCTGTACATTCATGATATGTTGTATACAATATTATTGTCTCTATGTACTATCTGGCTTTATTTTCTATAGTAAACAGACAACAGAAGCCCTAAGGCTTTAGTATTGCTATAACAACATGCTATAACATGCAATAAGGCATACATATAACACGCAATCTGGCATGGCATAGATCTCTCTGATTTCCATATGTAAATTACTTTTTTCTTTTTTTCTCTTTTTTTTTTTTGTCAAAATATAATGTTCTTCATGTGTATTTGTAAGTTTTTGGTGTCTCTGAGCTGTGGTTTGCAGTGGTGCTCTTTGTCTTACCCCCACTGTAGTCACTGTCAGGCTTTGGTTCAGAAGTTTGGGCTCAGGCTGCTGGTGGGAAATCCTCATGGGGACTGAATTTCATAGAAAGGCTATCTGAATTAAATTATTTATAACGAGCATGCATGGCAATTGAAGCCTTGTAATGCTTACCACTGGCTGGGTGTGTGAAATGAATACATTACATTCAAATAGGGGAAAGAAGTTATGATGTTTCTGCAGCACAGGCCGTTTGCCAGTCCATGGTATTTACATTCTATACCTCTTTCCCTTAAATGTTTATACCTTAACGGGAATTTTCTCAAGATTGAGAGACCGCCTGATATAATAGCAGGTAATCTGTACTGAACCCAAGCATCAACTGATTACCGGGCTTGCTTGAATTACTATATGCTATTACAGTATTTTAGGAACCTGTAATATCCACCATTACTTTCTCTTGTGAGAGTCCTTAGACTGACTTGCCGTTGCCATTTTTCCCTGTTTGGCAAATAAATATCGTAGTGTATCCAATACAATCAGCAGAGTGTAACCAGAGTGTATGAGTTTTTAGCACAGATAATTAAAGCCCAATGTTCTCCACTGTAACAATTACAAGTACTTGAGGAAACAATGACAAGGTCATCGTGCGAATGCAGCCATCAATCAGGGAATTTGCTGCCTTAATAAAACAATAACGTACTTGTTTGGAAACTATACAGAGGAAGTGACAACAAAATTGTTTCCTTGGACATATGTTCTGTTAACCACATAAATGTGGAGCAATAGCACATATAGCCTGTTTAGCTAATTAAGACCAATTCCTCCTATCTGCCCCAGGTTCCTTGAGTTGTGGCTAACTTTTACTGTTGGAACAGAAGAAGCCCCTCGGAGTGTGCAGGTGTAGGTGGGGGGTCCTCTATGTTCCTGCAGCACCTGCAGTGGGTACAATGACATTCCTGGGTAAAAACTGATGTAAGTGTGCTGTCCTGCATCACCTACAGCATGTAAGTGTGGTGTCTTGCATCATCTACCACCACACAGTTACACTCAAATCCATGCTCAGGCCTGGCTTTGGGCAGGAAAGGGAGAGTTTTAACCTTATTTAGTACCATAGCTTGGGCCTGGGATCTGCCTTTCTGCGTGTGGCCTGCAGGTCACACTGGGGTGACCCATTGTAGGGACTTGGGTCCCAACACAGAGACTTGGGTTCTGAATTTGTTTCTTGGCTCAGTGTGGATGCTTCAGCTGCATCTTTGCTGCCCTCAAAGCTGATTTCCTGCACTGTCCATAATGCCTGGGCCTCTGCTGGAGGGATGCCCCACAGAGGGGAAGGAAGGATTTTCTGCCCCTACCTTGTCTTCAGGGGTGTGCCCTCATGAAATCTGGATTTCCTCACCCCTGGGAGTGACTCCACAGGTACTGAGCCCACAAGACTCCACAGCACTATGTGTTATGCTACTGGCCCACATGCTGCTCCCTTGCTCTCAGTGCTTGGTGGTCTTCAAAACTTCTGCTCGTGTCCAAGGAAAGGCAGGAGGTTCATCACCATCTGAAACAGCACATCCTCAGCTCTGAAGTTCACTGGGCTCACTGGCTTTCTAAAGCAAGGTGTTCCCCTGCCAGGAGCAAAAAAGCTGCCTAGCAATAGAAATCTGTGTCAGACTCCACCGGGAGAGCAGCAATTCATAGCTTTCCTGGCCAAAACCTAGAGTGGTTGGATACCAGTGGCATGTGCTGACTTTTGGTGGGTATAGTGCATGTTTTATTATCCTACTTTTTTATTTCCTAATTTGGATTCTTTTGCTTCATTTGTCCATGTGTTGCCCTAATCCTTTGGCTCAAATGGGAACTGCTTGCCTTGTGGTATGTGGGCTGTGTGGTAAAGGCAGGTTTTGCCCTTAGAAAGGAAGAACGGGGATGGCAGCAGGCCCTGAGATCCCCCCTCAAAGCCAGATCCCATTTCTCCTTTGCTGTGAGCCAGACACATGGCTTCCACTTGCTTACAAGCCTACTTTGCAGTCTCACCACGATTGCCGTAGGCATAACTTCGCTGCTTCTCCCTTGCTCTGTAGCAGCATGGGGATGAGGTCCTGGTGTCCACAATAGCAGCCTGGAAGGGCTGGAGCAGGCATGCTGCATTTGCTCAGTAGCTCTTGGTGAAATTCAGGGAGCAGAGCAAGTCCATCATGGGTGTCTGTTCCCCTGCCAGTCACGGCCAAAAGAAGGCAAATGGCATGTCCTGTAGCATCTAGATGTCATGATACAGAGCAGCGACAGAGGGATTGAGATGTGCCCTTATTTCCTTGTTTGCAGTTGGGTTTAGTTTCTAAACAGCAGACTGTGCAATCGTGACATACTTTAAACAACAAGAATTTAAATTCAACTAGCATCCTTCATCTGAGCACCTTAAGTGCTCTATAAAGTTAAGGACCAGATCCCAAGGGGTCAGAAATCAGAACAGCTATATGCACCATAATGGAGCTTTACTAGAATAAATTGGTTGAGTAACTGAACAGACGGCATGGTCTTCAGTCCTAACACAGGCAAAATTTCTACAATAAAGCCATTAAGGTCCCAATTCTTGATTGTACTTAAGTATCTGAGTCTCAGAGGGAGTTGGCCATCTACAAGGTAACTAGATGCCTTTGAAGTTTTAAAGAGTTCCCTCTGTTCCAGAACTGCAGAAAGGCCTGGAAGTGTCAAAAAAAATTGCCGAGTACCAGGATTTTCATCTGATCAGTAAAGAGATGCATACGCTAATGGATGTATTGAAGGGTAGATATAGTGCAGGTAAGGGAAACACCAATTTTTCTGGAGATGGAGGTTGCTCACTGCCAATGAACTGCTTTTCAGAACAGTATCAGCGTGAGCTCTCTTCTGATACTCAAGTCTTGGCAACGTTGAAATATGCCATCCCTGAACAGAATTTTTTAATTCACACAGAAAGAGAGAATGTTGTCATCATTCTCCCCTTGGAATGGGTCAGTCTGCATGTTTCTGTTGGAAAAAGGACAAAATTTAAATTTGTCTGGACAAAGGTCAAGTTTGTGCACAAAGTTATAACTTCCACTGTTGGGGTGAAGGCTAAAAAGAAGAAAGACTGTGAAATAAAGGTCTGATTTATTTTATGTAACCATTGTAGAATTAATTGATGTTTGTCATTTATTTTTCTGAACATAATTATAAACTGATGTCTTGGAGGCTGAAAGCTGCTTTTGTTTTATATTTAACTAACTACAAAGGTAGTTTTAGAGACTTCTATGTTCAATCATTTGCATTTATACTCATTACTGCATAACTGTGGCAGAACTAAAGTTCAAAACTGTATTTCTAAGGCACCAATAATGCTTTCAGATACTAATTAAGCCTGTTAGAAGTAGGAGATCTGCTCACGTTCTCATTCACAGATTACAGGCATCAAAGCAGTCAATAGCAAATTCATATGTTGGAGAGGAAATTTTACTATTTTTTTTTTCTCCCAGCTTTATCTCACGCTCATCTTTAAATATATCTTCTTTAATGCCTCAAGGCCAAGTTCTACAAGACTTTCTCGGGGCTGGGTGCAGGGAAGGAGAAGAGGGGCACAGAGAGCCATGGCCATAGTGATGGATCATCTATGTAGAGGACCTTGTCTTTATGAACTCTCCTGAGCTCCACAGACTGTGGAGCTGGTTTCAAGGACTTGTACTGGTTTCAAGGACTCTTGCCATGTGCTTCAGGGCTGTGTGAGAAGACTTCCGCCCACAGAAGCCACAGAAGAGATCAGAAGGGGCTTTATCTCTCCATTTGAGGGATAATGCAGCAGCCAAGAGCTGCTGACCTCATGAGGACAGTCAAAACCACAGGCTTGCAGTATGCAAGGGGAGTAGCTGTAGGTACCAGTGCTACTCCCAGAGGCTCTCTTGTCCCTTAAGACCTGGAATGCCACTAATAGCCCACTGTTAGTTTTTGGCAAGCCACTGAATTATTTGCTGTGTCTATATTTAGTGGTGGCATAACTTAAATCAAAGCCCTGGTATTTTTAACAGCAGCATGGAAGGAATTAAATCAGATATTTAATTGTACTTGAGAAGCACACTCCAGAACAAACACTCTTCTCAGTTACACCTCACCAGCTCTGCTGGGTTTGGTGGGTTTGTGTGCTGGTTCTCAGAGCAGTGTTTGGCAGCATGTGTCCACATAGTGGCTTTCCATTCAACTCTAAAAGAATTCAGAATAGAAAGAAGCACTGCTAGCTTTAAGTTAGGGACCAGTAATTGGCACTGTGGCCTGTGGACTAGAAGTGTGCATCCGAAAGGTGCTGTTATAGGATCACAGGATAAATCAGGTTAGAAGGCACCTCAGGAGGTCTCTCTCTCTCATGCTGAAAGGGGGTCAGCTCTGAGGTCAGACCATGTTACTTAGGGCTTTATCCAGTCTGGCTTTGAAAACCTCCAAGGATGGAGTCTGCATGGCTTCCCTGACAAGCTGCTCCCCCAACTGACTGTCACTGTGAGGAAATGCTGCTTGTTTCCAGTCTGTCTCATCTCAGCTTGTGCCTATTTTCTTTTGTCCTTCCACCATGAACTTCTATGAAACATCTTGCTCCAAAACCAAACGACAGCTGGGGAGTGATGCCAGTGACTCCCATTACGCATCCCAGTGCATCCCATTATGTGTGTGTTTGAGCCTGTGGGTGTGCAGCTGCAGAAATCTAACAATCTTTAACATGCTAGCTCTTTGTAACAGGTTACTATTTTGTAATCTCTTCCAGGCTAGCAGGTGCCAACTATTCTAATTTACTCATCCCTTCTCTAGTTCACAGCAATTTGTTTCCAGAAGTCCCACTGAAAGGTCAGACAGAGCTACTGGGGAGATGCTAGAGCCCTTCCAAGCAGGACTGTGAAATTCTAAATGTGGAAGGGATACTTCCTGTTTTCCTGCATATAGTTCTGATTTAAGGCCTCTTTTAGGTATTTTGGGGCTCATATGAGTGCCGTGAACACACAGCCTTTGCAGACTTTAACGTAATCTATGGCTGAGACTGGAGTGAGAAGCTGGGGATGGAAGTCTCAGCTCAGCAAAGCCTTTAAAATACTCCGAAGTGCTTGCAGAATAAGGATGGGTTGAACTATCCACTTTAGCCAAAACTTGCATTTTTTGTACAATTTTTAAAATTAGTTACTGTTTTTTAAATTTAGGCCATTGAATCATTAGAATTGGACCACACCATAGGACATTGTTTTAATAAAACTGTCAATTCTGTCCACAGATATGAGTATCAATCTATTAACAGCTTTTCTTCTGATAAATATAATAAGGATTTCCTGCTATCTTGGAAATTAATGATCTTCTTTAGCCTGGGATTCCCTGTCATAACCCTGCCTATATTTCTAAAGTGTGTGTTTTTCTCTGTCACAATAGAAATCTGTGGCAAAATAGGGAGAGATACAGCTTTCCAAGATTCACGGTTGTTTTTAAAAAAAGTTGCAATTATTGTGACAGAACAGATGTTGTACAGAAAGGGTTGCTTACAGATACATTGTAAGTTAATCACATCTTTTCTAAAGTATATTGAAAAATTCTCGTTAATGTCTGAAATGAAATACTTATGATTACAGGAAATTAAATTACTTACAACATTTTTTTTGCAGCCTCTCTCTCAACACACACTCTTTCACACACACATATACACACACATAACTATTGTTAATTAAGACTGTCTCCATTATGGGGCTAATTAACAATTAGCATAAACATAATTAGCTAATGCTGACATTTAACTCATTACATTGTTTAAATAATTTTCAGAAATTGCCCTTAGTGGCATTCTGTCATACTGAAATAATGGCAGCACTTTGTCATGTAAATTAAATGACATTTGTGTTGTTTCCTCTCTAACTCATGCATGGAAGATTTTTTTTCCTTTTAATTTGAGCTACATTCAGTTCTGAATCCAAGGTGATTTCTAAAACTTGACTTCCCACATGTGCTCCTTGGATACCCTCTGTAAGTAGCCTGAACTTTTGGGGATCTGCATCCTTGTACCTCCAGGTGCCCACTGGATGTCCCAATACAGAGGTTCCTTGTTCCCTGAGTGCTCCCCGCAGGCTCGCTCATAGGTACTAACCAGGCTCGCTCATAGGTACTAACCAGTGTCCCCTTTGAGCTGACTGGCACAGCATTTGTGTAGAGTAAGGCTAATAAAATAAGGAGGGAGGCAGGTTGATGTGGAAGGTCTTAAAACTTGAGTGACTGTTCCCACTGTGCTGCCAACAAGTTGAAGGGGGAACCACAGCTGCTGCAACGTGAGGGTTTTGAGGGTGCAGCATGGATCACCAA